>NC_138768.1:170091717-170644217 GCF_965119305.1 Pelophylax lessonae
CTATCCCCACCGTGAAACATGGTGGTGGCAGCACCATGTTGTGGGGATGCTTTTCTTCAGAAGGGACAGGGAAGCTAGCCAGAGTTGATGGGAAGATAGATGGGCCAAATACAGGGCAATCTTAGAAGAAAACTTGTTAGCGTCTACAAAATACTTGAGACTAGGGCAGAGGTTCACCTTCCAGCAGGACAACGACCCTAAACATACAGCCAGAGATAAAATGAAATGGTTTAGATCAAAGCATAGTCATGTGTTAGAATGGCCCAGTCAAAGTCTGGACCTAAATCTAATTGAGAATCTGTGGCAAGACTTGAATATTGCTGTTCACAGATGCTCTGCATCCAATCTGATAGAGCTTAAGCTATTTTGCAAAGAAGAATGAGCAAAAATTTCACTCTCTGGATGTGCAATGTTGTTAGAGACTTACCAATAGACTTGCAGCTGTATTTGCACTGAAATGTGGTTCTACAAGGTATCCACTTAGTTGGGCTGAATACAAATGTACGCCACACTTTTCACATATTTATTCGTAAAAAAATTTGAAAACCATTTATCATTTGACTTCCACTTCACAATTATGTGCCACTTTGTGTTGGTCTATCACATAAAATCCCAATACATTTACACTTCAAAAATGTGGAAAATTTCAAAGGGTATGAATACATTTTCAAGGCACTGTATAAGGCTTAAATGCCATTTAGTAGACTGTCTGAACTATCTGTAAACTTAATAGGAAACAGAACAGAACATCTAGTAATTGTTATTTTTATTCTCTAATCAGTAAGGAAATTATAAAAAGAAAGGCATGGCGATAAAGATTACACTAAACATGGAAACTTTTCCTGCATGTAAAAATATACAGTATATCTGTTTTTCAATGCAGCTAGGGTAAGTACCTGAATTAACATGATTGCAGACTCTTACAATACCCTGTACAGCAGCACTCAGGCTGGGAAGTGGAAAAAAGGGGGGAGAAGTGTAATTATCACCAGGACAGGAGGGCACTGACATTGTCAGATGCTCAAACTGACTAGCTAGTAACTCTACTAAAAATGTGGTTTTGATTTTGTCTTTGGAGACATTTATTATCAATTTATGTCCTGACCAAAATACAGAGGAAATAATGTGAAAAGGGACACTGATAACAATAAAAAAACTAACAGAGGCTCTAATCCCCCAACACTCTATCCAAAAAAACATTTTGGCTGGATTTGGGCTTTAAAGAGTTCCACCCTCAAAATCAAATTTTCCCCTTCCGCTTGCTCTAAATTACCTGAAAAATAATTGGATAATTAAATTTTTTTTATTCACTTACTTTGTTTTTAATGAAAATATGCTTACCTTCCTTCCTCTTCCTCCCTCTGCAGCCACGGCCCGCGTCACTTCCTCCTTGCATTGACTCCTGGGAGATGAACGTCATCGATCCCAGGAGTCAATGCGCCTGCACCGGAAATGATGAGCAGGGCCGAAGCTGTGCAGGGATGATGAGCCTGCAACGGAAGTGACGAGCAGGGCCAGTGCAGGGCATTTTGGGACTCCGACGTCACCGAAGAGGACACCGAAGAGGACACTCCAGCTTCAGCTGCCCACACCTGAGATGGCAGCGCTGGACAATACATTTTCAAGGTAAGTATTTCTTTTAAAAGGTAAGACAGTTCAGAGGCTATCGTTGCTTAAATGCACTAGCCCTGACTGTCCCGGGGGTATTTTTATCTAAAAAAAAAAATTTTTTCAGGGTGGAACTCCGCTTTAAGTTTGGGGAGAGTTCTGACACTTGCATTGAAAAACTTTAGAATAATTACTATCCGTCTATTTAATTACTTTCTGTCTATTTAAAGAAAATATAGTTTAAACATTTTCTTATTTATATATATGTGTTATCACAATTTTTTCTACATCAAATATACTTATAATCTCATAAAAGGCTTTTCCAATGTATCTTCAAATCATAATATACATCACAGAATAATCAAAATAAAAGATAATTTTGTTGGAGATGCTGAAAAGTTACTTCACCTGGTAGTTTTCTATACTGTACATCCCAGGGACTTTATTGGTGAAATTTCTGCCTGAGTTCCTAGGTCTGGCTTTTCTGCATAGCATATACTGTAATACAATGTAATGAGTGACGATAGAGAAAAACTCAGAATGAACAGGCAGAATGTTATCTGAGCTCTTGTCCTCTGTGCAAATAATTTCTCTTTCTATGCGACTATATTTTTCTGAAACCTTTCCATCCATTCTGAAATTGTATAAAGTGCAATTGCCAATAGCTTGTTTACAAGAATATGTGTCCAGTGATTTCAATCAATGAAAGCTGTGTAAACAATGATAATATGGGCACTTATGAGCGAAACTCAAATGTCTAGTTACAAATGTATTTTTATGCTTTTTCTGTGTGGCTCCAGCCAGGGTACTCTATGTACTGCATTCTGCATAAAATTAAATAGTTCTGGTGGCGACTCATTTGTACCCGATTGATATTAATTTCTACTATATACAGCTACTGACAATGCTTATGCATGATAATTTAGTTTTGTATAGTTATTTTATGTAATATTGTATAGCTGTTAATTCTGTTTATGGAGAACCATCTATTTTCCTTATTTTAAACATTAAACAACATGAAGACTAAAGTCATTGTTTAAATCTGCAAATGTTTTACTAAAGCATATTAAGAATATTTGAAAATGACATCTTGACTCTTAATATTCTTAAAAGGTCTTTTACTGTACAGGCTTCCACTGTGACTGAATCAGTTATTGCCAACAGGCAGGGAGATAAAGTTGAAATGTAGTTTGCTTAAGTCTAAAATCCTTTCATTTAAGTATTGTGCCATGCACACTGTTAATATTTGATTCCCTGCTGTCTAGCTAGTACAGCAGATAAGTAAGGAACTTTACATGTGGCTATTCCCCCTATTACTTTATACTAAATCATTTTATTAAAAAAATAATTTTTTGAAATCGATTTATTGAAATTGTTAGATTGTATGTAGTTGTAAATAAAGGTAACTATTTATCCATTTACCATATCTGGTCACACAATACATCACACACAGACCAAAGTTATGTGACCTGGGCTTGGAACAGTGGTTTGAGCCGTTGGAACGCGGAAGCAACTCAGCGAACACCTTATGCTGAAAGTGAACTCCCTAAATGTGAGTGGATGCTACTTTCTCTAATACAACCATCATATACTATGCAATGGAGGCTTATTTTGTGTTATAGTGACCGAGGAACCGCTGAGTCATCTGCCTTACATGTGCGGTAAGCAGCGGTGCAATTTGTGGGGATCCACAGGCGCCATATTCATTATCTAAAGGCACATTATCACTCACGTGGTTTATTGCAATATTAGCACTCAGCACTTTATATGCATATGTGATATATGATATAGTACACTAAACACAGCCCATGCATTGTTTGTTGAAGTTTTTAACCAGCACGCAGCACTTTGTATTTAAAGGGGCACACGCACTGTATGCACCATATGCACCTTATCAAATACGGATGATTTTATGCAGTTTATCTTTTTTATTAATACGCACAATATACACTTTTTATCATAGAATATTTCAAGTGATAGCGCCGTTCCCAACATTGTGCACTTTTTCATTTTCACTACCTCAGTGGTAGGTTGGAGGCAGCTTACATCACAATATTTATCCTAGTTCAATTAAGGTACTGAAACTCCATAGCGCTGGTAATAACCCTATTTCACAATCGGTCATATGCCAGTGAAAGCTCTGAAGGAAGTCCAAGAAGATGCAGGGTCATCAGTCTGTGCCGCCTCGGCAACCGTTTTGCCTGAGACTCTGTATGCTACTGGTGGACACCACGGAGCAAGCTGTCATGCTCAGGAAGTGACCCATTAACCCACAAAGCTGGATGGACATTGTCTCAAGCAAAGCGACCGTTGAGTGCAAGTGCAAACTTTTATGTTTTACTATTTTCTACAATAAACTGTGCTACACCCAGTGGTTGCTTGGTGTTTTTCTCTCCCTCCCATTTTCAGTTTTTGACAAATCCTTTGATTAAAAAAGGTCTTGTGATATAGAAAAACTATCAATCATGTCACCAAGTGATGTAGAACCATGTCAATCCTGATATAAAATAAAAAATGTTGTCCCAGTCAGACTGGAAAGCTTACTGGTGTACATTACAGCAGTGGATTTTATATGTTGAGAGTGCTTTTTTACTTGGAAGATATGCAAGTGTTATTACTTTGTATCCAGTAAACTACACATTACAGAGTTACGCTATGTGAGGTCTTTCTGTTTATTTCTATACATACTGCGGAGCTATCAGTTATCAGTTATGAAGGTTACAGTGGTATTGGTCATAACGGTATATCACCATCAAGGATTTAGGATATTGCCACACCATACACGCTCATTGACGCATCTGTAGTGGGTGGTCAGTTCTGTCTGGTAAGCCTCGTGTTTGATCACTTGGTGGAGGTTGTGGACACAGCACGTTTTTCTTCACTGGAAATTTTATATCACAGTTTGATACTGGATTTTTGGGATTACTGTGGACTTTACTCTATTTATTTATGTATTTTTATCATTATTCATTTCACATCACTGTTCAGGTTTATTTTATTTTTTATGCTATGTTATTATCTGACATGGTATGTTGCAGCTGTTTGCTTTGAATTAGTTTGTACTTAGCACAGCTTTCTTCCCTATTGTATGTTAATCCTGATGTCTGACTCCTGCTGACTGGTCAAAGTTAAAAAACGTAATCCGCAATTTCTTCGCTCCTACCAATGACAGGTCCAGCAGATATTCCACCAAATATAGCCATGTCAATAGCTGGTCAGTGACATTACCCCAAGAGACCCTGCCCCTTAGTATATAGCTGTCAACTACGGAACTGTCGCACACTGTGTGTGTGTGTGTGTGGTTTTTTTTTTTACTGTTTGAATTTTTTTTGTGAAGTTGGCAACAGTAATGGAAAAACATTAGTTCATTTTGCAAAGATGAAATTATGATGATACACTGTACGTATTTTGAACACAAAAATATACTTTAAGGAACAAAGATGTTGCCTGATGGTGAAACCCAAAACCACATAGAGTGCAAAGTGACAGAAAGAATGGAAGAAATATAATACATTTATGAAGCATCCAAACAGTAGATTGTGACTTAAACCACTATTTCACACGTACTTACTACAGACTAAATAGGCTTACATGAACAAGAAATAGAAGAAAAATGAGAGAAGACTACACAATTAAACATAGTAGGATTTACTAAATGCAAATAAGCTGTTCACATTTCAAGGGAAATGACACCTTGCAAGGGAGTTTGCGCCAGAGTTTAAAGAGTGTGGAGAAGTTTCACGTGGCAAAGAGTACCCAATCATATGCAAGAACAAAAAACAGCCTATTTTGCTTGCACAAGATTGGATGATGGAAGTCAGCAGAGCTTCACCTTATTCACTAAGCTCTGGGACAAATTTCCGTGCAACCTCCCTTGAGAAGTGAACTATTTATTCACATTTACTAAATCAACCCCAGTGTCTGCAGAAAGGGCATCTATTAGTCATGATAAGCATCACAGAAAGGTGACAAAAAAAGGAATATGGCAAATGAGGAAAAAACTATCAACTGTAAATATGAATTGTTAAAAAATACGCACTGCAAAACATTTACAAAAGGTAATTTGTTTAAAAAGGTTTTTATAAATAAGAAAAACATTTCAGATGCACATGATAATGTGTAGAGATAAAAATTAAAACCACATTTAAAATGAAAATAAAATATTAGAATATTGGAATGAAAATGTTGAGGGATTATTAAACAAAGAAATGTAGAATCAGAAAGTTGTCCAAGAATAGAATTAGACATCTGATGCTATGATGCAGAAACAACCATTCAACAACTAAAAAAGAGAAAAGCACCAAGAATGAATGATTCAAGTTCAAAACTGATAAAACAAGAATGGCTGAATTTATGGATGTGTATACATGAGCTAATGATTGAAGAATGAAAGGAGGAACAAATGCCAAAAGAATGTAAATTGTGACTAATTTGTTCCAAAGAAAGGAGATAAAACAATATGTAAAATTATTGCAGTGTCTCCTTGCTAAATGTCACACTGAGCCATGACGAAAATGTTGGCAATGAGTTAGAAAGTTGCGCTGAAGAAACAGTTGGAAACTATTAAAGCACGTTAACAATGGGTCAGAGATTCCAGCTACACATGATGGTGAAAAAATGTGATAAATATAATACCAGTTTACAACATCTGTTTATTGATTGCAAACAGACATATGATATTATGAAGATAAATATTATATAAACCACTGCAGGAATTGAGAATCTCTAAAGTTAATAGGACCAGTGAATATGACACAAGTACAAAATGTAAAATAAGAGTGGAAGGACAAAAATTGAGACAAATTACAGTTTGGTATTTTTTAAATACATTCGGACAAAAAACATATGTTCCAAAACGTAACCCTTTGCCATTATCTGGAATGTCATTCAGACATTCAGAAGTACATTTCCATATTGTAAACTACCAGAGTCTGAGGAAGAAAGGATAGATGGATAGGTCAGCTAGGATCTCTAAATATTATCAAGTTTTTTTGTGTCAATTTAAAATAGGCAGCGCTAAACCCACAAAAAAGCTTGATAATTGTTATGTGAACAAACTTTCAGCTGATACCTTAAACACAGTATATATTTTTTGTGTAGAATAGAGAAAATATGTATACCAAGGCAGCGCTAAAAACATTAAAAAAATGTAAATATAAATAACATCAAATAAGCGAATCTAAAAATAACCTATGAGACAAAATCAAAGAATCAAATAAATATCCATTTATTGGTGTCCATTTCACCAAGCATAAAAAAATTCAAATAAAAAGTCTCACTGATGTGCTTGAATAAATAAAAAAAAACCACACAGTGCTTCACTCCAAATAAGAAATTCAATGGTGCTCCAGACAGAGAAAGTAAGAGATCCTCAACACACGACTTTGGAAAGCATAAACTCACCAGAACATAGAGAAAGTGAGAGATCCTCAACACACCCCTTTGGAAAGCATAAACTCACCAGAACATAGATGTAATGTACTTAATCACATACATTGAATTCATTCACTCTTCTAGATCCCCCACACTCCACATAACGTGGGTGTGTTGTGTCAGGGAATGCCTCAACTGTATATTTGGTCAGCTAAATCTATTGAATCCCAGATCCTCCAATATAAAAATAATTTAACTGACTTGATTACCCAAGTTGAGTTAATTTTTAGTGAAGCAGAATTCTTTAAGAAAATACAAAAGATCAATGTAAGCACAGCCTGAGCTATTGAAAATAAATTAATATTTATTACAATAAGTCACATACAAACACCATAAATAATAGCCCGATTGTGATATACATAGACTCTAAGATAATTATATATATATATAGACAAAGGGTTGGGGGGGCACACCCTAAACATGAATTTTTACATTTCTAAAGCTGGTGCTGCTATAAAGACCAATATGCATTTATAACTACAGAGGATAGCGCACACAAACAAAAGGAGTAACTTTCAAATTTTAAAGTACAGCTCAGTGGCGGCTGGTGCTCAAAAATTTTTTTTTTGGGTGGGGCGCAAAAAGAAAAATGTAATAGGTATTGTTTTTCGACAAAAAAACGTGGTAAAAAATTGCGTGACTTTGAGGTCATGGTACAGGCAAGGCACAGGTGATGGTACAGGCATGGCACAGGTGATGGTATAGGCATGGCACAGGTGATGGTATAGGCATGGCACAGGTGATGGTACAGGCATGTCACAGGTCATGATACAGAAGATGGTATAGGCATGGCACAGGTCATGGTAAGGGTATGGCACAGGTCATGGCACAGGTCATGATACGGTCATGGTACAGGCATGGCACAGGCATGGCACAGATGATGGTATAGGCATGGCACAGGTCATGGTACAGGCATGGCACAGGTCATGGCATGGGTCATGGCACAGGTCATGGCACAGGCATGGCACAGGTCATAGTACAGGCATGGCACAGGTCATGGTACAGGCATGGCACAGGTCATGGTAAGGGCATGGCACAGGTCATGGTACAGGCATGTCACAGGTCATGGTAAGGGAATGTCACAGGTCATGGCACAGGTCATGGTACAGGCATGTCACAGGTCATGTCACAGGTCATGGCACAGACATGTCACAGGTCATGGCACAGGTATGTCACAGTTCATGTCACAGGTCATGGCACAGGTCATGGCACAGGTCATGGTACACAGGTACAGGCATGTCACAGGTCATGTCACAGGTCATGGCACATGTCATGGCACAGGTCATGTCACAGTCATGTCACAGGTCATGTCACAGTCATGTCACAGGTCATGTCACAGGTCATGTCACAGGTCATGGCACAGGCATGTCACAGGTCATGTCACAGTCATGTCACAGGTCATGTCACAGTCATGTCACAGGTCATTGCACAGGCATGTCACAGGTCATGTCACAGGTCATGTCACAGTCATGTCACAGGCATGTCACAGGTCACGTCACAGGCATGTCACAGGTAATGGCACAGGCATGTGACAGGTCATGTCCAGGTCATGTCACCGGTCATGTCACAGTCATGTCACAGGCATGTCACAGGTCATGTCACAGTCATGTCACAGGTCATGTCACAGTCATGTCACAGGTCATGTCACATGTCATGTCACAGGTCATGTCACAGTCATGTCACAGGCATGTCACAGGTCATGTCACAGGTCATGTCACAGTCATGTCACAGGTCATGTCACAGGTCATGTCACAGTCATGTCACAGGTCATGTCACAGGTCATGTCACAGTCATGTCACAGGTCAGGTCACAGGTCAGGTCACAGGCCAGGCCACAGGTCATGGCATCGTGCTGCAGCGGCTTCAATCACTTACCTGCTCTCCTGGGCTGCCTGCGAGACGTCCACGGCGCACTGCTCCTCTCCTCGAGTCCTCTTCTTCCTTCTTCTGACGGCGGCGGGAAGCGGTCTGGTGGGAAGGTTACGGAGATCGGGCGGTGAGTGAGACGTCCACGGCGCGCTGCTCCTCTCCTCGAGTCCTCTTCTTCCTTCTTCTGATGGCGGCGGGCAGGCAAACCACCTCTCTCTGGCAGATCGTTTTTCATGCTACACATGTCCGGCGGGAAGGTGACGGAGATCGGGCGGTGACGGTGAGTGACTGACGCACGCACCGGCACTGCTCCCAACGAAGTCAGCAGGGTCAGGATGTCCTGAATGATGATTGGTCCAGGCTGGAGTCTGGACCAATCACAGCCAGGACATCACAAAGTGGGGAGTGTCGGGGCGCATTGCTCTGCGCCCCGGTGACCCCCAGAAGGCCGCCAATTGGCGCCTCTGCCCGCCGCAAAAACCCCACCTCCCATAGCCACCACTAAGTCCGGCGCCCCTAGTGGGCTAAAAATTGATTTTTTTTTAATCTTTTTTTTTTCATTTTTTTATCTTTTTTTTTTGGGGGGGGTGGCACCCCTGCGCCCCCTATAGACAGGCCGCCACTGGTACAGCTTGTATAACAGTGTAAATTTGCTGTCCCCTCAAAATAACTTGACCCACAACCATTAATGTCTAAACTGCTGGCAACAAAAGTGAGTACACCTCTAAGTGAAAATGTCCAAATTGGGCCTATCTAGCCATTTTCCCTCCCCGGTGTCATGTGACTCATTAGTGTTACAAGGTCTCAGGTGTGAATGGGGAGCACATGTGTTGAATTTATTGTTATCACTCTCACTCTCTCATACTGGCCACTGAAAGTTGAACATGGCACCTCATAGCAAAGAACTCTCTCAGGATCTGAAAAAAGAATTGTTGCTCTAAATAAAGATCGCCAAGACCCTAAAACTGAGCTGAAGCACGGTGGTCAAGACCATACAGTGGTTTAACAGGACAGGTTCCACTCAGAACAGGCCTCGCAATGGTCGACCAAAAAAGTTGAGTGCATGTGCTTAGTATCATATCCAGAGGTTGTCTTTGGGAAATAGACGTAAGAGTGCTGCCAGCATTGCTGCAGAGGTTGAAGGGGTGGGGGGGTCAGCTTGTCAGTGCTCAGACAATACACCACACACTGCATCAAATTGGTCTGCATGGCTGTCGTCCAAGAAGGAAGCCTCTTCTAAAGAGGATGCACAAGAAAGCTCGCAAACAGTTTGCTGAAGACAAGCAGGCTAAGGACATGGATTACTGGAACCATGTCCTGTGGTCTGATGAGACCAAGATAAACTTATTTGGTTCAGATGGTGTCAAGCGTGTGTGGTGGCAAACAGGTGAGGAGTACAAAGACAAGTGTGTCTTGCCTGCAGTCAAGCATGATGGTGGAGGTGTCATGGTCTGGAGCTTCATGAGTGCTGCCAGCACTGGGGAGCTACAGTTCATTGAGGGAACCATGAAGGCCAACATGTACTGTGACATACTGGAGCAGAGCATGATCCCCTCCTTTCGGAGACTGGGTCGCAGGGCAGTATTACAACATGATAATGACACCAAACACACCTCCAAGATGACCACTGCCTTGCTAAAGAAGCTGAGGGTAAAGATGATAGACTGGCCAAGCATGTCTCCAGACCTAAACCCTATTGAGCATCTGTTGGGCATCCTCAAACGGAAGGTGGAGGAGCCCAAGGTCTCTAACATCCACCAGCTTTGTGATGTCGTCATGGAGGAGTGGAAGAGGACTCCAGTGGCAACCTGTGAAGCTCTGGTGAACTCCATGCCCAAGAGGGCTAAGTCAGTGCTGGAAAATAATGGCGGCCACAAAAAATATTGACACTTTGAGTCCAATTTGGCCTTTTTCACTTAGGGTTGAACTCACTGTTGTTGCCAGTGGTTTAGACATTAATGGCTGTGTGTTGAGTTATTTTGAGGGGACAGCATATTTACACTAATATACAAGCTGTACACTCACTACTTTAAATTATAGCAAAGTGTCATTTCTTCAGTGTTGTCACGAGAAAAGATATAATAAAATATTTACAAAAATGTGAGGGGTGTGCTCACTTTTGTGAGATATTGTGTATATAAGAGTAATATACACATATACTGTATAGATTGAATTAAATTCAATAAATATTATCTCCCCCATAAACAACATGAGCAATGATAACTAACTATCAGACAATAATCTGTGTTTTATGGAATTCAACTGTTATTCCCCTGCAGAAGGAAAAAGCATCAAACTACTCAAAGTTGCACTCCAATATTACCCCACAACAGAAAAATTATCAAAAAAAAAAAATAATTACTTGAGTAGTAATGTTATCGTGAGGAGAATTGTTAGGTTACAAAAAACGGTTACAATTACAGTTGGCTTATTCGTTTAAGCAAGCAGAATCACCGGAAAATGTATTATAATTAACTTCCACGTATCAGGTAAACTGTTGGATAGCTGATGGCCAGACTCAAAAATGGCTGCCGATTAATGGGCGGAGTTGGTCTTCATCAAAATGGCATCTAGCTATGCTGGAGCTGTGTGTAATGGCTTTATTGAGATGTCAGATGAGGTGTATCAGATGTTTCAGGTGGGTGTCCTTCCCTGTATTCAGATGATCTTCTCCTTCTGTCTACCCAACTCCCTCTTTTATCTAGTGGCCAACAATGCATTTATAACATTTTAATAAACCTGCCCCAGAAGGTGAAACCTTCTCTATGATTGGTGAATTTGTTTAATGCCCAAACCTGTATTTGTTCAAGCATTATCTTCCTTTTCCACGAGGTGTCATCCCCAGATAAGAATTTACTATACTAAATTTAATTGGAGACTTTCCGGTGATCCAGCAGCAATCAAATGAGAAATTTTAACATAGAATTTCAGATATAACGCTTAAAATAATTATTGTACACACTTCCCTTTCAGTCTTCCATGAAAAAATATGATATGTTTTCTCTGACAGATGCACTTGAATGGACAAGCATCTTAATACTTAAATTTCTTTTAGTCTTTTCTTAAAATGTTCCAGAAATATTTAGTTATATATGTTGACTCTTGAATAGGGCCATTCCTTTCCACAGTTTCTTGTAGGTGGACTTTGTATTACAAGTTCTAATATACCACGTCCTTCAATCTTTGGAACAATAGAGAGATAATGAAATGTACAAAGATGTTGATCTTGGTTTTATCTTTTTGAGGTAGACGTGTGTTTGGGAGAAATATTTCACTTTTCAATAAATTACATGGCCCCTAGATCAATCTCCTTTAATATAGCTGTTGTTGTTTTATTTAATTTTCTTTATTTCATTTTATTTTATTTATTCAGCTGTGTTAGCTCAATTCTCGTCAGGAGGCAATCACGATGATATTACAGCCCTTCAGTTGCTAACCTCCCAATAGATAATGAATTCACCCTCCGTCCGTCCGGGAGTTATGACAACACATAGCACTCAAACTTAGTGCAGTCACAACTGTTTATTTCAAGTTTCGTGCTCCCATTTAAAGGGTATTTCGGCAGCAGAAACTGCTTGAAACTGGTTACAAGTCATGAGTCAATTTAACAATAGGACATATCTTACAGAAACTGTACATGAAAGGCTTTTGTTTCCCTATGCATTTGTGTCAATATGAGGTGTTTTGTTGTAGTATCGGTCTGTCTTGTGTTCAGCTTGTCTGTGTTAATGTAAGCAATTGTCAATTGTTTACAAGACATTTTGCATAGAGACTAACACCACCCGTAATCTAAATGCTAAATATCCAACTGCCAAGTGTTCAAATGAATGAATAGAGAAGTGTTTTAACATGTCGTCTAAATGCAAAATACAGCTGTCTGATGTCCCGAGCCGTATGAATGAGTGTCAGTCTGGATCGTTAAATCTGTAATTGCAGGGGGCCACATTCTATCGTAGAATGAGCCCTAACAAAGGTAATATGAAATATAATTTTTGTAAGGCACGTTGATACACTCTTTCAAGCTGTTCCCCTTTTTAATATTTTTTTGTGTTCGATCCCCCCCCCCCATTCCCACACCAATCCTCCTATGTGAGTGTTTGGTGTCTTTCCTTCGAACCTGGGGTGAGAATATACATCAGTATTTAACTAAACCTAAAATGAATCATATATAATTTCTGTATGAGATACTTTTGAACTAATTATGAAATTTTCGCTGTTGTCATTGAGAATAATTGTGTACAATATATACTGTAAGTTTATTATGCCATGTCTCCTAGTACCAATATAATCTCCTGACTAAGCTGCATAGTGAAACACGTAGCAATCCATTGGCATTTACACATCAGAACTCTTCTGACCCAGACATACGAGGTAATTTGTCCCTGTGGTCCACAGATATTAGACCCTGGCATGTCGGGCAATTCACGGGTTCTTTTGGCTTAGGAGCATGCTGTTTAGCACTTTTGTGCCTACTCATTTATGCAATGGTTTTTATGATATGAATTGTCTATTATGTTACTACAATAAATTTGTTATTGTTTTTATACATTCGAGTATTGTGTATTTCTTCATGAGATTAACAGTGAGTGCCTTTAAAGTCCCATTTTCTTTATATTCATTGGATGTGGCACCACAACATACAAGGTCATGTCTCAACTTTTGCACATTTACATGGTTTAGCTGTGAACACAGAAATTTAGTGGCTAGGATCATTTTCTCTCCAACCTGTTTAGGTTTCCACAGTGCTGAAACAATAAAATTTCAGCTAGATTAGAGGGTTTTGTTCATGCACTGATAGGTGTCTTTGCTTCCCTCTGTTCTGTACACACTTTATTTGCAAGAACAAACTATCTCAGTTGGGAAAGAGATTGTCCCTTTGCGTAAACTGAGACCTGAAAGTGACCCTTGATCTTTGGGGCTTATTTTGTTTTGAAGTTTCCATGATTCAAATTGGAGAAATTATGAAAATATAATCTATCTCATAGAAATTCTAAAAGGGGTAATATACTTAATTGTAGGTTTTAATCCTCCAATCCTCTGAACACACCAGTCTCCACTCATAGGATGAAGAAGAAACACAGAAAGGAATTAAGTGTGCAAAATCCAAAACATGTGTCGTTTCAGTCCATAAGGTAATTACTTGTATAAGGATAGGTTGTTATTTATCAGTTGAATTCATTCCTTTAGAGGTTGAGGGTGGGCTTTCCATATGAGGAGTATAATTTTTTTTTCCATAAGGTTTATTGAAAATTGAATAAAGGCAACAGTAACCACAATAAGCACAGTCAAATTTTACAGTGCGGAAAGAGCATACAAGTATGGTGGCATAGGAAGGTAACCTGTAAGCCAGGGTAACCTGTAATTGCAGAAAAAAATCGCATCATCTCCCATCGCTGGGTGCACTGCGTGGGTATACGCCTGATCCGGGGCTGAGGCGGGTAAACGCCAGATGGTCCAAAAAGTGGGGGGGGGGGGGGGGAGGAGAGAGGAAGACAAAAATCCCACAGAAGAAATGGAGGAACCAGTGATTTCATCACATCAGTGACCAAGTAATCTAGTCAGGGGAATAAAATTTAAATATATATGTGTTCGTTTTTCTGCGATTTTTTGTGTTTTTAATATGTAAGTATCAGAATCTCAGATTTTTGAAAGCTTTTGAGGGACTTTATTGGTGTGTTTCCTTATCCTTATGTGATTTGTTGAATTCAAACTAGTCCTTATTTACAGAAAATGTACACCAAGCTCCTGAAGAGTGGATGATAATCCCACGAAACGCGTAGAGCCATTAAATATGAAATATGAAGATTTATCAGGATATGGATTATGTATTACCTATGAAAGAGCCCTTGAGCCACTGGATGTATCCCTGCTATGTATTTGATGATGTATATATAAGCCGTTGTATGATATTTTTATCTGCTATTATATATCTATTTATTATGGTTAAATGCCTAGCAATACTATTCCTTTATTATCTTTTATATGTCCATTGCTGGATTGTCTGTATTTGTACTATGAATATGTAGATTTTATTTATTTTATTTACGGATTATTGCTGCAGGATTTATTTTTACTGTGCAGCAAAAAAATAAATGAATATATTGAAACTACTTTATTTCCATTTGGAGATTTGTAACAGCAACCTACCTCATTTAAAGTCCCGCTATCCCCATGCAGGGCAGCCATCAGAAATTGTGGGGCCCCTTACACAGCTTTAGGCCTGGGCCCCTCCGGGCCTGACCACCAAAATTCCACAGGGCCCGTCCTCTGGCCGTCCCACCGAATCCGCCCACTGGCCATCCAGTCTATCAGTGCACCCACTTCTAATTTAACACTCTTACAACTTAATATATGAAAATGTATCCAATCCATCAAAGAGACATCCCCATATATTCAGCAAAGAGACATCCCAATCCAGTAAAGAGACGGCCTCATATTCAGCAAAGAGACAGCGCAATCCAGCAAAGAGACATCCTTTCAGCTGCCTCGGCTTACTCTGCAGCCGCCCTGCTTTAGCAATTGCTAGTTACTACAGCTGCAACAACTCTCGTTGGTTGGGGCCTGGGTGGCCGGGCCCCTCAGAACACCTGGGCCCCCTACATGTGTATGGGCTGCCCCCCCCCTGATGGCTGCCCTGTCCCCATGCCCCCTTTTTTTTGTAAACATATTAAGGTATATAAAAAAAACAGCAGGAGCAATCATGCCACAACGCCATTATATATACCAAACATACCTACAGGTATACAGTTTTCAATAAGCGGAATGTGAAAAACGTATCCGTTGGTGTCAGCAAGGAGTGGAGGAGCATAAATGTGATCTTGGCGTATACTCCGTGCAGGGTGGCGGAGAGTAATATAGTGAATGTGCTTCCAGATGATTCAATTTCTGTGTGCCCTGTGTATAGAGAGAGAAGGTACGAATGTACCGATTGTGGCTGAGCAATGGTACAGCAGTAAGGGAAGGTGTGGGCTAGGATATCTGTCGGGTGTGGAAGGAGGAGCAAGAAGGATGTGAGGGGGATAGGGAGGGTCAAAGGAGGGAGGGAGAGGAAGAAGAAGGAGGGAGGATATAGAAAGGAGAGAGTATAATTTTTTGTATGAATATGTCTGTACTGCCAAACCAGAGACGGGACAAGGCCATCCAGCGCCCAGGGCGAAAAAAACCAAACTGCGCCCCCCCCCCCCCCCCAAGATGTAGGAGCATAATGTTTTAGCAAGAAAAAACAAAAAAAAAAAAAAAAGAAAATTGAGCACTAATTGGCACACTTATGTCCTGATCATACATTCCCTTTCCGAGCCAAATATTTCCACAAACAAATATTCTCCCTCCTCCCAGTACACATCTCTCCCTGCTGAAATCTCCCTCCCAGCACAAATCTTTCCCCCCATCCTCTCTAAACTCAAAGCCTCTCTCTTCCCAAATGTTCCCTGCTAGCACAACTATCCCTACTCAAAAAATCACCTTTGGCACACATTCTCACCCCTCAAATTTCCCCTCCAAGCACAAATACTCCCCTCTCCAAATCCCCCCTCCCAGCACAAATCTTCTCCTCCCCCAAATGTCCCCTCCTAGCACAAATACCCATCAATTTTCCTACTAGCACAAATCCTCTCCCCCAAACCCCCCCAAAAAAAAAAATGTTTTCCCTTCTTGCACAAATCCCCCCTCCTAGCACAAATCCTCTTCCCCCATGCCCTGAGCACAAACCCCCAAATTCCTTCTCCTAGCACATCCCACCAAATTCCCCCTCCTAGCACAAATCCTACCCCCAAATTTCCCCTCTAGCACAAACACCCCCAATCATCCCTACTAGCATAAACCCCCCCCCCCATTTATAACAGCCTAAAAACTCCCCATCCTGGCACAAATCCCCCATCACCTCTTCTAGCACAACCCCTCCAAACACCCTCCTAGCCCAAATCCCCCCCCATCCCCCCAGCACAAATCCACCCTCCTAGCACAAATCCTCCCCCCCCCCACCCACCATCCAAAATCCCCCCTCCTGGCACAAATCCTCTTCCCTCCATCCCCACAGAAACCCCCCCCCCCTCCTGGCACAAATCCTCTCCCCCTTCCCACAGCATAAATATCCCTCCTGGCACAAATTCTCTTCCCTCCATCCCCACAGCAAAAATCCCCCCTCCTGGCACAAATCCTCCACCCCCCCATCCCTGAAGCACAAATCCCCCCTCCTAGCACAAACCCTCTTCCCCCAACCCCACCGCACAAGTCCCCCCCTTCTGGCACAAATCCTCCCCCCACCCCCCCAGCACAACCCCCCAAATCACCCTCCTAGTACCCCCCCCCCAAATTTCCCCTCCTAGAACAAATCTTACCCGTAAAATCCCCCCCATCAAAAATTTCCCCCTAGCACAAATACCCCCCATCATTCCTACTGGCACAACCCCCCCCCCCCAAATACCCCTTTTTAACAGCCTCAAGACTTCCAGTTCTGGCACAAATCCCCCCACCCCATCCCAATAATCTCTTCAAGGACAATCCCCAAATACCCCCTCCTGGCACAAATCCTCACCCCCCCGCAGCACAAATCACCCCTCCTAGCACCCTCCCCCAATTCCCCTGCTAGAAGAAATCTTATCCTGTCACCTCTCAAATTCCCCATCCCAGCAAACCCCCCCCCCCCCATATCGATCCCACCTAGACGTAATCATCTTCTACCCACCCCTCTCAGTACAAATACTTTTTGGGGGATTGTCCTGCGGGGGGGGGGGGGGAATAAGAGAATTTGTACTAGGAGGGGTGGGGAGAAGATCATTACTTCTAGGCGGGATCAATAATCAATATGAGAGGGGGGGGATTGTGCTGATATGGGGAATTTGAGAGGTGACAGGATAAGATTTGTGCCCCCAGTGCAGTTCTCCCTTTCCTCAAGCATGCAAACCTCAGATACAGCGCGGCACATCGCTCTGTGATTCTCCTCTTCTGAGGCTCCTTCTCATCTTCATATGTCAGAGCGGTGGAGGAGCGGAGGAGGAGCCTAAGAGAAGCCGATTCCTAAAGCTTTGCATGGACATCTGGCGGGAGAGATGTGGCTGCAGAAGGGGAAGAAGATTGCGGCTCAGGAATGACACTGGATGTCAGATCGGGACTATACAGAGTTTGTTACCCGCCCCCTTTCCACATTGTTTGCTGGGAGGAGAGGGGGTAACAAACTCTGTTTAGTCCCGATCTGACATCCAGTGTCATTCTTGAGCGGCAATCTTCCGCCAGCTGTCCGTGCAAAGGTTTAGGAATTCTCTTCTCCTAGGCTCCTCCTCTGCTCTGACAATTTAAGGTAAGGAGAAGCCGAAGGAGAAGTTCCGATCTGACGACTGCTACAGTGACAGGAGTGTGAAGCCTGGCGAGAAGAGAGAGAGAGCACATCCCGCTCTCTCCTGTCAACTAATAGTCACAGAAACACTCCTGGCAGCGCCCCCTCCACCTCCCATGCTACAGACGCCCAGGGCAGCCGCCCCCTCCCGCCCATCTATTGTAACGGCCCTGTGTCAAACTACATGTGCTATTTGAGCAAATTCTGAAACCTGAGGGATGCAGAGGTTGAGCTTAAAGCGGAGTTCCACCCAAAAGTGGAACTTCCGCTTTAGGCAGTTCTAACCCCCTGATATGCCACATTTGGCATGTCATTTTTTTGGGGGGGGGAGCGGGTACCTAGTTTTGACAGGTACCCGCTCCCACTTCCACTCGGAGCGCCGCGGCAACCCTGAGTGGAAGTTCTCCTCCCCCCTCCCTCCCTGCAATCTACTGGGACATGTCAGAGGTCCCAGAAGATTGCCGGCCAATCACGACGCGTAGCGCAACTCGCGCATGTGCAGTGCGTACCCGGCTGTGAAGCTGAAAACTGTCACAGCCGGGTGCCCACACCAGTGATGCCGGCGCCGCAGACAGAGAGGGAGAAGAGCGAGGCTTCGGGCGGTCGCATCACTGGACCGTTGGACAGGTGAGTGTGTGAGGCTGGAACTCCGCTTTAAGTCTGGTTCAGCCTTTCTCAACCTTTTTACCAGAGGTTGATTTAATAAAGGCAAATAGACTGTGCACTTTGTAAAGTTAAGTTGCTCCAGAGCTTTGTAAATGAGCAGAAGCTCTGCTGTCTACCATCACCCAATCATGTGCAAGTAAAAAAGGCTGTTATTTTTATTTTCCTTGCATGTGATTGGTTATTCTTTGCAAAGTGAAGCTTTGCCTCATTTACTAAGTTCTAATGCAACTGCACTTTGTAAAGTGCACAGTCTATTTGCCTTTAGTAAGTCAACCCCCTTGTGTTTGAGTTGAACTCCAGTCTTATCTTTAGTACTGCACAGTAGTATCGGCTCCTCTGCTGTACTGAAATAGCTTACTTTGATTTCACCGAACAGTGTCAGCTTCTCACAGTATGCATTAGAAGCTGCAGCAACTTATTTTAATAATGGAGACTCAGAATCGCATGTAGGTGTTTACTTGACCTGTTTAGGAATGCCCACTGTTCTAAACTGACACTCACCCAACAAGGCATTTGATATTTGTGTAACTAACTCCTAAGAGCCAGCTCACTGCTTGTATCAATAATGATATTACTATATTATATTATATATATTAACAGTACTCTGCAGGCCCCTCTCACCAACCATGATATTCCTGCATTACATAGAAAAGCAGTTATGATTTCACTGAGTCTAAAAAAGTTATCTTTTATCATCTTCTAGTATTCAATCAGATTGTAATGTGTGTGACCAGTCACCCCCAAAACTGTCATGATGTGCAGTGTGTATATTAGCAAAAGATACAGTATAAGATACTGATTGATGATTGAAAAGGAGTGCCAGCTCAACCTACTTTTTTGTTTATGTGGGAAATCGTAAGAACCTTGTTCCGGTTTCCCTCCTTTCAAAAAAAGGAATTCTGTAGTGAGGGGAAAAAAGGAGGATGCCATTACGAACCTCCTGAAAATAAGTAAGTTACCTGGCTTTCTATAGCTTCAATATTTTGTGCATTAGAGGCTGGAAGAAACACGCAGCTCAGAAAAATTAACAGTTACATAGTACAACAGTTACATAGTTACATAGTAGTTGAGGTTGAATAAAGACGATAGTCCATCCAGTTGAACTTGTGTAGGTGTGTGTGGACGTAATCATTTCCCATACCCCTGAATGTTTTGATCTAACTTCTGATTTGCATATTTGTTAGTGACTGACAAAGTACTAAAGCATTTGATCAGCATGACAGCTGGGGACTCATATTTTCAAGACAGGTCAATAGTGGCAAACTACACACTCCCCCTGGTACAGAATTAATTTCACCTCCTGCTGACCGCTCACAGTAACTATATTGCGAGCGACAGGTGCAGGCATAGCAACGTACATGTACGTTGCCGGCTTTTTTACGGGTTTGGGTTATGTATGCACTTGCTCCCCCCTGCCAACCCGTGCTGTATCCAATCATTTAGACAGCATTTGGCATGATGTCTAGTCATTTGGCAGCAGATTTCAGCTGAAACCTGCTGATCGTCTGTGTCCAATCACACACAGAGTTCTGTGTTTACAAACACACAGAACTCTATGTTTAAAAACACACCGAAATCTGTGTAAGAGCCGGTTCACACTGAGGCGATCCGACTTCGGCGCGACTTGCAGGGACTTCACATAATGGAAGTCTATGCAAGTCGCTCCCAGGTCGCCCCGAAGTAGTACAGGACCCTTTTTCTAAGTCGGAGCGACTTGTGTCGCTCCTATTAGAACGGGTCCTGTACTACTCAATGGACCGCAACCGACCACGACTTGTCAGGCTGACAAGTCGCCTGATAAGTCGCGCTAGTCTGAATGGGCTCTTAAGTGAACAGGGATCTGGCTGTTTCTTCTCCCTGAAAATCATATTTAAATCAGGGGGTGCACAAGTGTAGTCAGGCCTAGGGCAGCACAAAACCTAAATACACCACTGGTGTGGCGTGGGCTTAGCCCCTGAGCCATGATTGGCCAAAGGCACTCTGCCTTTGGCCAATCATGGCTCTCACAGTACATTGTGCTGTAATTGGCCAAAGCATACAGGTCAGGTGCATGCTTTGGCCAATCAACAGCAATCAATGCATTGCAAGAGCGCAGTGCATTATGGGGCACTCATCGGCGGGCAAACTTCCCCCGGAGCGCCCCATTTGTTTGTGTGTTCAGCAAACACACAAACAGCTGATGTTTGAGTCAAACTTACATTCAACTCAAACACAGGGCCCATCCCTATAAGTGACCTTCCCAGCCAGTGTCTGTTAGAGCCAAATTCCCCACCACCCTATCACAGTCACACTATAAGTCACTGATCACAGGCTTTCCAGTATAGATTTTAAAGCTGCGTAAATTCCAGTATATATACCATAGTTTAAAGATGTTTTAACTTTTGCACAAACCAACTAATATACACTTATTGGGATTTCTTTTTTTACCAAAGACATGTAGCAGAATACATTTTGGCCTAAATTTAAAAATGAATTAGATGTTTTTAAAACATTTTTGGGGGATTAGTATTATAATAGAAAGTCGAAAATATTGTTTTTTTTTTGTTTTTTTTTGCAGACCTTACATTTTTTTTCATTTATATAATAAAAAATAAAAAACCCAATGATCACATACCACCAAAAGAAAGCTTTATTTGTATGAAAAAAATTATATAAATGCAATTTACACATAGTGTTGCATGACTGCGCAATTGCCAGTTAAAATAGCACAGTGTTGAATAACAAAAAAATGCCCTGGTCATGAAGGAGGTAAAACTTTCCGGAAGTGGTTAAAGGACTATTACTATATTATGTTTTGTTCATATGATGTTAATGGTCTTTACTCAGCACTGAGGACATTTGACAGACGTTAAATTCCGAGTGGCCAGTGGCATCCTCGGGTCACTCAACCTGGAGTTAGGTGGCAACCAGTATAGAGTGAAAAGCACTGCAAAAAAAAAAAAAAAACAAGCAACAAAAAAAGTAGACTTTTGATTTGGCATTTATGACATTACCTTTCATTTCCCTTTACCCCTTCCTGCCCTCCTCTGCAGGATAAAAGACTCAGCAATTGAGTGTCAGATAATCATGAATTTAGATGGTTAACAGGGATATTGTTTTTTTAAGTCATCACTTAGTTACAGGGGTTGAAGGGGAGAGGGTATATTTATTAGTATTAGTCATAATTACTGGCATTTAAACATTTGCATTAAAGCTTATACAGTATATAAAACTACTCTAGACATATGATTAAATTCAGTATATACAGTAGGCATGCTTTAACCACTTCTGGAGCAGAAGATTTTCCCCCTTAATCATGAGGCCATTTTTTGCGATTCGGCACTGCGTTATTTTAACATCGTGCAACGCTGTACCCAAATAAAATTGATGTCCTTCTTTCTCAGAAATAGAGCTTTCTTTTGGTGGTGTTTGATCACCTGTGCAATTTTTAAACACAATTTTTAAACACAAAGAGTGATAATTCTGAAAAAAAAAAAAAAAAAAAAAACAATATTTTTCACTTTCTGCTATATAACATTCCCAATAAAAAAAAAAAATAAAAATCAACAGTTTTCACCATTTTAGGCCAATTTGTATTCTGTTACATAGTTTTGGTAAAAAAAATCCCAATAAGCGTATTTTGATTGGTTTGCGCAAAAGTTATTGCGTCTACAAACTAGGGGAAAGATTTATGTTATTTTTTATTTTTTTACTAGTATTGGTGATGATCAGCGGGACTGTGACATTGCAGTGGACAGATCGGACCCCTAACTGACATTTTTGACACTTTTGGGGGGACCAGTGACATTACTACAGTAATCAGTGCTAAAAAATATGCACTGTTACTGTAAAAATGACACTGGTAGGGAAGGGGTTAACCCAGGGGCGTTTAAAGGGTAAATGTGAGCCTAGGGAGTGTTTTCTAACCCTGGGGGGGATGGGCTTGTGTAATCAATACATAGACCTGTGTCCCTAAATAGGAGGAATGCAGGAGCTCTATATTAATTCCTGAGAGAACAATGGTCTGCTGTGTTTAGAACAGCAGACCGCCATTCTCTCTTCATGGGGAGCGATCGTGGGTGCCTGGCGGCAATCACAGCCACCAGCGCCAGTGGATCGGCTTCCCCACTGCCATACAGGTACGGTGATTTGCCGGCACCTGCCGACCTGCCGCCATATAACTGCGGCAGCTGGTCAGCCAGTGGTTAAAGTGATCCTAAAGGCAGAAGTTTTTTTTTTATCTTAATGCATTCTATTCATTAAGTAAAAAAAAAAAACTTCTGTGTGCAGTAGCCCCCCTCAGCCCCCACTAATACTTACCTAAGCCCCATCTTGATCCAGCGATGTCCACAAGTGCCTCGACCATCCAGGACTCTCCCTCCTGATTGGCTGAGACACAGCAGCAGGCACCATTGGCTCCCGCTGCTGTCAATCAATATCAGTTAGCTAATGAGGAGAGAGAGGGGGTAGGGCTGAACCACGGCTTTGTGTCTGAATGGACACAGAGCTGTGGCTCAGCTCTGATGCCCCCATAGCAAGCTGCTTCCTTTGGGGGGCACTCAACAGGAGGTAGGGGCCAGGAGTGGTAGCGGAGGACTCGAGAAGAAGAGGATCTGGGATGCTCTGTGCAAAACGACTGCACAGAGCAGGTAAGTATAACATGTTTGTTATTTTTAAAGAAAAAAAAAACAAGACTTTAGTATCACTTTAAGGATATAGTGTTAGTTTATACGTTACTTAAAGGTATAATAAAACTTAAATAAAGGACAATGCATGAAAGCATAACTATATCTGAGACTTTATAATAGATTTGACCTATGGACAATCTGAAAAAATGGTGCCGTTAAGCTTTATTATACCTTCAGCCCACTTAACAATATAAACAGCAGGTTAAAAATATTGCTGACAGCTATGAAGAAGAGTGTGTGCAGGTTGGAAAAAGGACCTTTCCATGATATTACATGGTATTGGAGGTCACTATTTTTAAGGTTGAGTTATGCCCTGCAATAGAAAAGTTTCCAAAGTTTAGCTATAAACTTAACTTCTTAAATGCTTTGCCTTGTAAAAGTAGCTTCACTTTTTGTAGAACCTTTGTTTTATTCTTTTCCATTTATGTTGGCATGGAGTGGTCAATTTGTTTAAGAAACACTGCCTATTGAAGTAACAACCGCAGGTACTAAAGTCTAGCATAAATGAATATTTTATTTTATATTCATGGAATAAAACTTATACCTAAGTTTGTTTAAAACATTACTTTTCCAGCTCCTCCCAGAATGAAAATGTAAAACTAATACTGACCTTGACCTGGAGATATATCTCACAAAGAACATTTCAACTTTCTTCTTATTTTCACATATAAAAACAGTAAACAACTCGGGACATTTATGTGACCCACCTTTTCTAAAATGATATATATTCAAACAATAACAGCAGCGGCTGCCAGTACTTATGCATGAGCTTCTGAACCAATAGTTTTGGAAATAAGCCTTGTTTGCTTCATGGAAGTTTTCTAACTGCTTGGGGGATCTCAAATGAATCCTAAAATGTATTCATGGTTTTTTTACAATAGGGTTAAAAAAACCACTATTGCGAAAAAAAAAGAAAGAATTTCTGATAACTGTTTATTATTAATACATGTAAAAATTTACAATGCGGATCCTTTTTTCTATTTCACATGCCTATATTTTACCCCCATAGGTGTTTCAGCTTATCTCACAGAGGATTTAAACCAGGAATTAGGGGGGTAAGCAGTAGTCACTTTTGCAGGTCCATCTAAATGTAAATACGCGTATGTGGAAAAAAAAAATAGGAATTAATATACCAAAATACCATCGTCAACTACATGCAGTTGTCAGAATACAATATTTATGGCAGAAGTAATGCTTTTACCACTTCATCTCTGGAAGGCATACCCCCCTTCATGACCAGGCCATTTTTTTGTCATTTTTTTGCGTTTTAACTACGTTACTTTAAGGCTCCATGTACACGGGACGCTGGAAATGGCCGTTTAGGAGCAGTTGGGCGTTTTTTTCAGAAGCCCCTGAACCCATCTACATTTTATCTTATCTGTCCATGTACACATGGTCGTTTACAGTCATTTGCAGGCAGTTGCGTTCAGGGACTTTTTTTAGAACGCAGTTATTTGCGTTCGAACGTATGTTTCCCGGCGTTTTAAACGCACAAACGCGTCCGAACGCGTCTGAACGCGATGACCCGCGTTTAGCGTTCGCGTTTTTCTATTTTAGAGGGGAATAATTTTTTTGACCTCTAGGAACGCTTCTAAACGCAAACGCCCGCAAACGCCGCTAAACGCCCGCTAAACGCAGGTACAAACGCGACCGAACGGACGTTTCAAACGTTCTAAAAATTCCAGCATTCAAAGGGACTTTTAACAACGTCCTGTGTACATGGAGCCTAACTGACAAATGGGGGGTCATGTGACACTGTATCCAAATAAAATGTATGTTCTTTTTTTTCCCACAAATAGAGCTTTTGGTGGTATTTGATCACCTCTGCTTTTTGTTTGCGCTATTAACAAAAAAAGACAGACCATTTTAAAAAAAAAAAAAAACTATATTTTTACTTTCTATTATAAAACATATAAAGCAAAAAAAAATTAAGAAACCTAATTTCTTCATCAATTTATGCCAATATGTATTCTGCTTCATGTTTTTGGTAAAGAAATCCCAATAAGCGTATACTGAGCAGTTCGCAAAAAAGTTATAGCGTCGGCAAGCAATGGGATATATTTATGGAATTTTTATTTATTTATTTATTTTTTTAAATAGTATTAGCGATTAGCCACTGTACTAATCACTGTACTAATGGCACTGGCAGGGAAGGGGGTTAACATCAGGGGCAATCAAAGGGTTAAATCTTTCCCTAGGTAGTGTTTACTAACTGTGTGGGAGGTGCTTGTACTGTGGGAAGGCAGAGATCTGTATTCCTGCTTGGCAGAAAAACAAGATCACGGTCTTCCCTATCAAAGAACTGGGATTTGGCTTGTTTACCTAGGCAGACCACTGTTCTGCTTCTCTCCCGAATGATTGCCAGGAACCAGCGGACATCAAGTCTTCCAGACCTGCTGATTGGCTCCCGCTGTATCCAATCACAGCACGAGACGGCCGCCAGCGGCACGCGCAGGTGCCTCAGACCCGGGAGTGCAGACTCGGCATTGCTTTCAACATGCTGCCCCATGCGCAAAAATGAGGCAAGGTAGCTCATGGGGCATTTTGGTGTGTTGCAATTTGCATATTTTTTAATGCGCATTTTGGCAAGTTTGTTGCATATTTTTACACTTGGCAAAATGTGCGTTTGCTTTTGCGTTTGGGTGGTGCTGACATCCAATGGCACCGAAAACGAGACTAATTAATTTTAAGTTTATTAAGGTGGCCATACACTATACAATATGATTGTACAGTCTCTGTACAATCTCCTTTAGATTTACCAAAACTATATTATAAGGAGGACACACATATCTCTGTAATCAAGATCTAAAGGAGATTGTACAGTCAGATTTTATAGTGTATGGTGAGCTCTATAGACTTCCAGGGATACACTTGTCCTGTTTCCAGTACTACAGCTCTGCTCCACATAGGCTTGTTTGCGATCGCTCATCCCATGCACACTCTACCAAATAAACGATCTATGCAAAACGATGATAAGGTGCAAAATGTTTGACCAGCAGATGAAGACACTGGCTGTGTATTCAGTGAGAATGGTTCTCACTCACAATAATTGCATATAAGTACAGAGGTGGGCAGAAGCAATCTCCTGGAGGAGGAGAACAGGTGCAGGGTTGTGTTAAAGCAGAACTTTACCTGCAACAACTAGGGATGAGTTAAAGTTTTGGTTGAAGAAAACGTTTGGACCATACCTACATTGTTCGAGCAATTAGGCATATTACTATTGTCATCCTAACAGCTTCCCAGCTGTCGATAGTTGTTAAGAACCCTTAACAGCCAGTGATGTCACTGGCCCTATTCACTTATATGGCCAGGAATCCCGGCCATGTACGCAAAAGAGCCTGGGATAGTTACAAACAAAATGGTGTTGGGTTCTCTCTGGTGCAGGCACCTCAGAGTCCTTAACAACCAGAGACATCACCGGCCCCATTCACTTACATGGCAGTGAATCCCCAGCCATATAAGCAAAGGAACTGGAGATAATATATCATACCAGGTCCCTCAGGTCTGGTAGGGATTTCAAGGAAGATCCCTGTGACGTCATTGACCATATATGGTCATGTTTATATATGGTCAATTACATCACCTGGAGGACCCCATTCTTCGTATATACTGTATATTCCATCCTCTGGACCTGCTATTCTGCGGGAGTCAAGCGACCAGACTAGATGTGTGTTGGTGGTTGACAGGTTTTTTTCTTTCAGCAGGCATTATGATTGATGTGGATATACATTGCTGAATGATGTTGTTGATGGTGGTGTAAATTTTTTTTGTTTTTTATTAACTGTATTATTCTTTATTAAAAAAAAACTTGTCAAAAACTGTGTTTGTGTTTTTATTTACACTTTACTTTTTTTTGCGCGTGAGTGAGAATACTATGTAAACCTTACTCATTTACATATGGGAGAGACTGGTAGCTGTGGGTACCCTATTGTTAAGAGGGGCTTCCAGATTTTGATAAGCTTCCCATCCACAGATATCCAAACACACAGAGCTAGGGTTTGGGAAAGAGGTCCTTGTCCTCATCAAGGTTTGACAAGGTGCTTTTCCAGGAGGGTTCCCCCTCTAGCTAGGTATCCTCCATATTGAGGGCATGTGGCCTGGTGTGGTTCAGGAGAGGGGGCACACGCTTGTCCCCTCTATTTGGTCAGCCAGGCTGCATGCTTGGACAAGAGTCTAGTACAGATTTGTGGGGGGGACTTTACACTTTTTTTTCTGAGTTTTGCATGGTGTCACTTCTAAAATCCATATCAATACAATTTGGGGGGCCTTGTGCTTTTTTTGCTGATTTTTGTACGGAGTCTCCCTTAAAATCAATATTCATAGCATTTGGGGGGCCTCATGCTTTTTTTTTTGCTAATTTTTGCATGGGGTCCCCCTTAAAATGCATACCTCAATGACCTTTTTGTGTGTGTGGGGGCCCCTAATAACATATATATATATATATATATATATATATATATATATATATATATATATATATATATATATATGAGACCCTTATCTATCTATCTATCTATCTATCTATCTATCTATCTATCTATCTATCTATCTATCTATCTATCTATCTATCTATCTATCTATCTGTTATAGATGAATAGAATGACTGTCTGGTTTGTTTACAAAAAAAAAAAAAAACAAAGCTACTGGGAGCTGTCACTTTTCTGGCAATTTAAAGTGATTGTAAAGGCTCAATGTTTTTTACCTTCATGCATTCTATGCATGAAGGTAAACAACATTTTGTGTGCAGCATCCCCCATCCCCCAGTCCCCCCCTAAAACGTATCTGAGCTTGAGCCCAATCCAGCGATGTGCACAAGAGATTTGGCTCTCCCCAGTTTCTCCCTGCTCATTGGCTGAGACAGCAGTGGCAGCCATTGGCTCACGCTACTGTCAATCACAGGCAGTGAGCCAAAGAGGAGAGAGGTTGTGGGGCCAAGCCATGCTCTGTGTGTGAATGGACACACAAAAAAGTCACCTGACTTTTTTTCTTTTGCAATTAGGCAATAAAGATATGTCACCTAAAGCGTTTGTTACCCCAGCACTTCATATTCCTGATATGTGGCTGCTGTACCATGTACTTGTATGAGAAATTATCCTATTCTCTTTGTATTGCTTCCTTTGTGTCAAATCCCTGGTGTTCCTGCCAGTCCCTCCTAATTAAAACTGACCACACTAAGCAGGAACGCACACTGTGGGAACTCAGCTAGCTCTGCGTCAATGATCAGACTTGTTTTGACATGCCCCTGCTGCACAGCCATTCACTGGGAAGCTCAGTGTGCTGCTGCTTCTTCTACCCTCAACTCTTATGCAGCTGAGAACAGAAGGAATGTTATCACTTATAGGGATGGGCTCGATGTTTGATTTGAATGTAAATTCGACTTGGTTTTTATTTTTTTCGTGGCGCAGCAGCACTAATAATATTTAGGGCATAATTTCAGTCCCCCTTCCCCCCCTTCTGCGGGGTAGGTGCTATTCCTTCTGTGTCAGCAGAATATTTAGGGCATAATTGCTGTTCCTCCATTCTGCATTGCAGATATTACTCCTCTGTGTCAGCAGTGGTTCACTTTTTTTTTTTTTTTTGGGCTTTCTTAATTTTTTCCTTATTAAAAAAAAAAAAACAATACTATGATAAAGCAGCACAACAGTATTGCACTTAAGCACAATATTCCCTTTCAACACTCTATAATAAAAAGTTATAACCCACCCCCCAAAAAAATAAAAAACAATAATAAAACAGTTTATAGTGCACCAATTTAAAAAAAAGCAAAGGGGGGGGGGGGTGAGCGAGCGCCCCCTCCTCCTGAATCATACTAGGCCGCTTGCCCTCAACATGGGGAGAGTGCTTTGGGGTGTCCCCAAAGCACCTTGTTCCCATGTTGATGGGGAAAAGGGCCTCTTCCCGACAACCCTGGGCTGTGGTTGTCGGGGTCGGTGGGTGGGGGGTTTATCGGAATCTGAAAGCCCCCTTTAACAAGGGAGCTCCCAGATCCTGCCCCCCCCATGCGAATGGGTATCGAGTACATAGTACCCCTACCTATTCACCAAAAAAGTGTCAAAAAGTACAAACCTCAGGAAACAGTTTTTGACAATCCCTTTATTAAAAAATAAAAAAATAGTGCCCCTCAATGTAAATCCATCGTCAATAACGACACCCGCCAGACTCGGAAAATAGAAAAAATAAAATACCTCCTGCCTTTAGGGAGGCCTCCTGAATTCTGCCTGATCTGCGCTTTGACAGTTCTTATATAGGCAAGTGGCATGGCCACCCGGCTACGTTACCCAGGTGGGACTGCCCCTTCTGACATCGTGTGACGTCACGTGAGATCAGAAGGGGGCGGTGCCACCGGGTGATGTAGCCGGGTGGCCCCGCCCTTAACCTATGTAAGAACTGTCAAATCGCAAAGCGGGCAGACGGTAGGACGACAAGAGGCGAAAACATTTTTTATTTTATGGATCCCGTGGGCATCGTGATTGACGATGGAGTTACATCGAGGGACACCATTTTTTTATTTTTTAATAAAGAACTTGTCAAAAACTGTTTCCTGTGTTTCTTACTTTTTGACACTTTTTTGGTGAATGGGTAGGGATCTGGGGGCCCCCTTGTTAAAGGGGGCTTCCAGATTCTGATAAGCCCCCCACCCACAGACCCCAACAACCACAGCCTAGGGTTGTCAGAATGGCCCTAGTCCCTATCAACATGGGGACAAGGTGATTTGGGGTGGTCCCTGCCCCAAAGCACCAACCCCTCCATGTTGAGGGCATGGGGCCTGGTATGGTTCAGGAGGAGGTGGGCCACTTGATGGCCCCAACCTTTCCTGACTTGCCAGCCTGCGTGCTCGGATAAGGGTCTGGTATGGATTTGTGGGGGGAACCTACGCCGTTTTTTTTTTCATTTTTTTTACCTGTATTGCCAGGAGCCAGCAATACATTACAGCCGAGAGCAAGTTTAAATTACATTTTTACCTTTAGTAATGTCAGTAGAGCAGTGTTGCTGCAGCAGGCTCTATACATCGTACAGATGCACCATTTTACAGGCAGACTAAATGCCCCCCCAGGCACAATATTTAAAGGAATTTTTTATTTTTATTGTTTCACTTTTGCATCATTAAAATTACTGCTCCATTCAAAAGGATCATTTAAAAAAAAACATGTTTGCAATGATACATGTCCCCCAGGGCAGTACCCAGGTCCCCATACACTTTTTATGGCAATAAGTTGCATATAAGCCTTTAAATTAGGACTTTTTTTTTCAAGTTGGTGTCCTATAGACTTTAATAGAGTTTGCATGTTCGCTAGAACCTTTTCCCTGTTCGAGGGGTGTTTGCCCACTCACTAATCACTTATAAAAAAAGGGAAAAAAGGTATTTATAATGTTTTTATATCAATACAAACATGTTTTGCATTATAGTTCTATGTTAAACTGCATGGGTCGTTTTGCAAGGTTATCGTTTACTTAGCATGTGAATGGACAATAATTTAGCTGGAGCAGCTGCATCAGATTTGCACTCACCAGTTTTAGTAAATCCACTCCATTGTCTGATATACAGTTATGTTACATTTTGGCAAGGGATATGCCTAACAAGAACAAGGATTGAATTTAAATGGATTTTTATGTGGCTGCCCTGGGGATCTGGTCATCCAACAGGAGTATTAAAATGTAATATACAGAGGTTTACCAAGCCTTACTGTAGATATGGTGACTGCATTAATGATTAGGCTTTTTTCCTTAATGCTTCCTTTGGTGATCCAGCCAGTAATACACTTCCTGTCTTGGAGGAGGAGCAATGGAGACACTTATGGAAAGCAGCATTGTCATTCTGTGAAGAGGATAGTGTTAAATGCACTAGCAGATTTAGATGGACTTGACAAACAAATTAACCAGTTTCGGACCACCCACCGCATATATACTGCGGCAGGGTGGCCCGGCTGTGCAAACTCACGTACATGTACATGATTTTGTGCACGCAATCTAAGGGGTGCCCACGCTCCGCAGGAGTGCCGCTCGGGCTGTGAGCTGAAACACAGATTTCTCTTTTTTTTTTTCTTAGCCCCTGGTGTTAACCCCTTCCCTGCCAGTGTCATTTATACAGTACCAGTGCATTTTATTAGCACTGATCACTGTATTGGTGTCACTGGGCCCCAAAATGTGTAACTTAGTGTTGGATTTGTCTGCCGCAATGTTGAAGTCCTGTTAAAAATCGCTGATCGCCGCCATTACTAGTAATAAAAAATTATAAAAAAAATATAAAAAGTTAATAAATCGATCCCATAGTTTGTAGACGCTATAACTTTTGTGCAAACCAATCAATGTACACTTATTAGGATCTTTTTACCAAACAAATGTAGCAGAATACATATTGGCCTAAACCAGTTTTTCTTACCCTTTTTCTAGTTGTCCGCCCTTGAAAAGTGTTGTATTTTCAGTCTTGAGGCACCCCTATCCATTTCTTGGTTCATGTTACTGTGTGTCACAGAACATGCACAAAATTGTGCTTATTCCTAAAACAGACAAATACTCTGCCCCTTAGGGGTGCCATTAATTCTTAACGGTACCCCATCGATTGGTAAACATAGGGTGCTTTTGGTGCAGCGCAGTTTTTTAAAAAAAGGGTCAGGGCCTTCTTTCCCTGCATTTCTGTGGGTAGGGAAGGCCATTGAAATGAATGGGATGACCTACACGCAGCATTCAGCCACACCAATGTGAACCAAGGGTTTGTTCACATGTCAGGTTGGAGGGGTGGTAAAAAGACATGGTCAAGCTGTTTTTACCACCCCCAACTTCTCCTCCTTTAGCTGCAGAGGCAGTAGCTGGGGGTATACACATGCTGTTGCTGCAGCTGGAAATATACCCAGCATGAAAGGGGCTGCACTGCAACCATGTAGTGATTCTTCATTTATGAGCTTAAAACAGGTGGTGAGGAGGCAACATATTGCCTCTTTACCACCTGTTAAATGCATCAGAAAAGTGATCTAAGCATGGATTGCTTTTCAGAGGAGGAGCAATCCTTGCTGCTATCACAAACAAGCCCTACAAAACAGTTCTGATTATACAGGAATAGGGGGGGGGGGGGTCAGGATTAAAAGTAACACACGCAAACAGCAACATGTACACACGCACACAAACACATGTACACACACACGTACACACATACAGGCACAAACAGACATGTACACACACACACACATACACATACAGACATATGTATATATGCTCTCATAAAGACACAGGCACATGTGTACACACACACAAATACAAACACACATACATAAACATGTACACATGTACACACACACACAAGTACACACATATAGGCACATGTACACACACACATAGACACGTACACATACACACATATAGACACATGTACACACACACACACACACACACACACATACAGACATATGTACACACGTACATATACACACACACACACACGTACACACATACAGGCACATGTACACACACACACACAGACACGTACACATACACGCACAAGTGCACACATACAGACACATGTACACACACACACACACACACACACACACATACAGACACATGTACACACATACACATACACACACACAAGTACACACACACACAACGCACATGTACACACACACAACGCACAAGTACACACATACAGACACATGTACACACACACACACACATACACATGTACACACATGCACATGTAGACATACATACATACACATACACACATGTACGCACACACCACCCACACACACACATATACATATGTGCACACATACATGCACACACACATGTACAGACACATGTATACACACAGAGACACATTTAACCACTTACCGACCAGCCACGTAGACCTACATCGGCTGACTTTATGTGGTTGTACCGGGGTAATGCCTCTAGCCAGAGGCATCATCCCAGTACAGTTTTTTAGAGCCATCGGTCGGCTTTCTGGTGGATCGTTACCCCAGCGAGCGGGAGGGGACACCCCCCCCCCTTCCACCACCTTTCATGGCTCTGCCCGGTCTCCCGACCCATTGGGAGACCCGAGCAACCAGTCCACGCATCCGCCGCCCACCAGCTGGTTGGAGTCCCGATCAAAGCTGGATGCAGCTTCGATCAGGTCTCCAATGATGTAACCCGGAGGCGGCGTCCATGATGTCACATCCGGGTTACTCGGCTGCTAAAGGCGCCGGATTTCAAAAGTTAATGTATTCAAAAATGCAGTTTTCAGCGTTTTGAATACATGGAAGTGTAGTGGAGGGGTCTAGGGTCTTTTAGACCCCCGATCCCTCCATAAAGAGTACCTGTCACTGCCTATTGCTGTCACAAGGGATGTTTACATTGCTTGTGACAGCAATAAAAGTGATCAAATAAAAAAAAAGAAAATAAATAGGAAAATTTTTTTTTTAGCCGTATACGGGAAGTTGCGCCGCAAAATAAATCACTGTTCAAACCACACATGTGATCGCCAGAGTGAGAGCAATAATTGAAGAGAAAGAGCTACACTCAAACTCTAAACCAGTAACCGTTTAAAATGTTTAAAGCCTCGCCTATGGAGATTTTTATTGACCATAGTTTGTCGCCATTCCGTGGACGTGCGCAATTTTAAACTGTAACATGTCGGGTATCTATTTACTCGGCGTGACAGTCTAATTTTACTGTTTAGTTTTTTTTTTAAATGCAGTGAAATGTAATTTTTTTTTAATTTTTCAAAAAGTATTGCAATGACCGCCATTTTATTCTCCAGAGTCTTTGCTAAAAAAAAAAATAACACACATATATATATATATAATGTTTGGGGGTTCTAAGTAGTTTTCTAGCAAAAAAATACTGATTTTTAACTAATGAACAAAAAGTTTCAAAAATAGGCTCGAGCCTTAAAGCGGAGTTCCGGCCACAAAATCGACATAGTCGATTTTTGGGCCATCCGCTTGCTATAGCTCACCTGAAAAAGAAATGGGTAGTTAGGATTTTTTTTTTTTTTTACTTACCTTGTAATTGCAGAAAAAAAATACTCACCTTCGTTCCACTTCCTCCCTCGGCCGCACGGCCCGCGCCGTCACTTCCGCTTTGCAATGATTCCTGGGAGCTGAACGTCATCGCTCCCAGGAATCAATGGGCATGCACCGGCCCCGACGTCAGTTCTGGTGCAAGCGCGTCATACCTTGCTTTACAGCTTCTGGGCGTGCCCAGAAGCTGTGCAGGGATGACGCTGCAGACCAGGAAGTGACGGCGGGGCCGGCGCAGTGCATCGTGGGACTGAAGAGGACGCTGAAGAGGATCGCGCTGGCTTCAAGCTGCCCACACCTGAGATGGCAGCGCTGGAGAAGAAATTTTAAAAGTAAGTATTTCTTCTAAAAGGTAAGTGCGAACCGGGACAGATCAGAGGCTAGCCATTGTGGAATGCACTAACCCTGACTGTCCTGGGGGTATGTTCATTGAAATTTTTTTTTTTTTTTTTTGTGGCCGGAACTCCACTTTAAGTGGTTAAAAAGCTCTTGAAAACATTCTAGCACAGTACATTTCCCATTCAGCCGGGTACTGCACTGTAGGGGGAAGCAGAGAGAACAGCACACTTCCCCTCCATTTACTTTGACTTTTGAAGCTCAGGAGATTGGGCTCATCTGACAGCCCTTCTCTCCCATGATCCCGCAGCACACCTGAGGACCTCTAGTGCACTCTGGTTGCGAAAGGCTGGGATAAAAAGATGAAATTAGATTTTTTTTACATTTTTTTACTGGTTATGTTTTATAGCAGAAAGTAAAAAATATTGTTTTTTTTTTTTCCAAAATTGTGTTTATTTTTGTTTATAGCACAAAAAACAAAAAAACAAAAAAACAAAACAAAAACGCAGAGGTGATCAAATACCAATAAAATAAGGCTCTACTTGTGGGAAAAAAATGACATCGACTTTATTTGGGTACATTGTCGCACGACCGAGCAATTGTCAGTTATATCAAAGCGGTGCCGTACCGCCAAAAAATAGCCTGGTAGGGAAGGGGGTAAAACCTTTCAGAGCTGAAGTGGTTAAAGCAAAAATCCAGCTAACACCTATTAAGCAGTTATATTAACACTTATTTTATTTTGCTTTTTTGGGATAAAAAATAGACTTACTGGCCAGATCACCAGGTGAAAATAAAGAAAAAAGCCTAAAAAGAAAACAAATGGAATCCCTGCATTTCAGGATTGGTAAACTACAACACACAGTACAGTATTATATTTTTGTTTATAGGTTTAATATCACTTTAAGGCACTGGAGTGTACCTACTACATGGCAGGGGTAAGTTCTTTTTTTTTTTTTATGACTGTTGTAATTTTTAAAGGCAATCATGTAAAGATGAGATTACAAATATTTGCTGCAGTAAAAACTAAAAAAAATGTATTCACTAAAAATGTACACATTTCACTTTATTAAACATTTTTCATATTGTATTGTAACATAATAAAACTCTTCAATTCAGGAAAAAAACAAAAACATACTTGAGCTATTATTTTTATATTGTGCTATTATATTTCTTTGAAGGATTGTAGGGCTAAAGTGCTCTCTTTTGCTGTATTGTAGATATCCTTTTTTGTATATGAACTCAAGCAGAATTCATTCCACTCATAAATAATTGTTCTCCAAATTACTCCTAGTGGTTTAAGACAAGGGAAGTTTGGGGATGCAAGACATCTTAATGCATCATGTAGGTGAGGTAGATTAAAATTTATTATGTCAGTTTAAAGTTATGGATAGGGGTTTTCAGGCAGCCAAGTGTTTCTGTAATCACTACTTCTTCTAGGGTAAACAGTGCTAGCTAAAATATTATTTTATTTATATTACATTTATATATATTACAGTATTTATGCCACCCTGAAATATAAAGTCAATAGCTAAGCCTGGAAAAAAATCATTAAAAATGAAATATTTTTGTGTTTTCCATAGCTCTTGCTATGTCTCTCAGTATCTTGTATGTGTTTAAATTGTTTTAAAAGTGTGTTTAAAGACCTTAAAATGCTTTTACACGTACAGTGACAGTAAAAAATCATGCCTACAATGCATTTTAATAGGGTTTTTCTATTTCGCGGATTTTCACTTTTCGCGGCTGGGTCCGGAACGTAACCCCCGCAATGGAGGGGGGTTTACTGTATACTCTCTCTGCTAATATACATGTATTCCATTTTCGTACAGTGCATGCTTAACCACCAGCCGACTGCTCATAGTAATCCTACTGCGGCAGTGCAGCTCCCCTAGGTCCAGTGACATAGACCTACGTCGCTGGACTCCTAGTGGTCTCAGCAGCCAGCGGGAGTCGGGCCGGAGGAGGAGAGGCGGCGATCAAACAATGCTGGCGGTTCTTCTTAGTGACAGACAGGGAGAGATCACAGGATTCAGCGTAGCTGAACTTGCAATCTCGGTTTGTGTCACATAACCCCCCCCCCCCACACGTCAGTAAGCATGAGGCATATATTTAACCCTTTGATCACCCATAGGGTTAACCCCCTCCCTGCCAGTGTCATGATTACAGTAACAGTTTACATTTATAGCACTGATTACTGTAGTAATGTCACTGGTCCCCCCAAAAGTGTCAAAAATGTCAGTTAGGGGTCCGATCTGTCTTCCACAATGTTGCAGTCCCGCAAAAAAACGCAGATCGCTGCCATTACTAGTAAAAAACAAACAAACAATGAAATGACAATAAATATTTTCAGCAGTTAGTAAACGCAATAACTTTTGCGCAAACCAATCAAAATACGCTTATTGCGATTTTTTTTTCTACCAAAAATATGTAGCAGAAAAATTGTCGCTCTTTTTTTGTTTATAGCTCAAAAATTAAAAATCGCACAGGTGATCAAATACCACCAAAAGAAAGCTCTATTTGTGGGAAAAAAAGAGGACATCAATTTTATTTGGGTATAGCATTGCACGACCGCGCAATTGTCCGTTAAGGTATCGCAGTGCCGAATCGCAAAATAGGGCCTGGTCATTAAGCAGCAAAATCTTCCGGTCTTAAAGTGGTTAAAGCTTAACTCCAGGCAAACAGACAAACACACATATGAAACATATATAAAAGGAAACTTTTTTTACCTCCCAAAAGAATCGTAGTTGTGTCCATCAAGCCGTGAGATTTACACAGCTCTCCTACATAGTGCTACACCTTTTTGGCAGGACAAGTGACCTGATTTTTATTTGCTGCAGATAAGTAACACTTAGAGGTCTTGTCTTTCCTGCTGCTTGTGACTGGACAGGGAAAGGAGAAGCAGCAAACAGTTGAGCTCATGTCTCTGTCATTCTATTCTCCCTTTTTTCAGTTTGTCCCTTGTTAGAACGTACTGCAGCACAATTGACTGGCTTCTTTTGCTACTTCTCCCTTTCTAAGTCTGTGCTCTGCTGTACAGGTTTGATTTAATGATTAACACTGCTTGTGCCCCCTCCCCCTCCCTTTTTTTTTAAAGTACATTTATTGATGTATTCATGAATAAAGAATTCATTCATTTGTGTCTTCTACTGTATACTTGTCTGGAATTTAGCTTTAAACATGCTTTTAGAATAATTTAAACCTACAGTCACTTCTCTCTACCTTCTGAGTCGGCTTGCATGGTGACTAGGGCTGAAAATATCACTACTGGGAAAACTACATGATGAAGTTTAGAGGAATTCAGTTATCTTAAAAATATTCAATTGCCAGTCTTTCTTTCCAGGAATGCTATTTGCCTGGCTTTAATCCACAGGTTCTGCATGACAGATGGAATTAATATAAGAAAAACAAATGGTCACTTTTCTCTGACGTTAATTTGCATAGTCAGACGTTTTAGCTAGATTTTGTTAGGACTGAGTTCACCTGCTGGTGGCACTGTGCTGCTCTGGGTTGATTGCTGCAGTTCCAGTGTCCACCAGCAGGCGTCTCCCAGAAGCCAGCAGGCTGCAATGATCAGTTAGACCTGTGTTCAGCTACCAGGTGGCTATTTCAGGCTGCTCCTCCCTTTCCCCAGGGTGTCACTATTCTGATTGCCTCCTTGCTGCCAGATTGGTCCTGTGATCCTGATCTATCCTGCACCCTACCCTGCTGCCTTGCTCTTGTACTCAGTTGTGATTCCCCCCTAACTTGCATCCCTGTATTCCATGTTACCCTTGTCACTTATATTGTAAACATTTGTAGATAGTCAGTCATTAGGTTCATTAGTTATTTTTGTCTTTAGGGTTGGTTCTTGTTTTCTGGAGTTTCCTATGTTCATTGTTTGCTGTGTATGCTTGTTTGTGTGTTTCACTGTAAATAAATCTCACTTTAAGGATTTCTACATTGTTTGGTCTCAGTTTCCATGTGTAGCTACATGTGTCTGATTTGTTCAATGTGACTGATTCATCATGTTTATGAAAAAGGGGAAAAATGAAAAAGGTTGCAAATTACGCAAATGATATCTATCTATCTATCTATCTATCTATCTATCTATCTATCTATCTATCTATCTATCTATCTATCTATCTATCTATCTATCTATCTATCTATCTATCTATCTATCTATCTATCTATCTATCTATCTATCTATCTATCTATCGTGTTCCTTATAACTGTACAGTAAGCTTCATGCAATCAAGAATGTTTATTCCTTTTCTGAGGAAAGCACTGAGGCTGACATTGCTGAATATGCAAATTGGGGGTGTAACTAGAAACCACAGAGCCCCATATGATTTTCATAGAGACCCCCTTGCCAAATATTTTTAGACCAACACCGAGTTACTATTGTCATGCAAAGCAGGCGATGGGCTAAAGCATATATTATTTTATTTCTAATGTGCTCTTACATTGGTGTTTCCTTGCATTCATGGTCATGACAAGGAAGAACTCTCCCTTAACCACTTTAAGACCGGAAGGATTTGCCCCCCTAATGACCAGACCCTATTTTGCGGTTCGGCACTGTGTTAGTTTCACAGGCAATTGCGTGGTCGTGCGATGCTGTATCTAAATAAAATTGATGTCCTTCCCCCCCCCCCCCCACAAATATAGCTTTCTTTTGGTGGAATTTGATCACCTATGCGGTTTTTATTTTTTTTGCGCTATAAACAAAAACAGAGCGACAATTTTGAGAAAAAAAAATATTTTTTACATTCTGCTATATGACATTCTCAAAAAAAAAAAAATCTAAATTTTTTAACATTTTAGGCCAATTTGTTTTCTGCTACATATTTTTGGTAAAAAAAAAAAAAATTGCAAAGAGCGTATTTTGATTGGTTTGCGCAAAAGTTATCACGACTACTAACTACGGGAAAGATTTATGTTATTTTTATCGTTTTTTCTTTTTTTTACTAGTAATGGCGGCAATCTGTGATTTTTTGCGGGGCTGCGACGTTGCAGCAGACAAATCGGACCCCTGACTGATATTTTTGACACTTTTGGGGGGACCAGTGACATTACTACAGTAATCAGTGCTAAAAATATGCACTGTTACTGTAATAATGACACAGGCAGGGAAGGGGTTAACATTATGGGTGATCACGGGGTTAAATGTGAGCCTAGGGGAGTGATTCTAACTGTGGGGGATGGGGCTTCTGAAATGACCATAGAGACATGTGATCCTATATAGAAGGATCACATGGACTCTATGATCATTGCAGGGAGAAGAACGGTCAGCTGTGTTAACAACAGCTGACCATTCTTCTCTCTCAGCGGGGAACGATTGTGGGTGTCAGGCGGCAATAGGAACCACCTGACCCACGCATTGGTTTCCCCGCTAACGAGCGGGGGCGGGAGCATGCCTCCAGCAGTGCTCGCTCGCCCCCTAGCCTCCTGAGAGCGAGCGACATATACCTACGTCACTTTTCCCAGTAGCGGCTGCCTGCCGCAGTATATCTGTGGTGGGCGGTCGTAAAGTGGTTAAGTTAGTGGTCTCAGTAGAAGGAAGAATGTCCTCTTGTAAAGAGATTATTTTCCCACTCTACAAGACTCTGGTCCGTCCACATCTGGAGTATTCCGTCCAGTTCTGGGCACCGGTCCTCAGAAAGGATGTGCTGGAGCTGGAGAGAGTCCATAGAAGGGCAGCAAAAATAATTAGGGGAAAGGAGGACATCAGCTATGAGGAAAGACTACAAGCATTGAACTTATTCTCTCTGGAGAAGAGACGCTTGAGGGGGATATGATATCAATGTACAAATATTGTACTGGTGATGACCGTAGCATAGGGAAAAAACTATTCAGAGAAAGGGAATACAATAAGACACGTGGCCACTCACTAAAACTAGAGGAAAAACGGTTTAACCTTAAAATACTTAAAGGGTTTTTTACTGTCAGAGCAGTAAGGATGTGTAATTCTCTTCCACAAGCAGTAGTATCAGCAGGGAGCATCGATAGTTTAAAAAAACTATTAGATGGGCACCTTAAAGACCACAACATACAAGGGTATACAATGTATGGTTAACAGCAAACACACACACACATCATGGGTTGAACTGGATGGACTGATGTATTTTTTCAACCTCACAAACTATGTAACTATGTAACTATAAAGCAGAAGTCAGGAGGAGATCCATTCACCATGGTCTGGGCCATAAAATGAAAGGGAGTGCTAACTGACAGCGGACTGTTACTAGGCATCATCACCTCCAGTGCAGAGCTTTGGACCCCTCATTGATCATGACGATGATTCTTAGACTACTAGTGTAAGGAAAAAAAGATACTGCAGGGATAGGTCTAGCAGTGCGGGAGTGGAGGATTGGGTAAGTAAATCTTCTTTTCCTGGCCCCTATACATAAATGAGTAGTTATGGTCCCACCTTTTGTTATCACCCCTAGTTGGGTGTTTCTCTGTTGAATATCTAAATATGCAGTTAACTTTGGCATTCTGGGTACAGCCCCACCGCAAGCAGGAATTTTCAAGTTTCCTGGAGCTGAGCTTTAATCTGTTTATTTAATCCACAAAATCAACATTCATACCATGTAAACCCCATTATGAACTAGTGTTTACTTTTTTCTTGCGAGGGGTGCAGCTTATAATTTGCATAATCTAGGTTATCTCTTTCTGTCTTAAGCTTTGTAAACACTAGTAGTTTTTTTTTCGTTCAGCCCAGCAGGGCTAAATGAAAAAAAAAACTGACAGTTTAGGAGGAACCGCTGTAGTAACTATCAGACGTTAGTACAGCGATCTCCCCAGCTGTGTTATTGTGTTCTGACAGGGGGGCGGCCCCCCCGCCAGTACACTCCGGTCAGCACTCAGTGATTGGCTGAGAGCGCTGATTGGGAGCCGATCAGCAGACTTTTTTCGGTTCTGCCCCTTCAACAGAAGCTGACTTCTTTGGACTGACTGCAATACACACGTGTCAAATATCCTCTGGTTTCTATTGAACCTGCCCATGCTGCCCGACATTCGGCCTTTGAGACTATAGATGAAGCAAAAATATGAAAAGGATATTGCTCTAATGTAAAGTATATTCTTGTATTTTAAGAAATAGTTAAAAAGATTTGTCATTTAAAGACGTATACTGTGAAACGTTTTATAAAACGGACAAAGCCCTCAGTGGCCACATTATTTTCATATGGTAACTTTGTGACTGCCCTTCAATTCAGTAATTTACAATCACCAAATGAATAAAAGTGCAGCATTCACAGTAGATATGTAGCACCCTCTAGTGTGTACTAGAAATAGTGTTAGCGTAGTTCTTAGTGTAGGAAATTTTTATCTTGGCTGAAGTCCAAACTTGGGATGTGAATCAGGGTCAGGGTTCAGTGACTCAGGGGCTAGATGACCCATCAGGCAGCTCTCTCTGGCACTACCCCTGGTCTGGAAGTTGGTAGAAACTTCCAGAGCTGGAGGGAGGGAGTAAGAAAGGGCTGCCATGCATATTTATAAGGTCCTCAACCAATTCCCAGTGAAAAGGGACTGGAAGGGGACAGACCACCTTATATATATATATATATATATATATATATATATATATATATGAGTCATGCTAGCAAGGGCAGTCAGGTGGAAGATGGAGTGCTGAGGTTGCTGTGGGTGGCCCTTGAGGGTGCCACCTAGTCTGGGGGGGAGGGGTGACCCTGGGCCTGGGGCTCGGGCGATGGAAGTTTCCCCCTAAAACACATGGAAGAAACACTTCCTGGAGACATGGGAGCAAAGAGAGGACAGCAGGAGCAGGTCAGCAGGTCTGGGAGATCTCCTAAGAGTCAGCTGGGTGGGTAGACTGGTGAGTGTCAATCTGGAGGACTTTTTAGAGAGTGTCAGTCTGGAGGACTGTGGAGAGAGTGTCAGTCTGGAGGACTGTGGGGAGAAGTTAGCCTGGAGGGCTATTGAAAGGGGCAGCTGCAGCCAAATGGGTTGACAGTGCCTAAAGGGGTGGTGCTAGGATTAGAAGCCCCAGGAGAAATGCAAGCTGGACACTGAACCTTTGCTACACAACTAAGGGCCTCAGCTCCCTGCCTATAATGGACTTTTGCTTCATCTGACTGAGTGACTATTGTATTATTTACGGTGTTCTAGCTGGGTTCTGTAGGCAAGTGAATGCTGGAGGAAGATTAGGAGCTGTATATAGAGATTGTATATAGGAAGAGTTGTCCCTGAAGTTTGTTCTGAAGTCAAGTGGGCATTCCATAATCTCCCATCCTTATCCATGTTATTAACCGTCAATAAAACAAAAACAACAAAGTCACAGACTCTTCTCTGACTCAAGTGCGCTTGTGAAGATTCAGTGTGCCTGGCTGTGCAGGGTGGGGGATCCCAGTTACTTGTGGCTCTTTAGACAGTGCGCTAAATATATATTTTGAAGAGAAGATTAAGTACAAAAGCTGAAATTTAAAGGGCACACTCTAAGGCCGGCTATACACGATTTGACTCAATAATGGACAGACTGAATATACAGAGCTGATCGATTGATCAACTTTAGTACAACTAACCTGCCGCATTCTCTTGATGCTGCTATAGCCACTAGCAATAGTCACTGTCCTCTCCCCGATGGGCGAGAGTCAGTAATTGCTCAGTGGGAGGTATTCCTCTGTCATCACTGTCTGTGTTAATGGGGGAATCATGCAAAATTCTTTCCTGCAACCATGGCACCATGTATGACCAGCCTAAGGATGGTGTATGGGATTTCAGTTATCCACAGTGTAGAGGAAAGTGCACTGGCTGATTGGAAAGACATTTGGAGAGCAGGTTGTACAGTGAAGATTTTAAAGGACTTTAGTCAAGTATTTGCTATTTCAAAAAATGTCAAGGGGGAGAGGGCCATTAAGAGTAAGTACAACAACCCTCTGAAAAGGACAACAAAAATAACTTATATATAATGAAAAGTATCCACAGCATCTGCAAGTATTGCACATGAGAGCCATGCTTCATCCATATTAAAGGTTAGATATGCTTTGACAATGTGTCATGACCAATGGAAAATACCTACCTAGGGCTTGTGCTGTTGGGAAATAGAAACAAACATGGTAAAGGTAAAGTCCCTTGTCCATATTCAAAGTATTCAAATCCTAGCCAACCTGGTGTTTTTCCATGAGTAGGTCCACAGAACATACATGTATAGACTTCTTACAAAATTGTTTATTTTCTATTAATTTAGCTTGAAAGATGTTAAGGGAATAAAACAAAGCTTTCCCTTAAGAAATACATCAGTCACATGTGTCATTCGGTGACACTACAAATCACCAAAGGCATTTGGTAAACTTTAACTGCTGTCACATCTGTAAAGGTTACATAGACTGCTGAGATACAAATCGATTACAGTACAGAAATGTGGAATAAACCATTTCTTTTAACCCTTTCTATTGATGTCATATTTGTGCTGGAACATTGTGGTAATTCAGAAGTTTGGAATGATTGTCAGATCATGTGTTGTCTACTTCAAATTGTTATAAAGCAGCTGTGTCCTTATCACCATTTTATGTTGGGAACGTAAAACATGTTACAAAGTCTATGAGTGAAAAACTACAAAGATCTTGTGCTTATGCTACTACTGTGGTGTTTCTATTCTTTGGATGCTGCTAGCACTGTGAACCATATACCTCCCTATCTAAGTGAATAACAATTATTGTGTGATAAAGTGCTGTGATCCCCTTATATGCATAAATACTGTGCTCTTGTAATCAAAGTAAAACATGTAGAAAAACATATATCATAATAATCAACTCATTAACGTGGTAAATATCCAGTGAAAAACATAAAGTAAAGTCAAAGTCCATCCAGTGTGTCCTTTATACTTAAATCAATTATATAACCACAAACTAAAATCTCTAAAAAATGCAGCGCTTCTTCATCCAAATCTCAAAATGTGGTACAGTAAACCATGCATAGTGGACTATAAAATGCCTCCATCCCAAAACACAAAACCCATGCTCTCTGGGTGCTCACACTCAAACTATGCACTCACAAGACCTTCATGACTTAACTTATGACCTCCCTCTTAACTTCCCCTCCGGGTGATTTCTGTGCATTGTAGGGATTTTAACAAACTTTATTGCAGATTCCTACCTTTTGTTACTCTGAAGAAATCATTTTTTGTTCCTCTGTGCCTCAGTGCTGAGTGGGTCTAATGGGAGTGGTTTCATAATTATCTATCAGCTGTGGCAGTTGCAGGGCTCTAATCAGGAAAGCTGCTGGGCCTGCATCCCTTTAGACGTGTTCCTATTGGGAGTATCTCACCAAAAATGAATTTTTTATTGCAGGGGATGCCAGAAATGTGACTTGTATCTTAGGCAGACTTCTGGGAAAAATGGTGAGCCAATAACTCAAGCAGGAAATTATGTTTCTGTAGGTGTGGTCAGTACACATTCTGTGTACTCCAGGAAGCCATATTGCATTGCATTTTCAGAAAATTACAACAGCTGCAGATTGAAAAGGAAAGGTAATTTTTATTAATATTCAATTAAAATATCATTTGTGTCGCAATTGTATATGCTATATTGTTTTTACTTTATTTGCTGATTTTTTTTCCCCACGAAAATGGAGTTACCCTTTAAAAAGTGGGTCTAGAATAGCTTAGATTTACGCTATCTTTTCAGGCACCTCCTTCTAGTTTTTGATCTTTACACTTTTAATCTTTCAAATGCAATTTAGCAATCATGAATTTTTATTGCATTAGTAAAAATAAAAATACTTTCAAGTGTGCACAGAAAAATACAAATGCCAGCATCCAATATGGTTACTATACCACATGGTTCCAAGATGGCCACTGCTGACCCAGCTTCCTATTTGCTTCCTATGTGTGTTTTCCACACACAAGATCACAGTATTTATGTATAATAGGGGAGCGCAGCACTTTATTGTACAATATCTATGACTCAACAAGCTAAATATGGGTTCATTTGTATAGGTCAATAGGGAAAATCCTTTCTATGTGGATACAGGATCTGTTGGCTATTGCAATTAACTTACAGCTATGTGGTAGAAAATGACACATTGTTAGGCATGCAGATGCCATTACTGCTAACATTTAGAGAAGGCTGGAAATTTTACCACATTTTGGTATTTAGATATCATTGTGTCATTGATACATGTTAATAATGAATCCTTTTTATACCAATCAAGTAAGGAACATTATAAATCTTTAATGGTTAATTTAGTATCTTAAATTAACATGCACTATTAAAGTGGATGTAAAGGCAAAAAAGAAAAAAATCACTGCCAGCCCCTCTGTTTAATCATGCTATAACACACTGGGTACATGTTAGTGTAAAATTATGCCTGTATTTACCGTATCTCAGATCTCTTTTAACCTACGGCCCCTCTCTTCCTCCGATCTTAGGGTTACAGCAGGAGGGGCCGAGACCCTCCTCTGACGCCAGCCCACAGAGGTCATGTGACCACTGTGCTTGCCCCTCAGCCCTCCCACTGTAGCCCTTAGATGGGGAGGAGAGCGGCCGGAGGTCACGTGACCAGTCAGAAGAGATCTGAGATATGATAATTACAGGCATCGTTTTACACTAACATGTACACAGTGTGTTATAGCATAATGAAAGAGAGGGGCTGGCAGTGATCTTCATTTATCTTTACTGCCAGCTACTAATAGCAGTAGGAGGGGAGCGGAGGGGTGGTTCACACACAAGAGCTGACAGACAGGAGGAGAGAGGAGAGCAGTGGGATGACAGAGACACGTAAACTGACCATGATAATCAGGGATCAGCAGCCATAATTACCGTGGTCAGCACACAGAGGGAGACACAGGAACAGGCAGGATCTACTAGGTTTTTCACAGCTTAGAAAGGGATAGATTGTTTTTAGGGTTACAACCACCTTAAGGCAGCTTGTGGAAGTGGTAGCACTGTCCCATCTGTTCCTGACACTAACACATGTGAGTCTTGATCATATGCTACTTCTGGCACATGCATGATGCACCTACAGCACTGCTTAAGCCTGATAAAAAAATAGGCTGGCATTTTGTTCCCACCAGCAAGTTGGATTCTTCCTATTCTGTCTCCATGTATGCAATGCAGTAAGCAACAACGGCCCAATCATCATCACTGCTCTGGTTGGGTAACATCACACATACTCCTTGCTTTGCTCACATTCTGAATTTAGTAGTTCAAAAACTACTAAAGAACCTTAAACTGAGCTTGTAAAATCAATACAGCCTACTATGTTACAAGCAGCAAACACCCATATAATGCAAAGAGCTTAGGAATGTATACAGCCACTATGACTGAATGGCTGCCATGGTGCTATTAAGTACTAATATGAGAGGGAAGCCATGAAAGAATGAATGGGTGGCTCAGATGGTCATCAGCATCTGTTATAAGTATATATAGATAGAGATATAGAGGAAGAGAGAGAGAGAAAGAGAGAGAGAGAGAGGAATAAATGGCATACATTGTTTATGTTATATAACTGTTATTATAACTGATTTTATAACAATATGTAGGGGAAGGAGCATTGGGCCTCTCTTGACTGCTACCATCATATTGTGCTGAATAACTAGATAGAAATAGCATTAAAGTGATTCTTTTTTTGAGAACTTTTTCTATGAAGATCTAGTCTCCATCTCTGCTCCTCAAATTCCTAAATGAACACTCATTTACTGATTTATGAAATAAACCCCAATACATTTTACAGCCTGTAATCTGTTGTGTGTGCCAATGCCAGTGTTATTATTATGTAAAGTGGAAAACTCCTTTAACAAAATTTTTGAGTTCTCTTCAGCACCGCTTCATTATATCAGTACCATATTTCATAGAGAGATTAATATGTACTGAATACAACATACTTCACAATGGATAGAAATGAAACAAGTTCATAAATATTTATCTCTCTTTCCTAAATCCAGGCCTGAGCTCAAGTGGAACTCAACTGACACTTGTGAATTTATTGAAACAGAAAAAACTATTATTGATGCAGCTGTTTTCCGGAAGGAGGTTTTTCCCCCTCTTACGATTAATTTTATTCCTTATGATGTACCAAGTAAGAGAACCTGCAGCTGAAAACATACTCTAGAAAGTAATAAGAAATCCAGTTACAATAACAAACAGATATAGAACAAAATCAAACGTATGTGAAAAATTTCTTCAGTGGTAAGATTAAGTCAGATATAAAATATCATGGCAATAATTTATCTGAATTCGAACCACCTTTACCAGTCGCCTGTGATTTATGAGTGTATTTTGTCAAATTAATTGCGCCTTTGTAATCAGAAAAACACATTTTGCTGATGCTTGTGATAAATGTTTCTTTCAATATTTTTCTTAAAGTTGAAAAGGCTGTATCTGATTTTGCCAAGCTAGTATTTATTAAACTAATAACATGTCTGGGAAATGATATGTTTTAGCATGCAAATGCATGCTGTGAGAAAGTTACTGCTAGAATTCAAGAAACAGAGTGCTTGTACCAGCTTGAATATTTTTGTCAAGGCAGGTACAGGGCCCAAATAAGAAGTTATTACTGAAAGGCCATACATTTACAGAGATTAGGCTATTTAAAGAATAACTCTAGGTGTTAAGTAAATACACAAAACCTATTAAACCCAAAAAAAGTATTCGGAAATGTATTATTTGTGTTAAAATCTGAAAGTTTATTCAAATTAACCGCATTCGTAACAGTTTAAAAACACACACACACACAAAAACACACACACACACACATATATATATATATATATATATATATATATATATATATATACATACATACAGTATAAAACACAAACATGAGAAATATGTAACTATATTATTCATTTATATTTATGTTGATATAATTATTCTCTTGATCTGTCATTATATCCTTATACTGTATATTTATATGTATGTTTATATTTAGGGGCTCAGACAGATATTACACATGTGTACTGGCATGTTTTATATCTAAACATAAAATTATAAGTTCCAGAGACACATTGACCTTCTAGACCGAAAGTGTTTGTAAGCCCCCGTTCACACTGGGGCGACGCTACTTCGCCGGGCGACCTCACAGGTCGTGGCGCGCTGCTCGCCCCGCGACCTCGGAGTGGCCGGCACGGACTTCATAACATTGAAGTCTATGTAGGTCGCTCCGGGTCGCCCCAAAGAAGCTCCGGACCCTTTTTCTAAGTCGGAGCGACTTGTGTCGCTCCTATTAGAACGGGTCCATAGCTTCTGTATGGCGGGCGACCTACGGCGACCTGTCAGGCGACCAGGTCACCTGACAGGTCGCCCCAGTGTGAACCGGGACTAAAGCTTTATTTATTTATTTATTTTTAACTAAAATAATAAACATTTTATACTTACCTGCTATGTGCAATGGTTTTCCACAGAACAGCCCCAATCCTCCTCTTCAGAGATCCCCCGATTGTGCTCCTGGCCCCTGCTTTTTATCCAGTACCCCCATAGGAAGCCGCTTCCTATGGGGAACTCGTGTGGAATTGCTCCTAAACCTCTCTGCCAGCTTCCATCGACACAGATAGAAGGGCATGGCCCTCCCCCTTGATCCCTCATCACAGAGTTTGATTGACAGCAGTGGGAGCCAATGGTTTCCACTGCTTTTGATCTGTCCTGTGAGGAGGGACAGAGCCAGGAGAGCTGCTGCTCTCAGGCACAGAGCTGGATTCTGGATCACGATGGGGCTCAGGTAAGTATAAGGGGAGGGGGGGGCACAGAAAGTTTAGTAGGTTAAGGTAAAAAAACACTAAGGCATTATAACCATTTAACTGCCTCCCTACACATAGCAATGCCTTTATAATGTTCCTCAGCCCTGAAGATGGAGGTGCTTTTCAGCCTCCCCAAATGCATTGGCTGCTCAAGATTGCTTTTATTGACTTGAAATGTTTGTTTTATTCTTTTAACATGCGAACTATAGAAGGCAGTGCTTGAACACAGTTGGATTATTTCCTTTCTGGTTGCCACGCTACACAAGATTATAGCCAAATAGGCAGGAAAAGCTTATCCAACTCCTCTGATATTTAATGAACATGAGAATATGTATATGGTATATAAAGTGAGGCAGACTGCTAAAGCACTTTGGCAGAAAGAATTTGCTTTGACAGAATGTAAATGCAAAATGTGTGACATGTATCACTGTAATGGTCTTTTACTCTTTCGCTGCCACCAACCTAAGGGTTAAAGTGTTACTAAACCCACAACAGTAAAATCAGTCTGTATATACAGTAAAGCATGCCTGGTATACTCACTGTGGAACCTAAGGGGTTAATCCTCTGCATTGTGTAAAAAGGCTGTTTGATCCTGTATGCTTAAATCCTCCTCTTCTTCCACTGACTTCAGAACATGTCCTCATAATACAGAGCATTTGGAGTCAGGCTGCACATGCTCGGTTTGGTCTGTATTGCAAGAGAGTTTTTTTTCTTGGAAAGTGCATGTGATCAGCAGAGGGCCAATCAGCACTGTCCAGATAGAGGGTCAGGGGTCCTGGATCCTGATAGGACAGCTCAGTGCATTATGAAAACTCCTTCTACAAGAACTGATAGAAGTCACAAGGCTGCTATATACTGCTGATTTGAAAAGGTATTTAACAGTTTATATTTACTAAAACTATTGCATTTCAATATTCTGTGTACTGTGGGAGACCAGATAAAGTGAATGCAGGGTGCTGGGCTTAGTAACACTTTAGGTTGGAGGCAGCACATGTAAACAAAATCCTGGCCACTATAGCAGCAGGGAGCTTGTTTACATTGTTATTCACAACTTTCACATAGAAGTGACTCAGGCAGCTGTAAAGCCACCTGATCACATTTTCAGATGAGCTGTCCCCTCACCCCCACCCCCTAACTATGTTTCCTGGACCTATCTATCCCTCCTGTAAGCCTTAAACCATCATGGCAGATGTCAAAATGGGGAGTCGCCAGAACATCATTCCCCAGTCGCTGTGGTTGGGGAATAAGCTTGACTGAGCATAATCTGTGCTTGATCAGCTTAAACAGAGTAATCACTAAGAAAACAACAGTGCTAAACCGAAACAGGGACCTTAAATCTAGTATTAAATATAAAGACAATTATGGCAGGACTCCTCTAATATGATCAAGAAAAATGTTCATTCACGAAGAACTCCACAATGTGTAGGCTTCACTACCCTCTTCAGATTGGGTAGATCCTTAGACAGTATAGCTAGAAAATAAATAAGAAAGAGGGGCACCAGCCTCATAAGTCTAGTCCATTAATGTAAAAATAATTTACTGGGGAAATTAATTCTCCAATAAGCACACAAAAGAAAGCTACTTCAGGTACAAAGAATCAAACCATTACAGATGCTTGAGTGATGTCCATCCACAGGAGGCGAGTGTTATACGTTTTGAGGGTAGTACCCTCTTAATTGGAGCTAGCTGAGGAATACTAACCATATTATAGTGTATATAATGTCCTCTTGGAATGGAAACTGAATTTGCACCCTGCCCCTCAACACCCAAGAAGATAGGAGGGGCCATTCTACTCAAGACAAGCAGTGTTAACCCATATGGAGCAGTAATCCAACACAGTTGTCAAGTGACTATTCAATGTTCAAACAAAAATAACAATAAATCTATAAACAATGCCCTTATTGAAAAACGAATTTTATATACAGATCCAACTATAAACATATAAACAATTTAAAAAATATAAATGTTTATAGTGAAATCTATACAAACAATTAGGGAGTATAATGGAGTATTAATTTCCGCCAAAAAATATTCTTAAGCTTCAACAGAGTGCAGAGGTGACATTAGGGGTTTAACAGACCCCTGATGTCTCTTCTGAAAGAGAACCTCTCATCTTTACCATGATATCTTTATAAAAGACTGATTATTCCCATTGTGCAAGCAATAAGTGATAATAATAATAAGCAATAATAACTGATAAAGGAAAAAGTTTGTTAAAATAAATAAAAAATCCCCCAAAATAGTTGAAATGCCCCCCCCCCACCTCCACACACACACAAACACACACACATACACAAAGATGGCAAGAGCACCACCAAGATTAGGTATTGCTGTGCACACCGGAGTGAAAGCAACAACTCTAGGTTCATCTAGGTTCATCTTATACAGTTAACTCTAAAATTTACAACGTAAATGTAGCCTAAGAACAGTTTTGTGTATTGTAGTCACTATTTCATGGGTGTGTAATTTTGAGGCTTGATCAATTTGGTATTTATTTACTCATTGCAACCTCATCACTTATATTTTATGAAAACCGTGGGTATTTTATTGTGTTTTGTGCACTAGAATCAAAGTGTATCTTTTACTAATACTATAGATTTGATAAAAACAAATACTATGTAACATTAGGAATTGCAGCTGCTACCAATTTATTTTACAGGGAATTTCATCTGAAAGCATATAATGTTTTGGGGTTTTAAGTCAGGCCTAAAATGTGCATTTTTTTGTGTGAAAAACATCAGCAAAAGAGTTAAATTAGAAATATTTTTTTGAACTAGATGCATAACTTAAAAAAAATTCTAGCACCTTCTAGTAAAATGGACTCTATTAACCATTTGCCGACCACCCGCCGCAGTTTACTGCGGCAGGCTGGCTCAGCTGCGCGAATCGACGTAGAGGTACATCGGTTTGAAGGAGTAGTGCAAACACAGTTTTCTAGACGTAAGTCCACTTCATCAGGAGCCAGCGACATCTAATTTACACAGCATACAGTGGAAGTAGGATAATATTCCCCAATAACTGCATTTCGTTGCCTTGTATTTGTACATGTGTAATGACAATAAAGTTGAATCTAATCGAATCTAAACCAATCTAATCGAATCTAAACCAATCTAATCTAATCTAATCATTACTTTACGAAAAAACATATAAATATACACATACAGTGGGTACGGAAAGTATTCAGACCCCCTTAAATTTTTCACTCTTTGTTATATTGCAGCCATTTGCTAAAATCATTTAAGTTCATTCTTCTTCCTCATGAATGTACACATAGCACCCCATACTGACAGAAAAACACAGAATTGTTGACATTGTTGCAGATTTATTAAAAAAGAAAAACTGAAATATCACATGGTCCTAAGTATTCAGACCCTTTGCTGTGACACTCATATATTTAACTCAGGTGCTTTCCATTTCTTCTGATCATCCTTGAGATGGTTCTACACCTTCATTTTAGTCCAGCTGTGTTTGATTATACTGATTGGACTTGATTAGGAAAGCCACACACCTGTCTATATAAGACCTTCCAGATCACAATGCATGTCAGAGCAAATGAGAATCATGAGGTCAAAGGAACTGCCTGAAGAGCTCAGAGACAGAATTGTGGCAAGGCACAGATCTGGCCAAGGTTACAAAAAGATTTCTGCTGCACTTAAGGTTCCTAAGAGCACAGTGGCCTCCATAATCCTCAAATGGAAGACGTTTGGGATGACCAGAACCCTTCCTAGAGCTGGCCGTCCGGCCAAACTGAGCTATCGGGGGAGAAGAGCCTTGGTGAGAGAGGTAAAGAAGAACCCAAAGATCACTGTGGCTGAGCTCCAGAGATGCAGTCAGGAGATGGGAGAAAGTTGTAGAAAGTCAACCATCACTGCAGCCCTCCACCAGTTGGGGCTTTATGGCAGAGTGGCCCGACGGAAGCCTCTCCTCAGTGTAAGACACATGAAAGCCCGCATGGAGTTTGCTAAAAAACACCTGAAGGACTCCAAGATGGTGATAAATAAGATTCTCTGGTCTGATGAGACCAAATTAGAACTTTTTGGCCTTAATTCTAAGCGGTATGTGTGGAGAAAACCAGGCACTGCTCATCACCTGTCCAATACAGTCCCAACAGTGAAGCATGGTGGTGGCAGTATCATGCTGTGGGGGTGTTTTTCAGCTGCAGGGACAGGACGACTGGTTGCAATCGAGGGAAAGATGAATGCGGCCAAGTACAGGGATATCCTGGACAAAAACCTTCTCCAGAGTGCTCTGGACCTCAGACTGGGCCGAAGGTTTACCTTCCAACAAGACAATGACCCTAAGCACACAGCTAAAATAACGAAGGAGTGGCTTCACAACAACTCCGTGACTGTTCTTGAATGGCCCAGCCAGAGCCCTGACTTAAACCCAATTAAGCATCTCTGGAGAGACCTAAAAATGGCTGTCCCCCAACGTTTACCATCCAACCTGACAGAACTGGAGAGGATCTGCAAGGAGGAATGGCAGAGGATCCCCAAATCCAGGTGTGAAAGACTTGTTGCATCTTTCCCAAAAAGACTCCTGGCTGTATTAGATCAAAAGGGGGCTTCTACTAAATACTGAGCAAAGGGTCTGAATACTTAGGACCATGTGATATTTCAGTTTTTCTTTTTTAATAAATCTGCAACAATGTCAACAATTCTGTGTTTTTCTGTCAGTATGGGGTGCTATGTGTACATTCATGAGGAAGAAGAATGAACTTAAATGATTTTAGCGAATGGCTGCAATATAACAAAGAGTGAAAAATGTAAGGGGGTCTGAATACTTTCCGTACCCACTGTATATACACAACCATGCATATATGTGTATATTGTGTAAATTTATACGTTTTTTTCTGAAGAAATTATTATTGATGATAATTATCCTACCTAGATTGTATACTGTGTAAATTAGATGTCAATGGCTCCTGACGAAGTGGACTTACGTTCAGAAAACATGTCCAGCCCTTAAAAGAATGTCATCTTGTGGACAAGATACAGCACACTGTTCATGATCGATTCATATTTTTTGGTTTTGTATTTTATTACAAAGCATTTTCAGTGTAACAGTAATATATATTTCATTTTAAATGGACTAATGAAATGCTTTTTTTTTTTTATTGAAAACACATGCAGTGCCTTAAAAGTCCCAGTCTGTTATTCAATTGCGTCTCCTATGTTCAACTTCTATGGGGATGTCGCACTTAAACTAGCGTATATCTATCATTTGGAATTTACTATACAAGTGTCCTGCCAAACCTCAAGCCATTGCTCCCTAGGAAAAAAAACAACCTCCCATAAAACATCATTTTGCAGATTTGTCAATTGAAATGGTGGATCTTTGTAAGAGTAAGCAAATCTTGTTTCTAGATTGTGTAAATCAGTGGTGGGCAAAATTATCTCTAGTTTCATCCCCAGGAAAACATTTCATAACCTGGAATTTCCTGGGAGCAGTCAGTTATACAGAAACAGACTTCAAAAACTCTGTTGTTACATTTATTTTAGATTTTTTACTATATGTTAGATAAAAATAGCATTTTTATTTATAAGACATTTATCTTTTTGTTAGACATACTGCAAGATCCATTGATTCTGCCATTGAGTTTTCAATCTGCTTGAGATTCAGAAATCTCTTTCCAGCAGATAACTTGACAGGTGTAATATTTGTCTACAGCAACTTATTTTCTTTCACATTTCTTCAAAAAAACACAAAAATCCATAAAATAGTACTTGTAGCTATGTGCATTAAACAATTGTGTTTCACTCTATATTTCATATGTGTTTTCATTTCCTATCAAGGCTGAAAATTGATCCTAGGTCAAATAGACTCTTTCAGAGAAAAATCCATATGTGATATTAATCGGTGTTAGAACAATAATGTAACACAGAGAAAAGGCTGTTATAAAATGTATGTGATTACTTTTAACCTGGTTCTGGTTAAAAAAGCAGTTTCCCTGTCATGAAAATATTTGCATGTATTTTATGTAGTACTTCAAATCAAAATTTCTGTTCTTTTTTTTTTTTTGTAATGCTTGGACAGACAGGGCAAATTTTTATTCTCAGAAACGGACAGCTCTTAGTTGTTTTTTTTTTGTTTTTTTTTGCTGTTAAATATACAATTTAAACCATTTTGTTATATCCTATGCTATGTGTCTTATGATATGCTTATATCTTATGCTTATGCTCTCTCTACTTATGTTATACATTTGTCATTTAGCATTGTTCCTACTTCCCCCTGTGGACTGTAAAACACCTTCTCTCTAAGGCCCCTTTTACACTATGAGTCTAATCGGGTCTGCCTGTAAGTTTTTCAGGCAAACCAGAACAGACCATCTATTCTCCTCTATGGAGCAGGCAGGTCCGTTTACACCTGCTTACATCCAACCTGATCCTATCCGCTAAAAACAGATGGATGAGAATCCGTTCCCTTTCTGTCTAGTGAATCGGGTGACAGCTGGGTGTAAATGGACAGGCGGTTTGTTTACATCCAAAAGTCTATAAAGGAGAATCAGCTGTGTCTGCTTTGCAAAAGCAGAGCGGACATGAACCAGTCATCCGCCTGCTCAGTGGTGATCAGCGGACAGATTCCCTGCTGAGTAAGCGGACTCCTGGCTGAATCTGCCTTATGTGAAAGGGGCTTAAGTTATAAAGAAGAAGTAGAGGGGGGGGATGTTCTGTAGTCCTGCCCTAAGGTGGTGTTAACTAAAATAATTGTATATGTTGTCGCAGTGGTGTAACTACAACCAAGCTAATTTTTTGGTTGTATACACTATACATATATTTTGTCGTTAAAGGACATTTCTAATCTTATGGATTTAATGACAAGAGTCCTTCCTTACATCAGAGTCTACAGAGTTCCCTTTTACATCTGAATCCACAGAGTTGAGTTCCCCTTTACAACTGAATCTGCAGAGTTCCCCTTTACATCTGAATCTGTAGAGTTCCCCTTTACAAGTGAACTTGCAGTGTTCCCCTTTACATCTGAATCTGCAGAGTTCCCCCTTACATCTGAACTTGCAGAGTTTTCCCTTTACATCTGAATCCACAGAGCTCCTCTTTACATCTGAACTCGCAGAATTCCCTTACACTGCAGACTCTGATGTAAGAGAGAACTCTGGAGACTCTGATTTAAGGAGGAACACTGAGAATTCTGATGTAAGGGGGGACAATGAGAACTCTGATGTAAGGGGGAACGCTGGAGACTCTAGTGTAAAGGGGAACTCTGATATTAGGGGTTCTCTGGTAACCAGACCCCCCATATACTTCATAATTCCTAGGATTCCCATTTAATCAGGGTTCCCATAGTACCCTACAAGAGAGTCTAGAGAGCCCTCCTTATATCACAGTCCGCAGAGCCCCCCCCCCTTACATCAGAGTCTGCAGATGGAAGAGTCTCTGATGGAAGGGGGTGCTCTAGGAAACCTGATTTGAGGGGGTGCTTTGATGTAAGGGGGAATGCTGTGGACTCTGGTGTAAAGGGGAACTCTGATGTAAGGGGGTCTCTGCTCACCAAAGCCCCCTAAAACAGAGTCTGTGGAGCACCCCTTAAATCTGAGGTCCCTTTACATTATTGAACATTATTGAAAAAAAAATACAAAAAGGAACAAATGCATCTACACAAAATTGATAAAAAAAATCAGTTTGTTACACCCTTCCCCAATACATCATATATACATGTGGGTGTTTAACAAGACCCCATACATTATTGTGCTGATTTAGAGGCAGGAGAGAGAAGGGAGGGAGTGAATGGATGGATAGTGAACTCACCTGGGAAGGAAGGAGGCTTATGCAGCCTGTATATCCTCCACATTCATTCTCCATGCTGTTTCCGACAGTTGGTCTTCCCCGCCCACACTTCAATCTGATTGGAGGCCGGACCGCAGGCACACACAGTAGGACAGGCGTGGGAGGGTGGAGAAGGAGGAAGAGTAGATCTAGCTCACTCTCTCTCTCTCTCTCCTATCCTATCCTGTCAGTGTGAGTGTGAGAGGAGAGGAGGGGGGGGGAGTGAGGCGATCGGGCTGTCACTCCTGGCTTTGATCAGTGTAAGAGAGAGTGTACCAACATTCTCCGCTTACTACTCCAGCCAGCAACCCTGCCGTGGATGCACAGACCGGGATTTTGGGCCCCCCCCACGGTGGTGGAATACCAGGGCCTAGTCGCAAGTGTTACTGCTGAACCCCTGGTAGTTTCCCCACTGTGTTGTAGAGAGGCAAGTCCGTGTCACTGTGTTTATTAGGAGAGGAAGGCATGCTGATTGCACAGGTGTGGGCTGGGTAAATTATAGTCCCGGGGTTAGCCCTCAGGGCTCCCACTTGGAGACGGCTCTACCCGGCAGACAGGAGGTCTGGCCCAGGAGTAAGGAGGACTCCACCTTACAGATCCAAGGTCTGTGTATGGGAGTCAGGAGGGCTCCCACCTTCTCTAAGAGAGAGGTTGCAGGTGGCAGTTTGAGCGTACATGTCTGCAGGAGGCAAACAACAGAAGACGGCAATGCTGATTCCAAGTAAGCTTCAAGGGCACTTGACCAAAGGGTACTTGTGTTGGTCTGAGAAGCAGACCCAAGGCCTAGGTGCGAGGCCTGAAGCAACTGTGTGACAAGTGAGTAAGCCAGGAAGTTGAGTTAACAAGTTACAGCAATGGTGGAACCCCCTGTGGGGGAAATTTCTATTGTTTTTTTTTTAACTTTCTGTTCCTTTATAAAAGTGGGCTGCCATGCACTTAAAAATGCAGTCTGGACTGGCACGGTTTCTTGAAATCGCATGCATCATTTGAGTTTATTCCCCCCGAATCTTACGCAGTATATTTTTGTGCATTATGTGCCATTTAACACTGTAGATTTCAGTGTGTTACGTGTCGTTTAACGCAGTATATTTCAGTGCATTACTGCACATTTAATGCAGTATATTTCAGTGCGTTACCTGACGTTTAACGCAGTATATTTCTGTGCGTTATTGCATGTTTAACGCATTTGTGCTGTTTTAACGCAGTATGCTTTAGTGCATTATGGGACATTTACTGCAGTACATTTCTGTTCGTTATTGCATGTTTAATGCAGTATATTTTAGTGCGTTACATGCCATTTACCGCACTATATTTCAGTGCGTTAGTGCACGTTTAACACAGTACATTTCTGTGCGTTAGTGCACGTTTAAAGAAGTACATTTCTGTGCATTACTGCACGTTTAATGCAGTATATTTTTGTGCTTTAGTGCACGTTTAACACAGTATATTTCTGTGCGTTAGTGCAGTTTTACTGCAGTATATCGTAGTGTGCCAGTGAAGTGTGTCTGTGTAGTGAATTAAAGTGCACCAAGCACCACTTTTCATTTATTAAAGTGCATCTACGTACACATTTCCACATCTTTATTACATTTTGTTAAAAGGCACCTTCCCATTATGTCTGGGAGGCCAAGAAGGAGAGGCAGACATTCCCATGGCACCGTGAGGAGGGCCAGCAGTGTATGTGTCCACAAGCAAAGGTAGACATGGTCAGTCCTCTGGCAGGGCATCATTTGCTCTGTTTAATGATGTTGCCTGTGCTAACCAGCCACAGAATGCAGAGGAAGTGAGGAACTGGCTTACTAAACTATCCTCATCCTCCTCATTCTCCGTCACCCAAGCAGAGACTAGTGCACAGCCCACTGCAGCTGCCAGAGTGGATACATCTGCCTCCTTGTCCACAGCTATTCCTGCCATAGCCCCAGCATCAGGCATGGAGGAGTCAGCTGAGTTATTTGAACACAGCGTCAGCTACTTGCTCCTTGACGATGCACAGACATTACTTTATTCAGATGTTGGTTCTGAGGTTGAGGAAGGTAGAAACATGAGCCTACAGATAGGGAAGAACACTGATACACAGTTTGGCAGTCATTTTCCCCCAGCCGGAGGGTATTGCCAAGTTGTCTCCAGTGGTAATGAGGATGGAGGAGATGATGATGATGATGAGGTCACTGCCGTGACTTGGGTGCTAGATAGAGCAAAGAAGGAAAGTGAGGGTGAGGCACAACCCCAACGAGGAAGCCTTCATGGAAGAGTAGAGAGCAGCCATCCTATTTCATTACATTGTGGAGCTGTTTACTCCGGACACCCTTCTCAAAGCTCAGCTGTCTGGGTCTTTTTTAGCACATGTGCAGCCGATCGCACTGTTACAATTTGCCAACTTTGTCTCAAGCACATCAAGCGTGGTAAAAACACCAGCCGTTTGGCTACCACATGCTTGACAAGGCATTTGACCTCCCACCACTAAGCCTGTTGGCAAGAGCACCTGAAAGCAACACAAAAGGGATGCAATCCTGTTCCTCCTCACCTCAGTCTACCCCTGAAATACATCATGAACTCTCAGCAGCCTCCACTGACAGGGATGATTATATAGTGCAGGGTTTTCCAGGTCCTTGCAGCACATCTGCCAGTAGCACACCACCAGCTGTAGACTATGGGCAGCAAATTTCTCTGCCCCATCTGCTGCAGTGAAAAAAAATAGTCACTACCACCCACATGCCCAGCGTCTAAATGCAAGCTTGTCAAATCTGTTGGCTTTACAATTTCTGCATTTCCATTTCGTGGATTCTGCCCCCTTCTGTGAATTTGCAGAATTTGCTGTACCACAATGGTAGGTTCTCAGTTGCTATTTCTTTTCACTTCATTCCAGCTCTGTACCATCATATGGAAGGCAATTTTGTGGCATCATTGGGAAAGGCAGTCAGTCGCAAAGTCCATGTTACTGCTGACATGTGGTCCATCAAGCATGGTCAGGGATGCTATATTTCCTTCACAGCACACTGGGTAACTCTGCTTACAAGTCAGGAGCATGAAGGACAGGGCTCAGTGCTGCAGCTTGTTGTGCCGATACGTCACGTCTCCATACAGCTAGTGGTGATGAGGCAAGATTTGTCAGCTCTACCCCTCATCCTCCTCCACACCCTCCTCTGCTGAATTGTCCCATGACCCACAAGTACCCCTTAGGCATTCAAGGGGCTATTCAATAAGTCAGGCTAAAAGATGCCATGCAATGCTTCAGTTGGTGTATCTAGGGGGACAGGTAGCACCGGAGCAGAGATTCTTGCAGCCCTGCAGGAGCAGACCCAGAGGTGTTTCACGCCACGCCAGCTGGAGCCAGGAATGGTGGTGTGTGATAATGGCACAAATCTCATGTCTACACTTAGACAGGGAAAGTTGACACATGTGCCATATCTAACACATGTTCTCAATTTGGTGGTGCAGCATTTCCTAAACAGGTACCCAGTGTTTGAAGATCCACTAAAGCAGGCCAGAAGAGTCTGTAGCCATTTCAGGCGGTCATACACAGCCAGTGCTCGGTTGGCTGAAATTCAGCGGGAATTGCACCTGCCCATAAACCACCTAACAGGTGGAACCTGATTTAGGCAATGCTTTGGCATGCATCAGTGAAACAATCCCTGTTGTGTTCCTGCTGGAGCAGACTCTGCATGGCATTATGGACAGAGCACTCAAGGCAGAGCAGCGGTAGGAAGGAGGAGGTCTTCCTTTCCTCTCAAGGCCCACTTTGTGCAGACACCATTCTTTCTACACCATAGAACGTACAAGAGGAGAGGTAGAAGGAGGAGGAGGAGGAGGAGCAATCTGGCAGTTTTGGAAGCATTGAAGCAGAGGAAGACATATGTCAACCCTCAACAGATGGTTTTCCATCCCCAGAATCCTTGGAAGTAGTACGTGGCTAGGAGGAGGCAGTTCCAGATACTGTAATCTTCAGTGACCCTGAGGAGTCTCTCATATCTTTGCAAACTTGCGGTGCATGGACTCTCTCATGCTTCAAAGCCTTCGAAAGGACCCAATAATACGTGGCATCAAGGAGAAGGATCACTATTGGTTGACAACCCTCCTTGACCAAAATTACAAGTGGAAAGTCTCAGAACTCATCCCTTCCCCACAGAGGGTGCAGAAGAGGAAATCTCTTGAGGACACTTTAAATAGGAGTTCATCTAATGCTTTCCCCAGCCCTGGTAGATTACAGTGTCATTGTTTTGACGCTAGTTTTGAGGCTTCTGTTGGTCAAGAGAGGAGAGATGGAGAAGGGGGCCGTCTAGGTGATGCATTTCAGAATTCTTTTAGTCCTCATCACCCAAGGCTCTCAGCTTCCACATCCCATTGGCAGCATCTGCATCATATAGTGGACAATTATCTAGGAGTGAAAAAAGAGATGGAGAGCTTTTCAGTTGACGATCCACTGGGTTACTGGGTCATGAGAATAGACCACTGGCCAGAACTTGCCCAGTATGCAACTAAGCTGCTGGTCTGCGCTGTAACCAGCCTGCTTTCCGAACTGGAGGAGGTTTTGGAGGTTTTGTTACTGATAAATAATAGAATGCATCTGTCCACAGAGTCCATGGATCTTCTGACATTTATCAAATTGAATCAGTCCTGGATTACCAGCAGCTATGAATCCCCTGATGCTGATGTCACTGATTAAGTGCTTTTGGGATGTGGATCTTCTGCAAGACTTCTAGGCTGCCTATTATTCTGGATGTGGATTTCATCTGAAATAATTTTTTTGGTGTAGTCATGGGCACAATTAACAGCCAAAGACCAATTTTTCTGCACCTGTTTGATAGGTGCATATCATTTACATTTTTTACAGCATGGCCAATTCTTGCTTTTATCAAGAATACCTCTATAGGGTTACGGTGTGAAGGCACCTTCGATACCCAAAGACCAACTTTTTGGGACCTGTTATTTCTATTAAAAGTCTGCCGAAGAGACACCAGGTTTTATCTAAACAAATCTCTAATCTTGTTCCCAGTGCACTACAATGTGGCCTCATCATACAGACTGGCTCCCCGAGCCATTGTTTACAAAAAAAAAGCTTGCAGGTAAAATTTCATTTTTTTGGCTTTATAAATGCAATTATTTCTGCTGCAGCTTCTACACACAGTACAGATGTGCCACTTTACAGGTAGACTAAGGGGACCCCCCAAGCACTATATTCAAAGGAATTATTTAATTTTTATGGGTGTTTCTCATTTTGATGCTTTCACTTTAAGCATCAGTAAATCACTGCTCATTTAAAAACAACTTTTTTTACAAACTCGTTTTTTTAAAACCCGGACACCCATAACCATTGTATGTCCAATTATTTGAATGTAAGCCTTCAAAATGGGCACTTTTGATTTTTCCAGTTCGGGTCCCAAAGACTTTAATGGGGTTCATTATTAGGTTCCGAACTGTCGCAATGTTCAAAAGTTCTGGTGCGAACCAAAGAGGGGGTCGTTCGGCCCATCCCTAGTGGCTAATATTATATTCCCTAAATGGTCACTACCCCTAGTAAATGTATATGGGGTACATACTAACTGGAGGATTTAGATAAGGCTGCTGTTTTCCACCCATGTATGATAAACAAAAACAATGGCCAGGCCTATGAAGCAGAAAAATATTTGCATTAACACCTATTGGGAAGCTAGGAGTGGTATAATAGAGAAGCATACTCAATGGTTTAAATATATTCCCATCTTACTAAAACATAATCCTAATTGCAATATTATTTACATCTATTTATGGAGATTTCACATAAACTCATAGGTTAGGGATGAGCTCAGTGGTCAGGCATGGGTGTTTGGACATTTAGGTCATTTTGAATGGACAATAATAATAGCTTTCCGATGTCAGTGGTTGCTGAGTTAGCAGCGGCTGCTGCATCCTTACGAAGCACTAACATCACCTATACCATAACATTAGCTAAATATAGCCATGCCCACATGTGAGTAATGATGTCACCATTATGCCTGCCCTTTCCCTTATATAGCTGAAGACAGCTTAGGAAGCTGTCATTTGGATATGGGTAGCATCGAGATCAGTTGTGTGCACTGGGTTAACTGGAAGCAGACATTGTGATTGACGGTGGATTCACAAAAATTGACTTTATTTTTTATATAAAGGAAAAGTGTTCTGGTGCTTTTTTTTCAGGTCACATCTTCTTTTTTTTTTTCTTTTTTTACAATGTACCTCATACTCATTCACCTATGGGGGATGGTATATAGGGGCTCTCTTTTTAGGGGGCTCCCAGTTTCCAACAAGCCCCCACTCACAGACCCTCATAACCACATGGTCCTTGTCCTCATTAACATAGGGACAAGGTGCTTTGTTGGGCACCATGTCGAGTGCTTGTGGTATGGTTCAGGAGGGGTGCTGCATGCTCTTTCTCCTTCCTTTCATGGACAGCCGGGCTACATGCTAGGATTAGGTGTCTGATATTGATCTTTAGGGGGACCTTATGCATTTTTAAAATGAAGATTCTCTTAAAATCCATTTCCTGTGGGACTGAGCACTTTTTTGTATGTGAGGTACCCCCTTAAAATTCATACCAGACTCAAATGGTCTGGTATGTATTTTTGGGGGACTCTACGCAAGTTTTTTCCCTCATTCTTACTGTATGATGTGCTATAGCAAAAATGACATTTACAAAGTAAAAATAACAGCACACAGACCCCCCCAGAGGTCCCTCCAAATACATAGCAGACCCTTAGAGGGGTCTGTGTCCTGTTTTTCTTTTTTTTTTTTTAAGGAGCTAAGAATGAAATGCCATTTGCCTGCAAATGAAACACTTTTCTTCTCACCTTTTCTCACAGAGTTGTACCCCTTCACAGATAAGATAAGGGTACCCACAGGCATGTCATTTAAAGAAATTGGGAATTTTTAAGTTTTACTTTAAAAAAAGGAAAACTGTAAAACTGCAATATATTATATATTTGTTCTTGGGTTTAGATACATTTTAAAGGTACCTCAAGGAAGCGTGGTTAAAAACTCCAGTAAAAAAAAGTATATAACCATTAGAACCTCACATATTCTTTCAGCAATCATTCATGACATGAAATAGTTTATCAGGTCAGCTTGAAAAAATGATTTGAAAGCCATTCGAATGCGGTCAGTGGAAAGTTGAAGTCAGGCATGCACTGCGGGTGCCTTGTCTGTAAGCAGACGGGAGGATTGTTTTTTTTTACTTTTGTGTTATTAACCTCTTCCGCGATATAGCCGAATGATGGCTACAGGATGGATGGCAAGTTCTGAAAGGGCGGACAGCATGCTCTGTAATCGCTGTGTCCTTGGGAAACAGCTGATCATACATCAGGGTGAAGGGCCAATCACAGCGGCCCTTTACCATGTGATCAGCTGTGTCCAATCACCACTGATTACGATGTAAACACAAGCCGGTTATCAGCATTCCTTTCCACACACTGACAGCGGGAGGAGAGAAGAGGAAAGCTGGTAACTGGCTTGCATGAAAGGGACCTCTACACTGATAATGAGGGCACTGATTATCAGTGTCCTGATTATCACTGCAGCCCCAACAGTGCCCATCAGTGCTGTCTATCAGTGGCCATCAGTGCGGCCAATTAGTAGCAATCACTGCTGCCAATCCGTACCCATCAGTGCCTCCTCATCAGTGTCACATATCAGTGCCGCCTATCAGTGCCCATTAGTGCCACCTATCAGTGCCCTTCAGTTACCAACAGTGCCAACTATCAATGCTAATCAGCGCCACCTATCAGTGCAGCCCTATCAGTGCCTCCTCATCAGTGCCCATTAGTGCCATCTATCAGTGCTGCCTCATCAGTGCAGTCTATCAGTGCTGCTCAATATACATCAGAGAAAGAGAAAAATTACCTGTTTGCTAAGTTGTATAACAAACTATGAAAACCTTTCTTTTTTTTTTTTCTTCAAAAATTATTTTTTTTTTTTCATTTAGTTAGAAAAAAATTAAAAAACCCAGTGGTGATTAAATACTAACAAAAGAAAGCTCTATTTGTGTGAAAAAAATTATAACAATTAATATGGGTACAGTGTAGCATGACCGTGCAATTGTCATTCAAAGTGCGACAGCGCTGAAAGCTGAAAATTGGCCTGGGCAGGAATGGGGAGAAAGTGCCCAGTAGGCAAGTGGTTAATGTAGTAATTACACAACTTTACCAAGGTGCAGCCAAGTGTCAAATCAGCACTGAAACAATCCATCATAGTGATATATCTATGTGCGGCATAGTAACAATGTACCTCAAAGCCAGTAAAGGCATAAACCTGCCAGGCAGATATGGAACACTTTCTCTAAATAATATTATTTACATTACGACAAATTTATAATATGCTTCTATAGAATATATATACTGTATTTTTTTATTTATTTAAACATACATATATTTATTTTTTTTTTGCTAATGGAGAACTCCACTTTCATTAAAAAAAATAATATACGATAAAAAAAAAAAAAAAAACTATAGAAGCATTTTGTAAGCTATTGTTACAAAAGATTTCCTTCCTACTTCAGTCTGTAGCCAATTTGTAATTTTCTAAAAAAAAAAAAAAATGCAATATGCCAACTTGCAGGCAGTCTGTATACTCTTGCTATACAGAAAGCCCCCCAAAATTTCATTTCCTGCTTTTGTGATTGGCTCACTGATTTTCTCAGTCTGGATACAAGTCAAATTTTGACCCTGCTCCTTTTTTTCTTAAGAACAAAGCGTGTGCACCAAGGAAAAGAAAAAGGTAGGAATTTGCAACAACGTTTGTTAAAATCCTTGCAGTGTACACAGATCACCCAGATGGGATTGATTTTTTTGATCAACAATAGTGGAGTTACATTTTAAAGCGGTAATAACCCCAAAAGCAACCATTTATCATATTGCAGCTTACCAATTCTTAGATGTGATTGATGTATTTGTTTTCTTTTTTAGGTTTTCTTTCTGTTCTGTAAGGGTCTATACAGCAAGTCTGTTAATTTTCAAGAGAGCAAGCTGTCCTGCAGATGTTGCAGTTAGAGGGTTGAGACAAACCATTTAACAATGGCTGGGGGGGGGGGGGTTGGTGTGTGTGTGCTTATAGTGGCCAGCTTTCATTTGTTTATATAAAGTCTTTATCCCAAAAGGAGAAAAACTGTTGCTGTAAATACTAGTGTTAGCTGAAGTTTGGCTTCAATTTGTTAGTCAAGTCTATATAAAAGTGCTAGTACATCTAATACTCCCCTCCTCCCAGACTTACAATGATTCTGTCTAATACTGCTGTTGCTCCTTTATTCAGAGTCTAGACAAACTAATGCAGTCACCATATACAGTGTATGGATTGGTAAACTGCAAAAGATTACATTTTTGGCGTTTGGTTTATTATTGCTTTAAATGCATGGATGCAAAGTAATGTGCGATACAGAAATGTTTTACCTCTCACAGAGATAACAGTACACCTCTTCACAACACATTCAGTTGCTTTTCTGATTGGGATTGATATACTTGAAATGTATTGAGGTAATTTTAAAAACAAAGTACCGTTCAATTGTGTTTAAGTACTGCACCAATCAATAGTGCATACAGAAGCTGATATATAAGCTCCTTTACATTTTGGCAATCTAAAGTTACAAGTTCCTGCGTGATTTGGGATCTGCAGTAAACATTTTCTTGCCATAAACTGTCCAAATACAAGTTGAAAGCTGGTTCAAGCTAATAGATCGCATTATCAGCATTGGTGAAAATTGTTTATTACAGATTTTATTGTAAATGATTGTGTCCTGCAAGTTTAGTTTTCAGCAGTCGATTCATTGCAAAAAAAGTTTCCAAACAAACCTAAAGTTGCAACTAGTTATTTTCAAAATGCTTCAAACAAATGCTGGCCATTTAGAGGAACTTTTAAAGAACTGACATTACAAGAAATATTTCTGAAAGAACCAAGGTAATTTCAGGGTTGGAATGACATGTAGCTTTTCTACAGAACCCTACAACCTTTCTGTTTGTCCTGAGGCATGTAGTGCCAAATAACACTAAAAACACCAGGGATGATTGACACCCTGTTACTTATCATTTTGTAAATAGTTCAGTAAGTGCCTTTTTAGAAGCCATGATTTGACATCATTAAAAGTCTTAAAAAAGAATTGCTCTTTTCCATGGTCATTATTTCCAGTATGCTTCTGTTTACAAGTACTTTATAGTAAGCACTATGTATTTGATCTATACAAAAACCTTAAAATCGTAGCTATTACGTTGTGTTCCTTATGTTATCCCATGCAGTTCATGATTTCAAAAAATATTTTGAAGTTAACATTTTATATAATGTTCAAAAATCATTTCATAGATTAAAACCGTAGGGTAAAAAAAGAATGTTCCACTCATTATTTCTGTGTGAGGAGCCTCCTATTGTCCTTCATTGTGAGTTTGGCATCAAAGCTTCTCCATGCACAGAAATGTATTTTTTATTTTTAGGGAAAGTCAAGTGATAGGGTACAACATAATGACATTGATAATGACAAACATTAATCATTTCGAGTGGAATACATGGAAAGTTGCCTTTCTCGTCCAGGTGTACTGGCTATGATAGATTTGCAGTTATACGTTTTTCACAATCCTTAAGTTGAAACATAAACTAATTGTACTTTGTGATAACTAAGGAGCACCTGTGTCAGTGCTAACTGTTTGGATATAAATGCTGGGGTATTTTCCTGACACTCATTAGAACTAAATAGGTGGCTTAGACCACATTACACAACAATACATCTTCAAGATTACAGAACAAGCCCAGTTGAATGTGACTAACTATCAGGATGGGAGGATGAGAGATGACAAAATTGTGTTACCACCTTGTGCTTTTTATATAATAGCATCACTTGGTGTCATGAAGTTTGTATAAGGGTAATTTTTTTAAATTTACAATACTTGGTTGTAAGTGTGAATTGCTGTCAAATCAAAGGGGTAGAGATGTTAAAAGTCATTGTATAATCAGTGTTTTAGTTTCTCAGTTAGGCAATAAATCACAACACTTATAGCCCAAATCCAAGCAAAACATTTTGTTTTCTTTTGGATGGACTGTGGAAGGTTTAAAGCCCCCCTAAGATTTGCATTGCTTGTGATCCTGTCGATGAGAGGCCCTGACCTCAAGCACTGTATTGAGTTCTGCGGTGCCACACCATTTGTTGAGAGCCTGAATAAAATATTTATTTCCTCATATAATATGATTCACCTGTTTTTGGGGTCTGCATCCTTATTGGGGATATTTCTTATTCTTGCAGTCAGAACAGGAGGTGATGAAAATGATCCCCAATGGGGACCCATAAAAATAATAAAACTGTATCTTTAGTAGCATGATGAATGGTTAGAACTGATGTTAGCACTTGTATTGCTCTCTTTGTCTTCCTGTAGTGGTGACAGCACCTTCCCTCATTTCTTTTTCTGGTTTTAAAGGAATAAGGATTGAGGTAAAATCTCCATAGTGGGCTTACACATATAAATATATCCTGGTTTGAGTTTAAGTCTTTCCCCACCCTCTCTTTAGAGAGTTACAACATGATGGGTATGGACACACAGCACAGAATGAATGTTGGTACAATCTGAATATTATTAGCAGCTATATAACCCTTTTATAATATGAATAGTAACCATATATTCATATATACATTTTAATAGCGAAAACATGGTTGAATAACTGCATTGAAGGGATTTGTTCAACATTGTGGATGACCTTTTATAAACAAGCAAGGCTTGATACTCACATTTTTCAAGGTTAGAGAGATTAGGCATGTAACATCTCTATACACAGTCAGAAAAGCAATTGGAAGAGCCTTGTCTATTGCAAAAGACTTCAAAAGCCTCTGGCCAGGAGTCAGTACATATGAGGTCATAATCATTCACCCAGTTCAAATTAAAAGACCATCACAGCAAAAGGCAGAAAAGTTCACAATCTGGTTCACTACTCTGCTTCTGGAAATGCATTGGAAAAAAGTCTATGTTTTCCTAATATTTTTAGAACAAATGTATCAGATAAAGACTTTATGAGTTTATTACAAGTTTTAGTAAAGTTCAAATCAAACAAAGAGAACAAGAAAAAAGTATGAATGAAATAGTATAAAACAAAAAGCAGACAATGCAGCAGATGCAAGCATCATTTCCAATGATAAAGGCTAATGTAAGCACATGTTTCAATAACAAGTAAACCTCAAACATCAGAAAACCTTTTTCCAGATAAATGAGAAAAAATGATTATTTGGAGCATATACAGTGCATCTGGAAAGTATTCACATCACTTCACTTTTTCCACATTTTGTTATGTTACAGCCTTATTCCAAAATGGATTGAATTTATTATTTTCCTCAACATTTTACAAACAATACCCCATAATGACAACATTAACGAAGTTTGTTTCAAATCTTTGCAAATTTATTAAAAATAAAAAATCCCATGTACATGTACACAGTATTCACAGCCTTTGCCATGACACTCAAAATTGAGCTCAGGTGCATCCTGTTTCCACTGATTATCCTTGACATGTTTCTACAACTTGATTGGAGTCTACCTGTGGTATATTCGGTTGATTGGACATGATCTGGAAAGGCACACACCTAACAGTGCATGTCAGGGCACAAAACAAGCCATGAAGTCTAAGGAATTCTCTGTAGACCTCCAAGACAGGATTGTCTTGAGGGACAGATCTGGGGAAGGGTATAGAAATATCTCTGCCACATTGAAACTCCCAATGAGCACAGTGATCTCCATCATCCATAAATGGAAAACATTTGGAACCACCAGGACATTTCCTTGAGCGGACTGCCCGGCCAAACTTAGCAATCAGGGGAGAAGAGCCTTAGTCAGGGAGGGGGCCAAGAACCTGATGGTCACTCTGACAGAGCTCCAGCATTTCTCTGTAAAGAGAGGAGAGCCTTCCAGAAGAACAACTATCTCTTCAGCACTCCACCAATCAGGCCTGTATGGTAGAATGGCCAGACGGAAGCCACTCTTTAGTAAAAGGCACATGACAGCCCGCCTGGAGTTTGCCAAAAGGCACCTGAAGGACTCTCAGACCATGAGAAACAAAATTATCTGGTCTGATTAAACAAAGATTGAACTCTTTGGCCTGAATGGCAAGCGTCATGACTGGAAGAAACCAGGCACTGCTCATCATCTGGCCAATACCATCCCTATGTAAAGCATAGTGGTGGCAGCATCATGCTGTGGGGATGTTTTTAAGTGTCAGGAACTGGGATACTAGTCAGGATTGAGGTAAAGATAAATTCAGCAATGAACAGAGACATCCCTGATGAAAACCTACTCCAGAGTGCTCTGGACCTCAGACTGGAGCGAAGGTCTATCTTCCAACAGGACAACCACCCTAAGCACACAGCCAATATAACAAAGAAGTGGCAACGGGACAACTCTGTTAATGTGCTTAAGTGGCCCAGCTAGAGCCCAGACTTGAACCAGATTGAACATCTCTGGAGAGATCTGAAAATGGCTGTTCACCGAAGCTCCCCATCCAACCTGATGAAGCTTGAGAGGTCTTGCAAAGAAGAATGGGGGAAACTGCCCAAAAATAGGTGTGCCGAGCTTGTAGCATCAGACTCAAAAAGACTTGAGGCTGTAATTGGTGCCAAAATCACTTCAACAAAGTATTGAGCAAAGGCTTGTGAATACTTATGTAATAAATTTGCAAAGATTTCAAACAAACTTCTTTCACGTTGTCATTATGGGGTATTGTTTGTAGAATTTTGAGGAAAATAAATAATGTAATCCATTTTGGAATAAGGCTGTAACATAACAAAATGTGGAAAAAGTGAAGCATTGTGAATACTTCCCGGATGCACTGTACCATGGGGTTGATTACAATAACTAGAGAGTGCAAAATCTGGTGAAGCTCTGCATATAAAACCAATCAGCTTCCAGATTTTTTTTTTTTTTTGTCAAAGCTTAATTGAACAAGCTGAAGTTAAAAGGGGATTGGCTATCATGTACAGCTGAATCTGATTAGTTCTTTCCAGTTTTAGTAAATCAACTAATTGGCTGAATTGCTGAATTGAGAGTAACATTCTGATTAGACCCATTTGAACAACAGTTTTTTTTTTTTTTACCGTGGCCATGAAACAACTGACTATATGTAGAAAGCCTTTATAGAGAATTACATAAATTATTTGTTCATTTTGAATCCTGAAAAAATTCAGAATTTAACCGCTTCCTGACCAGCCGCTTCAGATATACTGCTACAGACTGGCTCTCCTGCACAAACCGCCGTATCCGTACAGCAGCTTGCGGGTAGCCCTGCAATTAAGCAACGGGTCCGGTGGCCGCGATGGCCGCCGGGAACCCGGTGACCGCTGCAGGGACTGACAGAAGGAGGTGTGCCGTTGTACACCGCTCATCTGTCACTGATACACAATTAACCCTTTGATCGCCCCTGGTGTTAACCTCTTCCCTGCCAGTGTCATTATTACAGTAACAGTGCATATTTTTAGCACTGATTACTGTAGTAATGTAACTTGTCCCCCCAAAAGTGTCAAAAATGTCAGTTAGGTGTCCAATCTGTCTGCTGCAATGTCACAGTCCCACTAAAAATCGCAGATCGCCGTCATTTATAGTAAAAAAAATAAAAATAAAAAAAAAGACATAAATCTTTCCCTTAGTTTGTAGACGCGATAACTTTTGCGCAAACCAATCAAAATACACTTATTGGGATTTCTTTTTACCAAAAATATGTAGCAGAATAGAAATTGGCAAAAAAATGATGAAAAAATTTGATTTTTACATTTTTTTTTTATTGGTAATGTTATATAGCAGAAAGTGAAAAATACTGCTTTTTTTAAAAGAATTGCTGCATTTTTTTGTTTATAGCGCATTATCAAAAAACCGCAGAGGTGATCAAATACCACCAAAAGAAAGTCTTGTTTGCGGGGAAAAAAAGAACGTCAATTTTATTTGCGTACAGTGCCGCATGACCGCACAGTTGTCAGTTAAAATAACGCAGTGCCGAATTGCAAAAAATGGCCTGGTCATTAAGAGGGCAAATCCTTCCGGTCCAGAACTGGTTAAGACAAGACATGTACTAATGCAAATATAAAACATAATTTGCTTAATTTATACAATTAGGGGGACATAGAGTATAATGATCTTGTACAAATTTTTTTTTTTTTACTGTGGTCAAGACTAAAAAAAAATAACTGAAAACCTATAATAATTTTCTTTGTTTTTCTGGTGCACAAATTATCTTTTTCCATGCTCTTTTTCATATGGGGACCTATGTCACTAGCAGGGAATGACAGCTCTCTACAAGAGTTTACAGGTAACTATACAATTTACTTTTATTGTTATCTGCGCCTTTCTGTCTTGATGACATTTGCACATCCCATTTCTTGTACTGGCGTCACAAGGACAAGAAGTAAGCAAAAATACCCCCAATGAGGCCCACAGGCAGAAATAAAAATCTAACAGGAATTTGAACTTTTCTCTGCCTGTTCAAAAAAAAATAAAACATGGTTGGAGTAAAGTAAATGTCTTTTAAAAGTGTTATATTAAGACTTAAAAGCCAGAGGGTGGGTCCATTTTCTAACATTTACTTAAATTCATATTTTCCTGTTTGATAAAATGGTCCTGCTGCTCTAGGACACCAGATGAATCTCTATTTATTTGCATATAATTGTGCAGAATACAGTATGTTTTTCATAAAACATTGAGGCACCTTGAGATTTCGAAACTTCCTTCCTTCAGTGACTATGTGAAGATTTATTTTACAACCTATCATTGAAAGAAGACTGCTGTACTCTTTTAAATCTTCAAGCTGATTTATCATTGTCAGTTGTGAGTTTTTCACTGAAAAAAAGTCTTCAATTTGTAGTTAGGAAATTGTTATTTGCAGTGAGTGTCAGTCATGATTCATTTTTGAATTCATGTGAGCAATGCCTCTAGTTTCTCATTTCAATTTTCAGCCGGACCTGCATAAAACCACAGGTACAGTGAAAAAAAAACAGGAATAATGGGCTTGTAATTGTAAATGTTTTATAGGCCTTTTCTTAGCAAGTGATAAAGCAATATTAAATCCAACATACAGGATGTTTTCAAGTGATCATCTTGGAGTAATAAAAAAATTGTAATTAGTGCTGAATATAAAATATGTAAATAAACGTCTTAGAAATATGTAGAGGCAGGCAACCTACCGAACACGCTGCCTTAAGAACATATTGTCAGCTTCTGTTTTATATTTTTTATATTGAACCATCTGTCCTCCATAAAATACCTATAGCAAGATATAATATATAATACTGGTCCATAGCTGTTAAGATTTTGTGTTCTTAAAACACAGTCATATAATTATACATTTATTCATTTTTTTTTCCCTTGAGTTTTTGTGCAAATATTTTATGGCTGTTTTTAAAGAATTGTTCAAGGTTAGTAAACGCTCATTCCTATTCTAGTATCCCCTCCCAAAGGATATAAATATAATTTATATGCTTTGACACTTCCCTAGGTATTTGTTAGATAAAATTTAAAAAAGTTAATACCCATATTGCCCCGCCTGGCAACACTATATTAAAAGGCTAGTCAAGAAAATATGTTTTAACTTATTAGGTACCACTTCCTGTTGTAGGCTGGTCTTCCTGGCTGGTCTTCCTTGCATAGAATGAATGAATTCTCCTCTAATATAGTTGAGAAACCTATTACGTTAGCTATGGCTAATTGTTTGCTTTTCACCCAAATTCCAAAAACATCCTGACTTATATGTATCGCTTATATGACTTATTTGTAGTCATTGGTTAATTGCACTCGACTGGAAAACTCCAGATATCTGTATCATGCAAACTAAGAATAGGCTAGATTCTATAATGCTTATGAAAAGGATATACCACACTTTATATCATTTAATGCCCCGCTTTAATACAAAAATGGGACCCTTGGTATGAACACAAACAATTGTTTTTGCAAACCTTTATTTCTTTTGTTTTTCACCCTATTTTGGTGCTGATACTAAGTTCTGGGATAAGGTTAGATGTAACCTACTCATTTTGATAAATATAAGATATTGGCATAACAGTATTGAGTTGATTTACTAAAGGGGTGTACACACTGGCCGAATATTGGGCGGCATCAGCCGATTCAATAGAAACCCAGCTGACATTCGGCCCGTGTGTACAGCAGCTGGTTTGGCCAGCTTCTGTCAAAAGGACATTACTAAAAAAGGATGCTGATTGGCATCCAATCAGCACTGTCAGCCAATGACTGAAAGTGCTGACTAGTGAGATCTTGTGTGGGGGCTACCCCCCTGTCAGAACACAATAGCTCAGCAGGGAAATCACTGTACTAACATTGCAGTGGCTCCTCCTGAGTGCTTCAGTTTTTATTTTTGTTCAGCCTGCTGGGTTGAACGAAAAAAAAATCTAATAGTGTACCACGCTTAAAACTGAAGAGTGCAAAATCTGGTGCAGCTCTGCATAGAAACCAATCAGCTTCCTGTTTTTCTGTCAAAGTATAATTGAACAAGCTGAAGTTAGAAGCTGATTGGCTACCATGCACAGTTGCACCAGATTTAGCACTCTCCAGTTTTAGTAAACTGGAGACCCCTATGTGTCTATTATATCTATATTGACTGTAAATCATTCTATATATATATATACAGTATATATATTAAATCTGTATTTGTTCTTCCATTGCTGACTTCATCTACCATGATGTTAAGGCCCCTTTCACATCAGCGGAACAATCGGGTCCACCTGTCAGTTTTTTAGGTGGACGAGATCAGACCCTTTGTTATCATCTATGGAGCAACGGATGTAAATGGACAAGTGTCTATTTACCCAGAGTAATCAAAAAAGTGCAGCGCCACCTAAAAGAATCTAAAATTCATAAATATTGAAATAATCCGTGTATATATGTGAAATATATAAATAAAAAATTATAATAATAAAAAAGTATTAATAGAACATTTTTTATTTCCTTTTATGTAAATAAGACCAGATAGTGAAAATCCCATCCAAGATGAAATATATATATAAATATATGTGCAAAATCCTGTGCAGCAACCTGAGCAAAACCTGTGCAAAACTGAAATTTTCATAAAGTGGAAAAGTGCCGGTGCTCGAAAGAAAATCCTCTAAGTTGCAATCCTTCACCAGTAAACAGTGGCTGCTCACCTCACGTTCTGACCCCTGTGTTACCAATGGGTCAGAACTAGCTGTTCCCAAAAGGGATGTATTCCTATGGAAGATGACCAGCCATTGATCCTGTAATCAGTGATCCATCAATATCCAATCTCGTATCCCCTTAAGTTTATCTCCAGTGTGTGACAAAAAGAGGGACAAATCTATTGCTCTCAGTGTAGGAGATTTTATTCAACAATAAAACAAAGTAACAAATTCACATTCAGAGGCACTTCAGGCCATGCAAGCTGTACAAGCTCTAAAAAACAATCCAATCTCTTATCTGTGTACTCAGCAAAGAGACATCAGACAGCAGGCTCCGCCCCATATTCGCGTTGCGTCATCTGTTTGACTTAGTTAGTAGGGGTCGGTAGGGTCAAACATAAACAGTGATAGCAGCCGCTTCACCAATTGCACGTTACATAAACACTACATTTACATTTGTTAGTGCACTTATTTTACATCTTTTTCAGTTATCCTTTGGTTGCACTGATTTATATTACTTTTATTCAAGTGTCCATTTACACCCGCCAACATCCAATCCAATCTGCTATAAACAGACAGACTAGCAGATCAGATCACATGGCAGTCGGGTGTAAATGGACAGGTGGTCCGTTTACATCCAACCGCCCATAGAGAAGAAGAGCGGGCTGTGCCTGCTCTGCATAAGCAAAGTGGACACGGACCAGCCATTTACCTGCTCTTGCGAACCTCTTTTTTTTGCTTCTCACATTATTTTGGTGCATCCGCCGATTCAATAGAAACTGGATGACATTCAGCCCATGCATACGGCAGTCGGTTCGGCCAACTTCTGTCAAGGAGGCATGAGTGAAAAAGGATGCTGATCAGCATCTGCCAGTGACTGAAAGTACTGACCTGTGTGTTCTGGTAGGGGGGGCCCTGTCAGAACACAATAGCTCAGTGGGGGAGATCACTGTACTAACCATGCAGCGGCTACTCTCGGCTCTTCAGTTTTTTTTGTATACCTCGCTTGGTCGATCGAAAAAAATTGAATAGTGTGTACCACGCTTGAAACTGGAGAGTGCAAAATATGGTGCAGCTCTGCATAGAAACCAATCAGCTTCCTGTTTTTTTGTCAAAGCGTAATTGAACAAGCTGATTGGCTACCATGCACAGCTGCACCAGATTTCTCACTCTCCAGTTTTAGTAAATGTGTTCAATATATCCATATTGACTAGTTGATCATTCTATATATGTTAATCTGTATGTGTTCTTTCTTTGTTAACTTCATCTACCATGATGTTAAGGCTCTTTTACACAAGTGGAAGTATCAGGTCCGCCTGTCAGCTTTTTTGGTGGACCAGATCAGACCCTCCATTTTCCCCTATGGAATGACGGATGTAAATGGATGCAGTATGCGTTCGTTTACACCCGTCGACATCCAATCTGATCCGCTAAAAACAGACGGATGGGGATCTGTTTCCCATCTGTCTAGCAGATCAGATCGGATAGCAGTTAGGTGTAAATGGACAGGCGGTCCATTTACATCCAACCGCCCATAGAGGAGAGCAGGCTGTGTCCAGCCATCTGCCTGCCCTACGGGAATCAGTGGAGAGAATCCCAGCTGATCAGGTGGACTCCACTCTGTGTCTAACTGTTTTTATGTTTATTTTATCTTGTTAACACATCTGATGCTGTATTACTTGCAAAACGTACTAGGTAGCTAGTGTTTACTTGCATATTTAAGAGATAACTGTACTTTTAGTGCAGTTATCCTTTAGCTTCTCCCCTTCTGTCCAACGCCCAATTTATCCCTATTAAATTCTCTCTATTATGTGACCAAAAAGTTGATAGTCTTAAAAATAAACAGGGATTTTTCTGCACATGTAGTACTGGGTTTGGCCCTTTTTTGCCTTTAGAACTGCCTTCATTCTTCATGGCATAGATTTAACAAAGTGTTGAAAACATTACTCTAATTGTTCTAGATTTGTTGGCTGCACATCCATGATGCGAATCTCCCATTCCAACACATCCCAAAGGTGCTTTATTGGATTGAGATCTGGTGACTGTGGAGGCCATTGTAGTACAGTGTATTGTCATGTTCAAGAAACCAGTTTGAGATGATTTGAGCTTTGTGACATGGTGCATTATCCTGATGGAAGGAGCCATCAGGAGATGGGTACACCATAGTCATAAAGGAATGGACATGGTCAGCAACAATACTCAGGTAGGCCTTGGCGTTTATACGATGCTCAATTGGTACTCAGAGGCCAAAAGTGTGGCAAGAAAATATCCCCCACACCATTACACCACCACAAGCCTGAACCATTGATACAAGGCAGGATGGATACATGCTTTCTTTTTGTTTACGCCAAATCCTGACCCTACAATCTAAATGTTGCAGCTGAAATCAAGACTCATCAGACCAGGCAATGTTTTTTCAAGCTTATATTGTCCAATATCGGTGAGCCTGCGCGATTTGCAGCCTCAGTTTCCTCTTCTTAGTTGACAGGAGTGGCACCCGGTGTGGTCTTCTGCTGCTGTAACCCATCTGCTTCAAGGTTCGATGTGTTGTGCGTTCAGAGATGGTTTTCTGCATACTTTATGAATAGAAAAATGTGTAATGGCACTGTATCTACTAAAATAAAGTAAAAATAAGAGCTAAATCTTCATATTTAATTTTGTGCTAAAAGCGTCTAAAAAATACTAATCAGGTAATCCTAAATGCGCAAATAGATACTAAATGTAAACAAATGTGCAATATATACGCAAATAATAAATAATGTGCAACATCCAACATGTGTAGCAAATAATGCAAAAAGTCTAGTAGTAATATAAAAAGAGAAAAAAAATATATAGACAAAAAAAATAAAATATCCAAGTCCAGTTAAACATGTTTGAAGTCACATGTGGGCTGAAGGATCAGAAGGCTCCTGAGACAGCAGGGACATGGAGAAGTCTATGGCTGGATGATGATGTGATCCTGTTCATACTTTTCCCTGCAGTTTTGGTTCCAGCTAAAGACATTAGAATCTCATCAAAAATACATGATCCCTATGTTCATTTCATGTGTGAGCTGAGCTGCATCTGCCACAGAATGATTTTCACAAGTCGATGATTGATCCTTTGAAAATATATTTATTTTAAGGTGAGCGGCCACTGCACCACTGTGTTGGTTGTTGGGATAGAGTACCGTTTGAAACACTATTTACCTTGATTTCATTGGATCACAGCACATATCAATATAGATTGTTTTTTTTGGGTTTCACCACTATTTTGCCCTGGACTTGGATAATTTATTTTTTTCCTCTATTTGTATTTTTTCTCTTTTCATATTACTACTGGACTTTTTGCATTATTTTCTCCACATGTTGAATGTTGCACATTATTTATGTTTTGTGTATATATTGCACATTTGTTTACATTTAGTATCTATCTGCACAGTTAGGCCCTGTTCACACTGGGGCGATCCGACTTCCAGGGGCGACCTCCGAGGTCGCGGTGCGAGCAGCGCGCCGCGACCTCAGAGCGGCCGGCACAGACTTCATAACTTCGCCCCAAAGAAGCTCCGGACCCTTTTTCTAAGTCGGAGTGACTTGTGTCGCTCCTATTAGAACGGGTCCGCAGCTTCCCTATGGAAGGCGACCTACGGCGACCTGTGAGGCGACCTGGTCACCTCACAGGTCGCCCCAGTGTGAACGGGGACTTAGGATTACCTGATTGGTATTTTTGGAGGCTTTTACGACTAATTTATATATGCAGATTTATCTTTTTTTTTTTTTTCACTTTTATTTTGTAGGTAAAGTGCTGTTCCATATTTTTCTATTCATATTTCTAGTGTATGTGGTGACACTACATTGATTGTCAGCTTTATCTTTGTTTTATTACTATACTCATTATACACATTTTTCTTCTATACTTACCTTTGGAAGCACATTGGTATTTTTTTTTCCTATCTGCATACCTTGGTTGTAACGAGTGTTTTTTTTTTATCTCTTTAATAATTTCCAATTATTAAAAAAAAACTAAAAGAAAAAACAGTATCTATTTTATACAGTTTCACCCCCCCTGCCTCCCACCCCCACTCTTTCCCTTCCCTACTTCCTCTCTTTTCCTTTTTAATTCTATATCCTCTCTTTCTGCTTGCCTCCTCCTCTCTTACTCTTCCACCATTTCAGTATATCTCCTTGTTTTCTTAAACTCTGTCCAACTTTCCCACACGTTTATACATTTTTCAATCTCGTCTTCCCCACTACATCGTAGATGTTCCATATTATATGTATTTTCCCCTTTTTTAATCCGAACTCCTATTGTGAGAATTTCTATTTCTTGCCAATATCAGGGGATATTAAGCTTTTGGCTGCATTAATCAAATGGGGTATTAGAGTTCTCCTATATTGTTTTACTGAGCCTTTTACACCAAGCAATAGACACTGCCAAGGGTCTTCGGGTATCTTAATATTTGTGATCACCTTTATTTGTTGTAGCACTTCCTTCCAATAATTATATTTTGGGGCATTCCCACCACATATGGGTCATAGTTCCCACTACATTACCTACTCGCCAACTGTATGACGAGTTCCCTGTTTGATATTTATGTATTTTGTCTGGTGCTATCAGTATCTTTTATATCTTATACCGTTTCTTATCTTTGGTGATAAACATAAACTTTCAAAAGGCATACTATTCCTCCCTGGATCTTATTGGTTGTGGTAGTCTGGTGACAAAATGCTTCAACTGATAGTACCACCATTCATCAATCATCCACCTATATATTTTTGTGCCCTTATTGCTGCAATGTGCATAGTTTCCCTTTTTTCATTATATACTTCAACTGAGCATCTTCATCTTTAATCCATTCCATTCCCAAAATAACTTCCCTTTTCCCGGTGGAAAAAAAATAGTTTCCCTTAATGGAATTAAAGGTAAATTATATCTCAATTTTGCTTGTTTGTGAATCAAATCCCAAATTCTAAGTGCATGTTATATTCTATACGGTGCCTGGTGACAGATTGAGTTGACCTGTAAGTCACATGTCTGTAGGGTAATATTCATGGTTATGATGACATTGATTGTATACATGACTGTTAATATATGTCTTTTATAGATGCATGGACTCCACCTGCTCCCGAGGAAGTGATTTTTCACGAAAGTGTAGAGCACATATAAATGCAGTCTATCTGGTTTTATTTTATTTTATGTCTGGAGATGTACTATATCTGTCCATGTCAATCATTGATACTGTGTATATTATTAATTTCTATTTACCATCTCTATTTTTTAAATAATTCATGACATTGCTGTAATAATTGGATATATGGACCAACTCTATTACTTGTGTATACTATATTTCTGATGTAATATAATTTGTATCAATACTTTTCTATCATGTGTTCTAAAGATTATTGAATAAATACTTACTTTTTATTCATACATGCTTTTTTGTATATCATTATATGTATAGACACATTAGGATAACACTTAGCATACCAACTGCCCACACACCTCATGCAAAGTCCCAATAATCTCTTTCTTTTATTCTCCAATTTAGGGATGGAGGCACTATTGCCTCATATAAAGTCCCAATTTCCTTCCTTGTTTAGCATAAGTGCATATTATGTTATTACATGTGCATTCGTGTCTAACCTTCTATATTGTGATGGTATCCAAATAATTTAAACTAATGGTGCATTATTAATAGTGCTCTTTATTTTCACCCACCTTTTTTCACTTTTCTTTTTTGCCCATTCCATTACTCGTGATAATACAACTGCATAATGATATTTTTCTAATTCTGGTACTAATACCCCCTCCTTCAATTTATCTTTAATTAGAACCGAATATTGTATTCTCGGTTTTCTTACTCTACCAAATACACTTTGATTATTATATTGATTTTAATTTATTAAAGTATGTATGTGGTAAAGAAAATGGCAACATTTAAAACTTGTACACAACCTTCGGTACTATTACTATCTGTATAATATTTATTTGTCTTATCCAAGACAGAGGCTTTGTTGTTGTTTTTATTTCAGTTTTTGTTTCATTTAATAGTGGGGTGTAATTTATTTGGTATATTTTCCAGATAGATGGTGTTATTTTTATTCCTAGATATTTTAATTCTGTTTTCTTCCATGTGAATGGGAATTCTCATTGGGGGCCTGTTCTTCTTGCTTACTCATTTTTGTATTTAAGATCTCTGATTTTGAGGGATTCATTTTTAAATCTGATAGTTCTCCATAGTATTTAAATACTTTCACTAAGTTTGGTATTGTTGTTATCCTAGGCTTGGAGATGTAGAAAAAAAAATATCATCCGCATACGCCACTACTTTATGTTCCTCATCTCCAACCTTTATCCCTCTTAAATCTGGACTATTTCCTATAGTCACCAGAAGAGGTTCTAGCGACAGTACGAACAGTAATGTTGAGAGGGGACACCCTTGCCTCATTCCATTGAACATTTTGAATGGTTCAGATAAGGTCCTATTCATTTTTACTGTTGCTGTGGGGTGGCTATATAACGTTTTGATCCAATGGATCATCCTTGGGCCTATTTCCATTGCTTCTGGTGTGTTTATCATAGAACCCCAGTCTACTCTGTCAAATGCTTTTTCAGCATCTATTAACAGCATTAATCCTGCGGGACATTCTTTTGCTCATTTGCTGTAAAAGAAGTAGTGTTCTTCCCCCATTATCTTTCCTTTCTCTTCCAGGAATGCACCCAACTTGATCTGCATGTACCCACTCAGGCATCAGCACTTTCATCTTGGTGGCCAGTACTTTTGCAAATAATTTTTTATCTACATTTAGCAGGGATATCAGTCTATAGTTTGAGCATAGGGTTACATCTTTCCTCTCCTTTGGTATGATTGTAATAGAAGGCAATAATGTTTCCCTCCTTATCTCATAACCTGTTCCTAATCCAGTCACATATAAGCATAATTTTGGTATTAAAATTTCTTTGAACTTTTTATAATAGCGGGTCGTAAACCCATCTGGTCCCGGTCTTTTCCCCGTTGCTATATCTTTTAAAGCTACACTTATCTCTTTTTCAGTTATGGGTTCCTCCAGAACTGCTAATTTTCCCTCAGGTACCTTGGGTAACCTAGCTTCTTTTAGATATTCTTTTATCTTTTCTATCCTTTTTAATTCAGTTCCTTGTTGTCCCTTTTGTTTTACTGCATATAGTTTCCCGTAGTATTTTTGAAATTCTTCTGCAATTTCAGGAGTCGAATACACCATCTCCCCAGTGCTATTTTGACCTTTCTCTATATAATTTACAGGTTTTTTTTTTTTTAAAGATCTTTGCTAGATGTTTTCCTGATTTATTACCCCGCTGAAATCTATCTTTGGCAACTCTGCTAAAGACCCTTCTAGTTGCCTGTTCCAATAAATCTTTTAATTTGTCCCTTTTTATCACCAGTATATGATGAACCTCTGGGTCTGCTTTTCTCATGTGCTGTTGCTCTAATTCATTAATTTTTTTTATCAACATTTCCATATTTTTTGTTCTTTCCTTTTTCTTTGAGCGCCTATAGATATTAAAATGCCCCTAATATAGGCATTATGGGCTTCCCAGATTGTGGCCTTTGTTGTCTCATGGAGATCATTTAGTTCAAAATATTGTTTTAATTCTTTTTTATTTTCTTTTCCACCTTATCTTGTAATAACTCTTCATTTACTCTCCATTTTATTATGAACTCCTGGTATCCTCATTTTCATTCTCACTGGAGCATGGTCTGACCATGAATTATTTCTATATTTGTTTTAATCACTGACTCTAATAGTCTGTGTTCAACCATCATATAGTCGATCCTTGAATACGTCCCATGTACAGTGGAGTGGTATGTGTAATCCTGTATTTTCGGGTGTTGTACTCTCCATATATCATTCATTTGACATTGATATAGCTTCTTCTTTATCATCCTCAGCTATGAATTCCTAAACCCCTGTACATGGGACGTTTGATACAAGGGATATATGTGTCACTTGGAGAAATACTACCTCTGCAGCATGATGTTTAACCTCTTTTAAGCTTTTGTGTCTGTTCTCTGGTGTATTTATCCTTCGGACATTATAAGTTAGAAAATTCAATACTGTCATCTTTGGGTAGTATACTCCCCTCTCATCTACTCCCAGTTTCCGTTCATATTCACAGATTTATTCTGTCGTTTAAATGTATATCTGGAGGATTGGGGAGGGGATGAGAGGAGAGATATTGTGCATCGGTGAAGCATCCCATAAAGTATATAGAGAGGTTTCCTTTCACTTTCCCCTCCCACAGCTCTCCCTCTCCCGCACCCTACCACTCCCCCCTTCCGCCATCCCCTCCCCTTGCCCTAACAAATTCTGTTACCTGGGGTTTTTGGCCCAAATAGAAACCTTCCGGTTGACTTTTTTCCCTCCATCCTATCCCTTCTTATCTGTTCACTCCTTCCCCTTGAGGCCAGGCTCTGTCTCTGCTCACAAGCTGGGCCAGACACCCTCTATACTGGAGGTGCAGGTGCAGGTGCAGGTCCAGAGCCTGCTAGGTCTCCAGGGATCCCATCCTTCTGTATTCCTTTCTGTCTATCCCCCCCCCAATCCCCTATAATTCAGTTCTTTCGTTCTTATTTTCTACTTTCTTTTAAGCATAAAATTCTTGTTGTGGGACTAATTGTCACTGTTCTTCTTCCAATTCTGTCCCTTTTTTCCATTGTATATGTCCAACCTGGGATGTCTGGTATAGGTAGGTCCAATTTCTTACAAAAGTCTTGAATTTCTTCAGGAAATTTTAATCTTGCAGTACACCATCTTTTCTACCTACCAAACACGCAGGGAATCCCCAAAAGCATTGAATATTCTGCAGGCGCATTTGTTCCAGTAATGGTTTAAGGAGCCTCCTTCTTGCTAAGGTCTCTGGCGCTATGTCTGCGAATATCTGAAGGTTTGCTCCTTCAAAACGTAATGTGAGTGCTCGTCTCAATTTTTCCCCATATTTGTGCCTTGTCTTCATAACAGTGAAATCTCACTATTACATCTTTTGGGATTTCCCGTGCCATATTTTGATGTTTCCTGATCCTGTGTACTCTTTCGATCTTTAAAGTCTCTGTTATTGCTCTACCCAGTAGGGGGTTAAACACTGTTTCCATTACAGCTTTTAGTTTCTCCACTTGCTTTGTTTCTGGTAGACTTCGGATTCTCAAATTTTTTCTTCTGTTTCTATTTTCCTGGTCTTCTATTTTATATAACATATTTCTTTGTTCAATTTGTAAACTTCTCATGTGTTCTTTAAGCGCTTTAATTTCTTGGGCATGATTGTCCAATCTTCCTTCCATTTCTTCTACTCTTGTCAAACTTTGATCAAGGTTCCCATGTAATGTTGCCATATCTGTTTTAAGGAATAGTTCCAGTTTTGCGAACATATCAGCCATTTCAGTTTTCATGGCCACTTATGCTTTTATTCTTTGTTCTTCTGCAAACCCAATTTCAGAGTCGCTTTCAATCTTTTGCCACTTTTGATTGGCCACTTTTGATTGTACCCGTTAATTGTCTGCTTTGCCCATTTTTATGAATTTCTACAGCCTGTTTGCTTCTGGCTCCCGGTTGTTTTTAAGTGGTCATATTTTCTATATTCCCTTCATATATCATATATGTTTTAATTGTGCCAGGGCTTGCGCTTATTTCTTGGGCCTTCCCCCCTTTTTTCTTCTATTTTGTTTATTTTATTGTTTTCCCCTTTGCTTTTCCTCTCTCTAGGTAGTTTTCTTCTCAATATATATAATATATATATATAATATATAAGAGAAAGGGTTTATGACTTTTATGACTTTAAATGAGGTGAGAGACAGACTGCTTGAAATCATGGCACAATAAAAGTTTATTCCTGTATATGAATGAATATGAAACATAAAAATGCATTAAATACAAGTAAGGGTGTAAATTGGTACATACTATACACAGAAATCTAACTGTAGTTACACATAGTAATAATGTGAACTAACTGTACTCCATATGATGAATTCAATGAGGGAGCAGAGTTGGTCAAATAAATAAATGATTGGGCATAGATTATTTCATATATATACACACACTAATTGTGTGTGACCAATTCATATATACAGTCAGCTCCATAAATATTGGGACATTGACACAATTCTAATCTTTTTGGCTCTATACACCACCACAATGAATTTGAAATGAAACAAACAAGATGTGCTTTAACTGCAAACTTTCAGCTTTAATTTGAGGGTATTTACATCCAAATCAGGTGAACGGTGTAGGAATTACAACAGTTTGTATATGTGCCTCCCACTTTTTAAGGGACCAAAAGTAATGGGACAGATTAACAATCATAAATAAAACTTTAACTTTTAAATACTTGATTGCAAATCCTTTGCATTAAATTACAGCCTGAAGTCTGGAACGCATAGACATCACCAGACGCTGGGTTTCATCCCTGGGGATGCTCTGCCAGGCCTCTACTGCAACTGTCTTCAGTTCCTGCTTGTTCTTGGGGCATTTTCCCTTCATTTTTGTCTTCAGCAAGTGAAATGCATGCTCAATCGGATTCAGGTCAGGTGATTGACTTGACCATTGCATAACATTCCACTTCTTTCCCTTAAAAAACTCTTTGGTTGCTTTCGCAGTATGCTTTGGGTCATTGTCCATCTGCACTGTGAAGTGTCGTCCAATAAGTTCTGAAGCATTTGGCTGAATATATTGCAGATAATATTGCCCAAAACAGTTCAGAATTCATCCTGCTGCTTTTTTCAGCAGTCACATCATCAATAAATACAAAAGAACCAGTTCCATTGGCAGCCATACATGCCCACACCATGACACTACCACCACCATGCTTCACTGATGAGGTGGTATGCTTTGGATCATGAGCAGTTCCTTTCCTTCTCCATACTCTTCTCTTCCCATCACTCGGGTACAAGTTGATCTTGGTCTCATCTGTCCATAGGATGTTGTTCCAGAACTGTGAAGGCTTTTTTAGATGTTGTTTGGCAAACTCTAATCTGGCCTTCTTGTCTTTGAGGCTCACCAATGGTTTACATCTTGTGGTGAACCCTCTGTATTTACTCTGGTGAAGTCTTCTCTTGATTGTTAACTTTGACACACATACACCTACCTCATGGAGAGTGTTCTTGATTTGCCCAACTGTTGTGAAGGGTGTTTTCTTCACCAGGGAAAGAATTATTCAGTCATCCACCACTGGTCTTCCGGGTCTTTTGGTGTCGCTGAGCTCACCGGTGTGTTCTTTCATTTTAAGGATGTTCCAAACAGTTGATTTGGCCACACCTAATGTTTTTGCTATCTCTCTGATGGGTTTGTTTTGTTTTTTCAACCTAATGATGGCTTGCTTCACTGATAGTGACAGCTCTTTGGATCTCCTATTGAGAGTTGACAGCAACAGATTCCAAATGCAAATACCACACTTGAAATTAACTCTGGATCTTTTATCTGCTCCTTGTAAATGGGATAATGAGGAAATAACACATACCTGGCCATGGAACAGCTGAGCAGCCAATTGTCCCATTACTTTTGGTCCCTTAAAAAGGGGAGCACATATACAAACTGTTGTAATTCCTACACCGTTCACCTGATTTGGATGTAAATACCCTCAAATTAAAGCTGAACGCCTGCAGTTAAAGCATATCTTGTTGTGTTTCATTTAAAATCAATTGTGGTGGTGTATAGCGCCAAAAAGATTAGAATTGTGTTGATGTCCCAATATTTATGGAGCTGACTGTACATCAGAAGTGTAAGCCGAATGTACTCCATATCAGGTGGTAAATGGATATTGCAAAAATAGTATACTAGACAGATGGATCATGGATAATTGGCATGACGGCATCTAAAAAGCTCAAAGTGTTTTGTGCATTCACTCCACTTCCTCAGGAGCGGATGCTCAACCTTTCTGCAAAAGAGTATAAGGTTTCTAACTGGTCTAATAAGTATTCCAAACAACAGGAGAGAGAAACATATATAATGAAAAAGGAGAAGAATGTTATTCATCCCTAAAATACTTACATAATGGTTAAAGTTCATGACATGCGGTACTGTGAGCTGAAACAGCTGGAAGTGTCTGCCCTGGAAGCTGTGATGGTAAACCCCGTGGAGAGAGCAAGCACACACATAACAGTCCCCATGGAAAGAGGAAAATCCAGTGTGTAATGTGTGAGGGTGTGTGTTGATAGAAGCAAAATTCCTGTAAAATTAATAAATAAATGTGACTCTAGTGTCTTGAGTGGAACTGCTGCTATTAAGAGTGATTAGAACTTTAGAACTAAAGAAGCCAAGGGGGGGGGGGGGGGGAGTGTAGCTAGAGGACAGGTATGATGGACCATAGACCAAAAAGAGACAGCAAGCTATGCATTGGTTACTGAACGGGACCTTCCCCTGAAGAAAAGTAACGTGCAACAGAGAACGGGTGACTAGGTAGATCCTACAGACGAAAGGACTCCCAGTATAGTTACTTAACATGCCTACATGGAGCCATGTAATATATATACATAAGTAGATGTACATACATGTGTGCCTTATTAATGTTCAATTGGTGGATGGTCAGCATTTTTATAGGGTTTGTCCTTCTTTAAATGACTTTCACATATATTTTTATACAGGTGAAGGAAAAATACCCCATCTGTATTTTCCCCCCACAATAGTAAACAGAACAAACAGAGGGTGACTCTTCCTAGTGCGGACATTATCTATCATAAAAATCTTTGTATTCGTGTGCAATTTAATGTATTTGATCTTTTTGTCTTATTGAATTGATATACTAATATAGAGCCTTAGACTGCATGGACAGAGAATGCAATGGCAGGAAGGTGAGTTTCCATAAATGAGGCATTCCCTGAATTGTAGGACCAAACCCTTACAATTACATATTTATCTTTTTCATTATCACAGCACATACAGCAAAGCCCACACCTACAGTTGCTCCTCAGTTTTGTAGAGGTGGGACTCACATTTACATACAGGAAACGGTGTATTTGGACACACCCTCCTATTAAGGACATGTAGGTTAAAGTGCCCTAATACCTTAGGAAATGTGTAGTACCAAGCAAGTAGAGTAAATTTTTCTGGAATTAAACCATTTTAGGCAGGACTAGCGAAAGTATGTCTGTGTGTTGAATAGGATAAATGTGAATTCCTAAAAGAGGAGTTCCGGTCTGAAAAAAAAAATAAAAATAAAAATCATTTATTCTTGATCTTTAAGGATAGTTAAAAATATCCTTTAAGGATAGTTTACAGACAGGTATGGTGCCAGCTGATTGGAAAAAAGCCAACGTGGTACCAATATTTAAAAAGGGGCCGAGATATATCCCGGGTAACTATAGGCCGGTCAGCCTAACATCAGTAGTCTGCAAAATTTTGGAGGGGATGATAAGGGACCACATACAAGACTTTAGTAATGAAAACGGTATTATAAGTAGTAATCAGCATGGATTCATGAAAAATCGTTCATGCCAAACCAATCTATTAACCTTCTACGATGAAGTGAGCTGCCACTTAGATAAAGGTAAGCCTGTGGATGTGGTGTATCTGGACTTTGCAAAGGCCTTTGACACCGTTCCCCACAAACGCTTACTGTAAAAACTAAGGAAGGTAGGTATGGATCATAAGGTGAGTACCTGGATAGAGAACTGGCTCCAGGGGAGAGTCCAGAGGGTGGTGATTAATGGGGAGTACTCTGATTGGGCGGGTGTGGAAAGTGGGGTCCCCCAGGGTTCTGTCCTGGGACCAATCCTGTTTAATTTATTCATAAATGATCTAGAGGAGGGGATATCTAGTACAATCTCAGTATTTGCAGATGATACTAAATTAGGCATGCCAATATCTTCTATGCAGGATGTGGAAATCTTGCAACAGACCTGAACAAAATAACGGGGTGGGCAACTACATGGCAGATGAGATTTAATGTAGAAAAATGTAAAGTAATGCACTTGGGGGCCAGTAACCAGAAAGCAAGCTACTCACTAGGGGGGGAACCTCTGGGTGAGTCTAGGATGGAAAGGGACCTGGGGGTACTGGTAGACAACAGGCTTGGAAGTGGCATGCAATGCCAAGCCGCTGCAAGCAAAGCCAACAGAATACTGGGTTGTATAAAAAAGGGGATTCACTCCAGAAATAAAGAGATTATTCTTCCACTCTACAAAACTCTGGTCCGGCCACATCTGGAGTATGCTGTCCAGTTCTGGGCACCGGTCCTCAGGAAGGATGTGCTGGAACTGGAGAAAGTCCAGAGAAGGGCAACAAAAATAATTAGGGGAATGGAGGACATCAGCTATGAGGAAAGACTACAAGCACTGAACTTATTCTCTCTGGAGAAGAGACGATTGAGGGGGGATATGATATCAATGTACAAATACTGTACTGGCGACCCTAGCATAAGGAACAAACTATTCAGAGTAAGGGAATACAATAAGACACGTGGCCACTCACTAAAACTTGAGGAAAGGCGGTTTAACCTTAAAGTGCGTAAGGGGTTCTTCACTGTAAGGGCGGTAAGGATGTGGAATTCTCTTCCGCAAGCAGTCGTATCAGCGGGGAGCCTTGATAGTTTCAAAAAACTATTGGATGGACACCTTAAAGACCACAACATACAGGGGTATACAATGTACGGTTAAAAGCAAACACACACACACATCATAGGTTGAACTGGATGGACTTGTGTCTTTTTTTCAGCCTCACTAACTATGTAACTATGTAATCAGCAGCTACAAACACTGTAGCTGCTGACTTTTAATAAACAAACATTTACCAGTCAAGGGATCTCGTGATGTCGGTACCCTAGCCAATTCACCAGTCAGCTTTGGGTGCAGGCGCTGGCATCTGTAATAAGGGAAACAGGAAGTAAAGCCTTGCAGCTTCATAGCCTATTTCGTACTGCGCATGCACGAGTCACGCTGTGCTTTCTGAATGGTCCCGCCATCTTCTTGGACCCATGTGTGTTCCAGAAGGTGGGGGGGGGGAGGTGGATGGGCCAGAAATGTTGTAGATCGCTGTCGTGCCCGGAAGTAGGAGCAAGTAGGAGTGGGTACCTGTCAAAGCCAGGTACCTGCTCCCCCCCCCCCCCAAAAAAAAAGTGGCAAATGTGGCAGTGGAGGGTGCAAACAAGTGGAGCTTCCCCTCTTGGGTGGAGCTCCACTTTAACATTATCTATTTGCATAAATATCCTTTTGGAAGTGGGAGATGTATTACTTTAGATCTGTGCACCTCAATTATTCCTCTTGAATCTCCATAATGCTAGAAAGTTAGTATGACTCTTTTTCACTCGATATGCTATACATATATCTTCCACTAATGGATGTACATTAGATGTACATTTGTAGATTAGATGTACATTTCTGGTTAAAGAATGAGCTTTTGAGAGAACTGGCCAATGAAAGACGAAACTTGTTTACTGTTGGATTTAGAACATGTGTTTCATTTATTTAGAGTAAGTTAGGTGACACTCTGACATATACTCCAAATTTCCTTGCTTTAAAGCTAAAAAAAGATCTTTTTCTAAGTTTCCTACCAATAATTCATGCAAGGAAGTGTGCTACTGCTAAGAATATAATCAGTAAAGTGAGAAACAGCCTGATAATTTTTCCAAATTTTGGAATTAATCAATTTACTCATTCAGTTGTGGCTGCTGGGTGAAGAACAATTCGGTTTATTACACTGTATTATGATTTGTTATGAGCGCACCAGTTTGAAACCAAGAAGACTGGCACATACAATTTTTTGAAATTGTCTGAACATATGCATGCAGATTTCTTAAATCTGCATAGAATCAAAAATGTATTTTTTGTGATTGCTTGCACTCCCAGATTTATTTGATATTTAGAAGAATTAAAAATGAATAATTATCTTTTTTTTTTTTTTTTTTCCCTAATTAGGATAATTTACCTTTTATCTTTTAACATAGATCTGTTATTTCATAAGGTTGGTTTCTCAGTTAATTCCTGCTCAGTAGACGTGTTATCTACTGGAAATTCCTGTGAAACCTAAACTGGACATATTTAAATGTTAAAGTTTGAAGATATGTCTATTTTACAATAAATGCAATCTGTATAAAGCTAGGAGGGCAAATACTGACAAACCAGGTCTGGTAATTAGGAATGAGGTTTGAAGTCACCACTACCATGAAGCAGAGGTAAATCTTGCACGTTGGAAATTCCACAGGCTGGGAAAATTGCACTGTTCCATAGTATCACATACAACTTTAAGGCACCCCCAAACCTGTAAATTAAAGGATTTGTGTTTATTCCATGGTTTCATGGCAGAACCCAACTTTCTGTGCATTTTTTAACACTAGCTTGTCTACTAGCCCTAAAAATGGCCAAAATCGAATGACCGTAACAAGTTTGCTGTTGCTAATTTTTGAACAGGATTTGTTTAAGCCTTGAAAAATTAAAAGCAGGAATGGCAAACAAGGCTGACAATTCTTCATTTATTCCTTTACTAGTTGCACTAAAGTTGCTTGTTCACTTTAAAAAAGAAAAAAAAGAAGCACATTTTAGCTGTGGACTCAAACTAGCAGGAGAAAAAGTTTAAAACTAATCTTGGTGGTATGGTATTATTTTACTGAAAGAGTAGTGGATGCTTGGAACAGACTTTCAGCAAAGGTTTTGATTCATTTGACAGAAATTGAATTTAAACATGCTTATTAAAAACATAGGTCTATAAAAATGTAAACATAAAAAGGCAGACTCAATGGGGTTTATTTGCTAAAGCTGGAGAGTTCAAAATCAGTCTCACTTCTGCATAGTAACCAATCAGCTTCTAACCTCCGCTTGTTTAATTAAGCTTTGGCAATAAAATCTGGAAGCTGATTGGTTTCTCTGCAGAAGGGAGACTGATTTTGCACTCTCCAGCTGTATTAAATAAACCCCACTGGATGGTATTTTTCTGCTATCATCCTTCTATGTTTGTCTTTTTTCTGTGGTTTGGAATGAGGAGTACATTGATGCATTATGCAGTTGGAAGAGTTTAAAAGGGGCATGGTTTAACAGAACCTGACAGGACCTGACATATGCATGGCAAACATATTCAACAATCCTTATACCCACAAAATATGCCTAATTTACATTGTCAAAAGAAAACAATTAAAAATCACATACAATCCTCAGCAAAGTCATTAAAAAAAATCCTCTTCCAGTAGTTGTTCTTTTAATAGTAGAAATTATCATTCGGGCAGAATGAGAGTTCATATCAGAGAACCACCAACCAGCTGCTTATGGCTTAAAAATGTCTAAATTATTTTTCAGAAAAGTTCCTAAAAACACAAAATAATTGGAGTTTAGTAAGTTAAACTAATCAAAAATAAAAGCTTGCCTTTGTTGTAACCTTTGTGTTGTCCTGTATCTGCAAGAAATGTAACATTATTCTTTAAGACCACGAGAATCCTTTTACAATAACCATTGCAGAGGCATTGCATCAACACGTACACCCAACTTGTTTGTTTGGTTTAATGCTTGTGGGTCTCACCTTTGGTCACTGGCTGAATTTCAATATAGAACTGTTGAGAAAGGATGTGTTATATGGTATGGCAGGAAAAACAAAATACTCTGCAGAGTTGGAAATGACTTTTCAACTCCATTTGTTTTCTCTTACTCTCTCTGTCAAAGTCACATTCTGTCTGTGTGACAGGTTTTGTATGCGGAATGAAAATGAAAGACAAACAATGCAGGGCCATACAATCGTATGCCTCCAATTCTGTCTGCAGTTCAAACAATGGAAATTAAAACTCATTTTGTCTTTGTTTCAAAAGCCAGAGTATCATGAACCAATTCCTATTCATAGTAATGCCATTTAAGAAAAAAAATAAAATGGAAACTCCTACAATGGCCCAATATGCATCAAAAATGGTCCAAAATGAAGCTTAAGACTAACAATGGAACTTCATCACATAGAATGTTCATTCTACAGGAGATGATTGAAATGCCATACAGAAATCCCTGAATTCTTCATTTACACTCCTTTCTTCTTTAGTCATAAATTAAATATATTCCACACCATTTACAAGTTAATGTTTGTAGAATACAACATCCCTGCATACAGTTTAACTCCTACAGGGAAATATCTCAGACATAAATAGACTCAATTTACATATTTGACGCTGGAATAAAAGTTCTTTAGAAGCTTGAAAAACACAGCAATATTTCTATGGTTTTTACAAATGTAATATGTATACTATATACAGTAGGTTTGGGACCAATGTGTTTTTGCACTTTGAAATTAAACAATTGCAAAATATATTTATGCAAATCTTTAAACTCTCTACTGCTGAACTACAGGCAGTTATGAGGGACACAATTTATTGCAGCACTGTATTCAATAATGCATCTTTAAATGTATTTTAAAGCAGTGTAAGTACCCTCATTTTACTTGGTATCGGTCCTTTGCAACCCCTGTATAGCAGAGCTCACAGAAAGGGAGAGATAAGCAGCACAAAAAGCCAATCAGGTGGACTGTAGTGCATAGAGCCTGCTGATAGGAGGAAAAAGCAAAGTGACAAAGAGCTAATTGGTGTACTACTTCTTCTTTCACTGTCCAGTCACAGGCTGAGAGTAGGGAGCAGACCTGTGATTTAAAAAAAAACTGCAGCAGAGGAAAAATGCCCCCACTTCTACCAAACATGGCTGTGCTGTGTGACAAACCTGTGTAAACCAGGACTGGAAAAACAGAATTCCCATAATTTGGCAGGTAAAACACCCCCATCTGTGTATCTAGTGCTTTTCCTGAAGTTCAGCTTCAGTTGAAGTTACTTATCTTACCTTAGTTGTTTTCTGCACCCCAAACCTGTCACTATTCTTTGGCTTTTTCCCCTGTAACCCATCTCTGCATAAATATTTAACAAACATAATTTGTACAGAACTAGTTAGCCCTCTTGTGAAGTAGTTAAAAAGGTTGTAAATAGTGCTCCAAAATTTGCATTTTACAAGAATGACTGGGTACAAATGTTTTGTAGTTTTATTCACATTGGTGTTGGTATATATACAGTACATTGAGTTCTGACATCACAGCTTGAAAAACATGTATAAAGCCTCAAGAAAGGGTCTAAAGCTTTCAGTCTCATTGAGGCCAGGAAGGGTTTTGACATTCAAAAATGCTGGAGTAGGATCTTATTCCAGTCCCCTCCCCTTATTGGAATATGGACCCGATCTAATACTATAAAATTGACCTCTAGTGTTTTATATTTGTGATTTTTGGCATCATGTCGACCCAGAGGTAGATATACAGTAAGTTGCCAATTCTCATGCTATGCATATGTTTGCTAACTCTTTGTCCCAGTTCCTGTCATGTCTTGCCTATATAGACAGATCCACATAGGCATTGCATCAGATACACCACAACTTTCGTTTTGCAATTTGCTAAATTTTTTTGCATGAAATCGTTCACCATTAGGAAGAATTTTATGTTTGTTGCTTTTGATTACTGGACAAAATGAGCATGACCTAAAAGGGAAGGTTCCCAGTGTCTTACAAGGGTCTTTTCTAAACCCCCCTTTCTATTCACTTTGATTAACCAGACTTGCCAGGTTAGGATCCTGGGTAAGAATGGACCAATGTTTTTTGAGAATTTCCCTCACCTTCTCGTGTTCATTGGAGTATCTCATGATTATTCTTGTGATATTTTCCTGCTTATTCACCTTTTTGGACTTAAAGATGAGATATTTCCTCTCAATGTTTTTTTAACTGATTGAAGACCTTTTTTAAAAAGGACTTAGTGTAGCCCCTGATGAGTAATCTTTGAGTCAATTCATCGGCTTCCCTTTGAAAATCTTCATTGGTGTTACATTTGAGTTTGATACACAAAATCTGTCTAAAGGGTATGGATTTCTTCAGAGGCTCAGGATGGAAGCTGTCGGCATGCAACAAAGTGTTGCTACCAGTTTCCTTACTGTAGAGCCTGCTGGTGAGAGCGCCATTCTGTTCCTTAGAGATACAGATATCCAGGAAGTTAACTATGTGGAAATCATATGTCATTGTAAAGAAGAGGTTAAGATCATTTTGATTCATGTGATCGAGACATGACTTTAATTTGTGTTCAGGGTAATCCCAGAGAATTAGTATGTCGTCTATGTACCTCTGCCACAAAACTATGTGTCGAATGTACACATATAACGAATCATCTGTCAAAAAGTCTTTTTTCCAATCCCCCAGGTACAGATTTGCGTAGGACGGTGCAAAACAAGTCCCTATGGCTATGCCCTGTACCTGGAGGTAGTGGGAATCCTGAAAAAAAAACACATTATGCTGTAAGATGTACTCCAGCATTTGTACTATAAATGCATTGAATATCCACTCATGAGTGCTTCTTTGTTTAGAGAGGTCAATTTCTTGGATTTGACTATCAGGAAGGATCTGGAGGGCCAGGTGACGACTAATCTGTTCCGCAAGCCTACCTCAGGTAACACAATCCTCCATGCCTCTAGCGCACACCCACCAGCCCTATTACGTAGCATTCCGTATGCTCAGTACATTAGGTTGAGACGCAATTGCACATCCAGTGCTGATTTCGTCCACCAGGCTGGTCTCCTACGTAGCCGTCTCCTCCAGAGAGGTTACAGTAGGAGCATGCCAAGAAAGGCTTATAACCGTGCTCGCTTCAAAAATAGGGCGAGCTTCTCTACAAACCCAACTTGGTTCCACGCCAACCTACGGTCAGGCTCATCACAGAGTTCTCTAGCCATCAGGGATTACTCCGTAACATCCTAAATAGACACTGGCATATGCTTTGCGAGGACTCTATCGTCCACAAACATATTAGTAGTACTCCGCAAGTTACCTTCAGATGCACACGTTCCTTACGCGATCGTCTGACGAGTAGCTTTTATCAACCTTCCCGAGCCCCTCCCCCCAGGAGCAAGGGCACCTTTAGATGTCACCAGTGCACATTTTGCCCCTGGGTGGCAGAGGGCACCAAGTTCCTTCTACCCAATGGTGAGACCCTATCTCCAACGTTCCGAGCTGACTGTAGCACTCAAGGGGTCATATACCTAATGTATTGTGACTGTGGGGTTTTCTACGTGGGGAAGACTATACGCCAACTTAGACGTCACATTAACGACCATGTCTATTACTCCTCAAAAGGAAAAATGCTTACCCCTGTCACAAGACATTTAGATCTATACCACAGGTTCAATAATAGGTGTGCACATTTCTTTATTTTGGAGGTTATTCCCCAAGACCCCTGTGGGGGCGACTGGAATAGGCGGATCCTACAGAGAGAGGCACTCTGGATCCTACGCCTTAATGCCACCAGTCGCCCTGGCCTCAACGAGGCACAGTCCTTTAAATCATTCTTGTAACGGATATGTTCCCCTCCCTCTTTTTCTTTTCTTCATATCCCAATCCTTTCTGTTTTTTTTCTTCCCCCCTCTCTTTTCTTGTTTTACCTCTCTTTACTAGTCCTTCTGTGATTCATGTTTGATACCCCACATTAGGCGTTTATTTACTGCGCCAATATTATTGTATTCTTGTACTTGTTATGTTTTGTTTGTTGTTCATTAAGATGTTTTTATGGTCAGGCTCACGCAATCCGTGGACCCCTTGGTCCCCCGGCTCCTGTGTGACCTTGGACCCAATTTACAAGTATTCTGGTTCTGTTCATCATTTGTCATTCCTTTGTTTTGTTTTTGTTTCAGCGCACATTGTAGGATGGAGTTGATCCTGGCTCCACTGGGTGGCGCTGTCTCGCCATCGGCGACCGCTTGGGTGCCTTTGGGGTTACTGTGCGGCCAGGTAGCCACACGTGGCGTCTCCAGTCCTGGATGACGTTGCATGTGGCTTTGAGAGCCCATGGAATCACTTGTTGGTCCCATCGGGCTCCTCCCCTCCCGCGCCCCGTCAGCCCAGCGGATCCTGCCCCTCTGAGCGCAGGTGACTGGCCATGCGCGGGATGGATGGCCGGGGTCGGAGTGACATCACATCCTGTGACCCACTGACCCGGGAGCAGTGGAGCTATAAAGGAGGCAGCCACCAAGCCTCCTGTATGGTGGCTATTCCCCATCCGGGGGCATCGATCTGTGTTTCTGTGAGGAAAACCAGGAGGACGCACTGCACGGTAACTTCGCTCTTCCGCCTGTCTATTTGCTGGCCCTGTTTGTGACTTCTTTACTAAATCTACCCCTCTATCGCCAGTTTCTTTTCGCCGGAGGGATTGCTACTGACTAAGCCCCCTCAGCCTATGTCCTGTTATGCTATCTACCGGTGAGTATTCACTGCCTCTAACTCCCTACTGGCTTGTGTTCACGGCCCCTCTCTTTATGTATCAGGCATCACCCCCATCTACATCCTTTGGTGTTGGCTATGTACTCATTATTCCACACTCTCACTCTTTGTATCTATGGCATGATACCATTTCGGGTGTTGGTTTCTGGTTTTGTTTCTATGCATGCTATCTGTACGCTCATCCTCCTGCGGGACTGCTGGATATCTGTACCCTTGCTTATATGCGGCACCTCTACTTGCATGCCTATCTTTCTGCGGGACTTTTGGATATCTGCACCCTTATCTGGGTGGTCCATACTCAGGACCCTCTGGTGCCTTATGACCCTGATGTAGCTATTTCAGTGATGTATTTTTCATATGACTACACCATGGGCTCCATTTTAACAGGTTACCTTCTTCCCATCCTCCACTATAGGTTTACATTTGATTTGTTCCTTTACCTGAACAATCAATATTTTCCAATTGGCCGTAGCAGTGCGTGCCCCTATGTGTTGCCTCAGCAGGTCGTCCCTCGTGACTACTATCATTTCATGGTACTCTTTGGCTACCTTCCTGGTGCCCTTTTGTTGGCTCCAGCGACACCTTTATAGGGGTAGGTATCCTTATTTGATTGCTACGTTGATTACTTTCCCTATTTTCTCCCCTGTCCCCCACATTGACCCCACCATGCTCTCGTGGCCCTCGGATGGGTGACCCTTGTGCCATCCATTGTAGCCATGAGAAGGTCGGAGAGGTATTCCTCTCCCTCCTTCCTCCCTCCCTTCCCTTATGTGTGCTGGATCAGTATAACTACTTATGAATATTCCAATTGTATAGCATTATATGTGCAATTGTTTGTTAAGCTGTGTGACATGGTGCATATTTGTAAACCAGCTGGATGTACTCAACTTGTATTATGTTATATTATTTTCTTTGTTGCTTTACTAATTATGGTTCATCTCGCTATACAGAACGTGTATTCCAACAGCTCCGGAAGAAGCTTGAACATCAGGCGAAACATGTAGAGCATTTGGCTACATGAACCTGTTTCTTTGTGGAAATTGTACCCTTATTGTTGAGGACGCTCTGCGTTACCATATTTCGGGTGCCGCCCGAGTGTAGCGTATAGCGCCCTCACCCATGTCAGTTGTTATTACTTTTATTGTTACCTTGTCCACTCTTGTCACCTTGTATGTCCTAGTGGCAGGGTTTCTGTCACTGTGCCACCTGCATTTTGACCTATTGTCTCCGCCCCTTCGGGGACGGTTGATGTACCCTTTTTTGGTTTTATGCTAATCAACAATAAAGTGTTGTTCTTTTTACGTATGGTGCCTTTAAAGTCCATTTTTTCCCCCGTTCTCCCCCTTCTTTGTTTAGGGACTTGTCTTATAGCAGCAACCCCTTTATCATGTGGGATGCTGCCATAGAAGGATTCCACATCAACTAAAATGGCTCACTCTGGAAGATGTAAGTTTTAGAGTACCTGCAATAGATGAATGATATCTTTGGTATAGAATGCCAGGCTCATTACATGTGGTCTCAAGTATGCATCTATTACTTGACTAATCCCCTCAGAGATGCATCCATTCCCGATATAATGGGCTTTCCCGGTGGATTAGTCAAATTTTTGTGTACTTTGGGAAGTATAAAGAATGTGGATGTACGAGGATATTTGATCCTGATAAATTTCTACATATCTTTGGAAATTTTTCCCTCTCTTGGGGATCCATCAACTAGTGAGCAAAATTCTTGGTTGGATTTCTCAGCCAGGGAAGCAGATATTCTACGATAACATGTCTGATCTTTGAGAATTTTCAGGCACATGTTTTCATACATTACATTATCCATTAGGACTATGTTTCCCCCTTTTTCTGATGCTTTTATTGTGATCTTGTTGTTTGCTATTAAGGATTTTACAGCTATCTGTTTTTTGGGGTTTAGATTATTATTTTTCATGTTATGGTTAATTTCTTCTTTCATTTTGGTGGTTGATCTAACAAACAAGGCTAAAGCAGGATTTAAGTTGATCGGTGGAAATTTATGTAATTTTTTGTGGAACTCTTTATAGGGACTATTATTTCCCTCTTCCCCCTTACTATCCTCACTATCCAAACCTCCTCCTACTTCCCATGTCTCATTGACTGGTTCACTTTCCTGAAGCAGCAAATTGAGATCTCGGAGAGATCTAAAATCTTCTGCTGTAAGATTGGGTTCTATTCTCTCCTCTCTTTTGTTTAATTGTTTGGTGTACATACTTTTAAGTAGTTTTTTTCTGTGCGACTAGATTAATGTCTTTTATTATTTCGAATGTATCAATGATTTATAGATAACATACATATACAAACATGCATTCTCATAATTAGTGGGTATTCCAAGGAAAGGAAAAGGAATACCACAGAACTACCATACCTGAAAAGAGAAAGAAATACAAAATCCTAGGTTTTTTTTTTGTTTACTGAAAACAGAAATACATTGGTTGATAATTGTGAATGACTTTAAAATCCATTCACACTTTGAATTTCCAGAACATGTGACAAAGTGCACAGAAAGTGAGTGTTTTGCCATGTTTTGTAAACATGCCAATAAATGTTAAAGTGGAGTTCCACCCTGTACAAAAAAAAAAAATAATGTAAAGTCAGCAACTACAAATACTGTAGCTGCTGACTTTTAAAATAAGGACACTTACCTGTCCAGGGATCACGTGATGTTGGCACTCCAAGTTGATTTTCCATCAATTTTGGGTGCAGGTGCCAGCATTGCAGTAAGGGAAACTGGCAGTGAAGCCTTCAGCCTCTGTGCTGCACTTTCTGAAAGGTCCTGTCATCTTGTGGGGACACACACAGGTTCCAGAAGGCAGCGGGGGGGAAGAAGGAGGGGCCAGAAATGACGAAGACCCCCATGCGGCGATCTTACCAGGAAATGGGAGTGGGTACCTGTCAAGACCAGGTACCCGCTCCCTCTAAAAAGTGTCAAATGTGGCAGTTGGGGGGGGGGGTAGGAGGAGGGTGCGAACAAGCAGAACTTCCCCTTTCAGGTGGCGCTCTGCTTTAATGGCACCAAAGGCATGGGTAGCAGGCGTGTGTTTACCAAATTGTTTGTCTCATGGCAAATATGCTACAAATGCACCAAAATGTGCAGGGAAATACCATGCCACCCTCCGCTCCAGTGGGGCTTCTTTTTTCTTCTTTGGGGGAATTGTCATGTGTAGGGCAGCCCATTTAGGCGAATGGACTGCCCAATGCATCATGTATGGAAACGCTTCAAAATGTGCATTCTTGCTACAGTCAGGTGTAAACCCAGCCTTAGAGCATCTTTTCCTGGTCATGTTGTCTTTATTTTCATTATTAATTAACATTCTGCCTACTCTTATATTACAAGTGGTTGTAAAGCTTGATGTTTTTTGTAAAATAACAAACATGCTATACTTACTTGCTCTGTGCAATGGTATTTCACAGAGCAGCCCTGGACCTTCTCTTCTGGGGTTCCCTGCCGGTGGCCTTGGCTTCTCCTTTTATCAGTGCACCACCAAAGGAAGCTGCTTCTGGCTTGCTTCAGAGCCAGGCTGTGGGCGTCCATTGACGCACAGCACTTCTCGGTCCCACCCCCTGCTACCTTCTCACAGGATTTGACTGATAATAGCAGGAGCCAATCATCCAAGCTTGTGAGAAAGGGGAAAAGGGAGAGAACAGATGCAGAAGGGTGCAGCTCTAGATCGATACAGGACTCAGGTAGATATTAAGGGGTAGTGCACAGAAAGTGATACAATGTTGCTTACCTTAATGTAGGGAATGCATTTAAGTCCATGCAAGCAACTTAATACATAGCAGAAATACATACACATGGACTGTCTTAACTGCCAAAAGATTTGTTGATCTGACCTGGTAAACAACATAGTCTTGTTACTGACCTCACTTTTTTCCAGCAGGGCCAGATCTAGCCTGTCTGGTGTGGGGTTGCAGTAAAAAATGTCAGGGGGGCAGAGGATGCGAGGTCAACAGGGCAGTATATAGGAGTCAGTAGGGCAGTGCACAGGGGGTCAGCAGGGCACAGGATAGTGTTACATAATTGGTTTATGTGAAATCTCTATTAACAGCTGTACATTTTATGGTAATTAGAAATATATTTCAGTTAGAAGTAAATACATTTAAAGTATTGAGTGCTGTGTTGGTGTTTCTGTAATTAGTTCCACTTCAAAGGTTGGCCTTTTGTTTTCCCTGATCACATCGCACATGAGTAGTAAACAGCAGCCTTCTTTGACTCTTCCAATCAGGCTGTGCCCAACATACATTTGCAAGGTACAGTGGCCAATTAGGGAGAATTATATTAGCCAGAGTACAGAAAGGAGAGGAGGATATAATGCTTTTGTCACCATTGTGTGGGGACACACGGCAGTCACCATGGGGAGACCTGAGGTTAACAGGTACCTTAACGCTATATTTGCATCTTACATTGCATTGTAAATATGGTTGTTGTGGGCAATTTGTAAATATCATGTAAGTCAGGGGAGTTATACTGTATATGTGTTGTAAATACTGTCTGATGTGCAATATGTAAATATTATGTAGACTTATCAATAAATGTGTATTGCGGATGGAATTACCTCTTTTGTGTAAGAACTCTCAGATCTAGATGTGTATATGGAAACACTACTAAAATGATTGGTGTGTATGCACATATATACAAAAACTAGGCAACAACAGGGTTAGCAGTTTGCAGAGCAGTGTACCGAGGCAATTCGTTTGTAGGACAAGTGAAAAAAGAGAAATAAATAAACTGCGCTAACTCAAAAAAGTGAAGCAGCTAACACACTCAACTGACATGTGTTGAAAAATACAATATATACAATATATAGAATAACGTGCAGCGCTAAAAAAATACTCAATAAAGAAGTACAATGATTAAAGTGAACAATTCTCTCTTGGTGTTGGGATCTGTTGTCCTACGTGGATCATGCACATCACCCTGTAATTGATTTTTAAGTTTTTGCACTTGGGACTTTTATGATATTTTAGTCACATTGTTCACTTTAATCATTCTACTTCTTTATTGAGTATTTTTTTAGCGCTGCACGTTATTCTATATATTGTTTGTAGGACAGTTTACACTGGGTTATCAGGGCAGTGTACAGGTGTTAGCAGGGCAAAGAACAGGGGGCAGCAGAGCAGTGTGCACTGGGTCAGGGCATTGTACAGGGGGTCAGCAGAGACTGAGAGTTCAGCAGGGGAGTTTGCAAGAGTCAGTAGGGCAGTGTACAGGTAGTCAGTAAAGCAGAGGATAGGGGTCAGCAGGGCAGAGAATGGAAGGTCAGCAGGGAAGTGTACAAGAGTCAGAAGGGCTGAGGATAGGGTTCAGTAGGGCACAGAACAGGGGTCAGCAGTGCAAATGACAGAGGTCAGCAGGGTGGAGAACAAAGGTTATCAAAGCAGAAGAAAGGGGTCAGCAAGGCAAAGGACAGGGATCAGCTGGGCAGGGTGCAGAGGTAAGCAGAGAAGAGGAAAGGGTCACAGCTGGCAGGGCACTCAGCAGAGCTCCTCCTTCCATCCCCAAACTACACACAGCCTTGGCCCCACACAGCACATAGCTGAGATCAGATTCCCTTACAGACACAGGCTCGATCTACACAGTGTGAAATCTGGGAGTTTACCTAGGTAAGCTTGATTTAAAAAAACAAAAAAAAACAAACCCATACTTTTTTTAATAAAACAAAATTTTTTTTTAAAAAAAGACGGTGAGGGTATTTTAATGTGACATTTAGGGCAACATTAAAAAAAATCAAACGTTTATATTACATAGGCTTGGGGGATGTTTTTTAAGCTGTATATGGTGTTATGGAACAGTACAATTTTCAAAGACACTGCCAGTGACACCACATTCTGGAATCACATATTGTGGATGTGTAATTGACTTCTTACCTTTGACATTTAGTTTGACTTAAATTCAGCAGTAGCCCCTCAACAATCCTAGTTAGGATTACTTTTTTTTGTCATCAGCAACTGTAGTTACTGTTTAGCTACTGGTTGCCCCTTGAAGTAGTTATTGCTTTTGTTTTTGGGGGTTTTATTTATTTTCATTTTTCATTTTTAAATTTTTAAAATTTCATTTTTATCCATATTTTTCCATTTCTTCTAGTTTAAAAAACAGGGTTTGGGTTTACTGTTTATTAAAATGTTACTAAACCCAGGACCCTGCATTCACTATATCTTGCCCCCAAAGTACACAGAACATGAAAATGCAATTAGTTTAGTAAATATAAACTGCTAAATACCTTTTCTCATCAGCAGTTAGAGCAGTTTTGTGACTTCCATCAGTACTTCCTAGTAAAGCTTTTAGGAGGAGTTTTCATTATTCCCTGATCCTCTGTCTGGACAATGCTGATTGGCCAACGTGCTGATCACATACACTCTCCCAAGAAAAACTCTCTAGCAATACACATCAAACTGAGCATGTGCAAACTGACTCCTAATGCTCTGTTCTTTTACAAGATGGATTGGAGTCAGTTAAAGAAGGAGGATCAGAGAAGACAAGATCACACAGCCTTTATAAACAATGCAGAGGATTAACCCCTTAGGTTCCACAGTGAGTATAACAAGCATGCTTTACTGCATATACAAATTGATTTTGCTGTTGTGGGTTAAATAACACTTTAAGGTTTATTTATTTAGTGTTTTTTTTTTGAGGGGGTGGAGGGGGGTATATTTTATTGTATTATCTTTCGATAGAGTCATTTTTGTTTTAAAGTATTCAGCTTGAAACAACCAAAGCTGCTCTATGTTTGTTGCACATCACTTCATGCTTTATGGTAGTGTAGTGTCCACCAAAACACCACATATTTATTCCTTCTTTTGCCGTAGCTGTAGTTTAATTAAGTCGATCTGCTAAATTGAGAGGAAGCAAGCTAGATCTGCAAAACAAAATGGTGGTTGGGCTGCACCATCTAGAGTTAGGGTATGTGTGTCTTTTCTTTTCATTCCTCCTTATTCATCACTTTCTGTATCTCCCCTCATTCAAAATGTTCTCTTGCTGTCAAGCGAAGGCTTAACCTCCCTGGCGGTCTAATTATGTCAGAATTTTTGATGAAAAAGTGGTACATTGTTTTGCATGGATATCTTTTGTTTTATATTTTAGGCCTGTAATTCTTAGGAATTACTCACTAAAATCTATCCAAACAAGAGTTTAGCAGACATTCCGGGTATGATAAAGTTTGAAACATGAAATCATAAATTATAATACAATAATAATACAATTACTTCATCTGTAGCAAGTTTTCCAGGTCTTGTGCCTGATTCTGCCATTGTTACCGGAGACACCTCCAACACATTTGAGTTGTGAATCCAGTTGTGAGAACTGAGACAATGACCATTCCGGCATCTTTGGTTTGTTTTGTTTTATTGTATTTAGGGGATTGGAGAAGGGAATGAGTGGGATACTCCTCTGGCTCAATTAGGTACACTTTGGGACACTTGAAGAAAAATGTCTGTTGGCGCTGTCTTGACGCCAGCTGAATGCCGACCAGCGCTTTCTGACGCCTATACATACTGTAGTATTGAAACTGTGCTGGAACCTCGACTTTAACTCAGAAGATCCAGGACTGTAGAACACTTGACTCCTGACACTGCTTTAGCTCAAAAGTCACTGAACAGCTCCCTCCAGCCCTGCACTGGCTGAGGTAGCTCTGTGTAGATACTTGTGCTGCTGCAACTCTTAACCTTGTAATCTTGTACACTTCCCACTGTACACTGACTCTTCAGGGCCCAAACTACAGGCACCCCCTTCCACACTTTAGGGTCCTCTACCTAGGTACCCCCTCTAATACTTCAGGGTCATCTGACTAGGCAGCCCCTTCAACCGCTAGCTGACTACTGGATCCCTAGAACCTTCTAGACACTAGGCAGACCCCCAGGGGCAGTCCACAGTGCTCATGACCTTTGTAGGCTTTCCTGGAACTGGACCCCTCTCTCTCTCTCTCCGCTGGTTCTCGGCACACCGGATCCCCTCTTCAGCTCAGCTTCACACTCTTTGGATTCCCAGGCCGCCACCCGGGACACCCTCTTCCTCTGTGAGGAGGAGAGACAACCGTACTCTTCCTCCCGGGACTCTGCTTCCCGCCAAAGACGGTGCGTCATGCGTTCCCTTTAAACTTATACCCACTCCCAGAATCCTCTGCGGCAGAATCTACCTTCTGGGGTAGATACAAGCCTGACTGAGCCACAGATTGGGTTTCCTCCACTGCCCTATGAGAATCCTCTCACAGAGCCAGTGGGGAGACTCCCCTCTCAGTAACCTCACCTGGGAGACATGACAGTCCAACTGAAATCATGGCCCTGCTGTTAAGCAGCCAAGGCCCACTATACTTTAACTAGCACCTACCTGTAGGGTGCTACACAACAATATAATCAAACCAAAAACAATGAAATGTGTAAAAACAAGGGATGCAATATTACTAGTCACTGTAATAATGGTTTAGTAAACATCTCGGGTATGAAAGATTTTGAAACATGGGACTACACAAACTCGGACGTCACAATCGGGACAATAGAATCTGGTTTTCTCTTTCTCATTTTCCTTCCATTATCATCTCTCTTCGAGCAACAAACCACGCACATCCTTGTGGGTGCTGACTTTTTCTCAGTTGGTGGGTTTGTAGTCCATGAAGTGATGACCAGGCAGGCGTTCCGAGTTGAAAACGCCAACAATACGACGTCCAGATCTATTCCCAGACACGTTCAGCAACTTTACAAATCAAGTCTGAATGATTTACAGGCTTGTCACTCTTTTTTGTTTAGCACAATTTAGGCATTCCACAAGCATTGCTCAAGAAGGTGTCTGAAGATCTTCTTATAGTACTTCTTTTGCTGTTTCCCCATTGCTAGGTCGAATTTCATTGCTTGGTCGGCTCTGTCGACACCTCCCATGGTGTTGTTGTAGTCTATCACTACTTGTGGCTTCATGACTTCTTCTTCCCACCTTTGTGACGTAAGTTTTGTTTTAAGGGGGGCCTTCTCCTCCTTTTTCTCTTGTCCAGTTTTCATTCAATACCATTGTTGCCATTCCTTTACATACATATATATATATATATATTTTTTGTAGATATGAACTAGACATCTACTCCTGATGAAGTGGCATAATAAGTCCACGAAACGCGTCGAGTCAATTGATGTCATGATCTTGTTACACCATTCTACCACTCTTGCCATTTGAGTTTACCATTGCTATGTTTTTATCCAAACAATTGTAATACTCTTGCCCAATGTCTATTGATTTTATGAATATTGGATTTGAGAACCATTGTACTCAAGTTTGTTATATATCTTGAAGATATTTTGCTGTATCCTAATATGTACTTTTATGACAATGCCTATCATCTGCTGTCTTCAATAAATGTATAATTTTTATCCTGATAGCCTGGTCATGTCTTTCATCTAAAGTCCCGACCCTTCTCTTATATTCGATTGAATAGGGATGGAGATCCTCGGCATATCCCACCGTGGATCTCACTCAAAGTCCCAAACTTCCCCCCTCTTCTGTATATGCAAATAGGGATGGAGAGACATGACCTTGGCAAACAGGCATAAACTACTATGATTGCATGCTTTTTGGCATATATATTCCCCGGCCTCATCACTATGTGCTTAATAGTTCCCCCTTAGACCAGTTAGGGGGTTCATTGCACTCTTTTGTGTGCTGTATTATATATATTTACACCATTCAATTCCCCTTAGACAAATTAGGGGACTTGGTGTATTTCCTCGGTATGCCTAACACTACATAATATCAAACATGATTCTATTACTGTTCAACCTGCGGTCACACTGGGTGTGTGCTGCCGCTGGTGATTTGGATGGCTGCCGGCTATTCATCCCGGGAGCTGCGATGCGCGCTGGGCGCCCCCTCCTTCTCCCTCCGCCCTTTATGACGCGGGTGATCGGGTGGGCGGAGCCGCCACGCATCGGCGCCACGCACGGCGCCGGCCTATGACGTCATTTTGGCGCCATTGAGCCGGTGTTTTGAATCCATTCTCAGTGTATATAAGTTGCCTATGGGCTGGTTCGCCTCGGCGTCCATTACCCGCTTGGTAATCTTTGTTTACACTGGCGTGACGCTGGGACCACAGTACGGAGCGGTATTCAACGGATGTGGATGCACCTGCTGGGAGCTTTGGCTATGTTTTCTGGTAATACTCTCCACCGTTCCCAAGCTTACTTCCCCTCACATACCTTTACATCCCAAACAACTGGGTGATTTCTTTTCTCTTTTCCCTTTTCTTGGTACATTTGTCAGTCTTTTTTCCTCACTCAGCCCCTCACATTCAAACTCTATCACACCATTCCTATTGGGTTTCAAATCCCCCCCCCCCACTGCAGTACTTACCTCTATTTTATATATCCATACCTACTAAGCAGCATTACAATATAATATACTCCTTACTCTATACAATTTTATATTGTATGATATATATTTATACTGTTATATTATATATTACTCATGGATATTTCCTTTTGCTGCTTACATGGAATATTTTTACTCCATCCATTCTGGTAATACTCTTCACTGTTTACAAGCTCACTTCTTTTCATATATTTTCACATCCCAAACAACCGGGTGATTTCTTTTCTTCCTTTTTCTTGGCACTTTTGTCTGTAGACTGCACCATGTCACGCTCCTGTCCGGTTACTCTCAGGATTGGGGTCTTCAATCCTCACTATTTGGCCTCTTTCACACTTGGGCCATTCAACCTCTTACATTCAAAATTCAATCGCACTATTCTTCTTTGGTTCAAAACCCCCCCTTCCCCCCCCCCCCCACTGCATTACCTACCTCTATTTCATACATCTATACCTAGTAAGCAGCATTACAATATAATACACTCCTTACTCTATACAATTTTATATTGTTATATTACTCATGGATATTTCCTTTTGCTGCTCACACTGAACATTTCTACTCTATTCATTCCAGCCCACACTCTCCAGTGCGAGGCACCCTCGTCCCTGCCCGCCTGCCCTGTGTTTCCTCAGCTCCCGTGGGAGATACCTGGTGCCATTTCTTACCCCTTATGTCAGCACCCACACAATTTGTGACGTAAGTTTTGTTTTAAGGGGGGCCTTCTCCTCCTTTTTCTCTTGTCCAGTTTTCATTCAATACCATTGTTGCCATTCCTTTACATACTTATATATATATATTTTTTTTTTATTTTGTAGATATGATCTACTCCTGATGAAGTGGCATAATAAGTCCACGAAACGCGTCGAGTCAATTGATGTCATGATCTTGTTACACCATTCTACCACTCTTGCCATTTGAGTTTACCATTGCTATGTTTTTATCCAATCAATTGTAATACTCTTGCCCAATGTCTATTGATTTTATGAATATTGGATTTGAGAACCATTGTACTCAAGTTTGTTATATATCTTGAAGATATTTTGCTGTATCCTAATATGTACTTTTATTACAATGCCTATCATCTGCTGTCTTCAATAAATGTATAATTTTTATCCTGATAGCCTGGTCATGTCTTTCATCTAAAGTCCCGACCCTTCTCTTATCTTCCCACCTTTCATGCGTTCCATAACAGTGGAGGTATTATGCACTGTACTCATTAGGCACACATATTTCTTGTCCCGCCATCGCAGTGCCATCATTTTGCCTTTCTGCCAGGCAACCATTTCTCCTGTCTTGAGCTTCTTTTTGCCAAACATTGGTGGCATGTCGCGCCGGTGAGCCCATAGGCATCGGTTTTGTTTTGCAGTAGAACCTCATAAAGTTCAGGAGATGTATAAAAGTTGTCAGTTGTTACACAATAGCCCTAATTTAGCAATGGCTCAATTAGTGAAAGGACAGAAGATGTTGTCATTCCAAAATTGCTGTATTTTTTATTAATTTTGTTCCTTTTTCAGTGTATATCACTGAATTCCAAATGTAGCCAGTTGACGATTCGCATAGCATGTAAGATTTTATGCCAAATCATGCCCTCTTTGACGCAATGTATTGCACCCAGCTGAGCCTTCCCATGTAGGCCATTAGACTTTCAACTATGCTGATGTCTCTTTCTGTCACATAGCTCCATTGGAAATTCTGTAGAATCATTTGATATACTTCCCAAATTCTCTTTAGTTTTTGTGCATGATGAGCAGTTTCATCAAATTCTTCATTGTTTTCAAAGTGGAGATATTTCATTATGAGGGATAATCTGTACTCTGACATGACCATGCCAAAGAATGGAGGGGCAAGTCATGTATTGGATGTCCAATACCACTTCTGCAGGGGTTTCCTCACCACTTCCTGAAGAATTTTTAGGCCCAGAAATTTCCAAATGTCATCTTTGGTCACTGGTTCCCACTTTCTGCATCTTGAAAACTTCTGATGCGTAGCCAATCATTGCTCTTTGTACCGGTTTGTCTCGGTAACTATTTTTTCAATAACCTCATCGGTCAGAAATAATTGTAGGTGTGCCAAGGGGTTGTCATGGGGGCGCTGCCTAATACGTACCGCAGTCAATAAAGCACCAAGTTCTCACATCGCTGAGCTCAGTCACAGAATTGTCGCTGTTGTCACTTTCAGTACCTGATGAAGAATTTTCCCACGAATCACTATCACTCAGTTCTTCAAATAATTCTGATTCATTGTTGCTGGTTTTCAGTTCGTCTAAAAGCTCTTTTGAGCTAAAAGAACACTTTTTGGACGCCATGGACGTTTTCAATTTTCCAGGCACAAAGAACTGCAAAAGTACAGGCAGGGCACTGGAAAAGCCACTAGGTGAAAACCTGTGGTAAAATGGCCTGATATAAAGATGTAATCCTAACAGATTACACTGTATAATGTCATTTGCTTTTATTTATTTTTTTAATCTCCCGCCGGTTCCACCCTTCTGCGTTGCGGCGCTCGCAGGGAAGGAAACCGGAAGACAGGTGACGGCACTGGCTGGATCACACAGCAAGGACAGCAGGAGTATGGCTGGAGGACGACACTTTGGAATACCGCCAAGGAGGTTAAACCTCTGCAGAATTCACAATCCTGCTGTCTCAAGCAGCATCCATCCCAATCCCAAGGCAGGTGAATCTTTGAATCTGCTAAATCGTAAGAAAGAAATGTCCCCTAATCAGTCCTTTTGCAGCTGCTGCCATTTCAGAATTGTGGAATCAGCTCTTACACATTTTTATGGCCTTTGTGACACCACAGTGGCAGGTACACATCTTCCAATATTTTGCTCGATAGGCCCTACCTGCCCTCCACTATCATGTAGAAGATAATGTTTCTGTGTAGTAGGACCACACTGTCAGTGGCAGGGTAAACATTACCACATGGACTTAAACTGTAGCTACATATTCTTAAGGGCACACTAGGCAAATTTTCTGCTGGCTGGGAAGGATGCAGGACAGAACACACCCTGTGTCTTGTTTGATGTACACTGACCTTATACTTTAATTCCTTTAAACTAGCAGAATCTCACATAAACTAAACTGTCCCAGAACATATGCAATGTCCAAAACTAAGTGCTGATGTATGAGTGCTGCCAGCATTGCTACAGAGGTTGAAGGGTGGGGGGGGGGGTCAGCCTGTCAGTGCTCAGACCATATGCCGCACATTGCATCAAATTGGTTTGCATGGCTGTCATCTCAGAAGGAAGCCTCTTCTAAAGATGATGCACAAGAAAGCCCGCAAACAGTTTGCTGAAGGCAAGCAGAGTAAGGACATGAATTACTGGAATCATGTCCTTTGGTCTGATGAGACTAAGATAAAGTTACTTGGTTCAGATGGTGTCAAGTGTGTGTGGCGGCAACCAGGTGGGGAGTACAAAGACAGTGTGTCCTGTCTACAGTCAAGCATGGTGATGGGTCCTGTCTACAGTCAAGCATGGTGGTGGGAGTGCCATGGTCTGGGGCTGCATGAGTGCTGCCGGCACTGGGGAGCTACAGTTCGTTGAGGGAACCATGAATGCCAACATGTACTGTGACAGAGCATGATCCCCTCCCTTCAAAGACTGGGCCGCAGAGCAGAATTCCAACATGATAACGACCCCAAACACACCTCCAAGAGGACCAGTGAATTGCTATAGAAGCTGAGGGTAAAGATGATTGACTGGTCATGCATGTCTCCAGACCTAGACCCTATTGAGCCTCTGTGGGGCATCCTCAAATGGAAGGTGGAGGACTCCAAGGTCTCTAACATTCACCAGCTCCATGGTGTCGTCATGCAGAAGTGGAAGAGGGCTCCAGTGGCAATCTGTGAAGCTCTGATGAACTCCATGCCCAACAGGGTTAAGACAGTGCTGGAAAAAAAGGGTGGCCACACAAAATATTGACACTTTGGGCCCAATTTGGACATTTTCACTTAGGGGTGTACTTACTCACTTTTGTTGCCAATGTTTTAGACATTAATGGCTGTGTGGTGAGTTATTTTGAGGGGACAGCAAAGTTGTTATGCAAGCTGTACACTCACTACTTTACATTGTAGCAAAGTGTAATTTCTTCAGTGTTGTCACATAAAAAGATATAATAAAATATTTACAAAAATGTGAGGGGGTGTACTGACTTTTGTGAGATACTGTATGTGTAAAAAAATATATATATACATGTTTTTGTGCAAAGTTTGCTAGAAAGGGTGTATAGCAATGTGTAGAAGGTCCATTCACAATTTTTACAGCTTTAGTTAGTCTCATGAGGCACACAGCTGTCAGTCTTAGTACTGCAGGTGACAGACAAACGTCCCCACTCCTGACAAGAAGACATCTGTATCTGTGACTGTTCTAAGAAATTAGAATTTTAGCAACTGATTAAAAAACATTTAATTTTTAAAGAGGTTGTAAATCCATTAAAAAAAACAAAAAAAAAAAACCCTGTAAGATAAAGGCATAATGAGCTAGTATGCATTGCATACTAGCTCATTATGAAATACTTACATTAGAATGAAGCCCCCACAGTGGCGCCCCCACACCGCTGACATGGACGTCGTCTTTCCTGGTGTTTCTTCGGGGTTCGTGGGCTCCAGCGCTGTGATTGACCGGAGCTGCCATGATGTCATTCCCACGCATACGCATGGGAGCTGCCATTCATGGCAGCTGCCATTCACGAAACGGTTCCTTCAGAGCGCATGCGCCCAGTGATGTCACTGGCTGCGTGCAATGTAATTATCTCCTAAACAGTGCACGTTTTGGAGATATTTACAGTACCTATAGGTACTGTAAGCCTTATCATAGGCTTACCTATAGGTACAAGTTACAGAGGGAGCTTTACTTCCTCTTTAATAGATTCCATGTGTTTAATTTACAGTTTATAATGTATTTGTAATTGTTCGGTATCTCTAAACACTTTCAAAAGCTAGTATTTTATTCAAAAAGTTAAAATTCTTGATATATAATTTTTCAAACTTCAGTTGGTCTCTTTTGCTATTTTTTTGGTTTTACTTTGAATAAAACCTATTAATTAACTCGAGCACAGAGTCTTCTTGTACCACCTAGTCAAACAGCTGCTCATTACATATGATTCCATAAATTTAGTGGACAGATTGGTTGAAAACAAAAGAAATGTTACAAACAATAAATTATATATCGCCAAATGGCTGCATACAATCCACTTACAAGTTCTTCATTCCATGCAAAAAGTTACTATTTCAAAACAAGACGATTAATCAGCCCAAGGAGTGTACAAATGATTTCAAATCTTAAAAAATGCTTTTTATGTAGCATAGTACAAAGAAGATGTATGCATAGAATTGTTCTTTATTCTAAAATATAAAATCTGCATATTATTATTTACTGGGTAACTAGTTATTTGTGGACCTGTGATCATTTAGTCATGTGCAAAACTAAATGCTAGCATAGAGGGGAATTTACTAAGACTAGAGCAGGGGTAGGCAACCTTTAAGAGGTGGAGATCTACCTGGACAACATAGAAGAGATCAAATATCACCACCGGGTGCGGCACTTTTTTAAAAAAAAAAGTAATTAACTAGCAAGGCCCCAATAAAAAATAAAGATGACATAAAAAAAACTTAGAAAGATCTAATAAAACTAATGTCACTGTAAAAATATAAAGTCTACCTTAAAATTTCACTTCAGTGAGAAATTCTGCATTTACTTTCATTCACAATTTTTTTCATGTCTGTGGAGTAATTGGTCACCCCACAAGGCTGATGCTGGAGTTCATCATGAAAGCAGAACATCTAGTACCGCAAGCTGATTTGCTCAACTACTGTAGTTTCAGGCTTGGCTGTATGTAGGGCAGTGTACGGAGGTCAGTAGTGGGTAGGGCAGTGTATAGAGCTCAGTAGTATGTAGGACAGTGTACAGAGGTCAGTAGTATGTAGGACAGTGTACAGAGGTCAGTAGTATGTAGGACAGTGTACAGAGGTCAGTAGTAGGTAGGAAAGTGCACAGAGGTCAGTAGTATATTGGGCAGTGTACAGAGAGGTTAGTCTGATGTCGAGTAGTGTACAGAGAGGTCAGTAGGATGTAGAGCATTGTACAATGGTAAGTAACAGGTAGGGCAGTGTACAGAGGTCAGTAGTATGTAGTGCAGTGTACAGAGGAAGGTAGTAAGTAGGGCAGTGTACAGATGTCAGTAGTATGTGGGGCAGTGTACAGAGGCCAGTAGTATGTAGGGCAGTATATAGAGGCCAGTAGTATGTAGGGAAGTGAACAGGGGCCAATAGTATGTAGGGCAGTGTACAGGGGCCACTAGTATGTAGGGCAGTGTACAGAGGTCAGTAGTATATAGGGCAGTGTACAGAGGTCAATACTATGTGGAGAAGTGTACAGAGGTCATTAATATGAAGGGAGGTGTACAGAGGCCAGTAGTATGTAGGGAAGTGTACAGAGGTCAGTAGTGTGCAGGGAAGTGCACAGAGGCCAGTAGGATAAAAATAAGTGTACAGAGGTCAGCAGTATGAAAAGCAGTGTATATGGATCAGTAAAGCAGAGAACAGGGGTAAGCAGGTAAAGGGTTAGCAGGGAAGAGGAAAAGGGGGTCAGAGGAGCATGTTACAGGGGGGTAGGAGGATGTGGTGCAGGAGGGGTCAGGAATACATGGTGCAGGGGGCTCAGAACAGTACGGTGCAGGGGGGTCAGGAGGGTATGGTGCAGGGGGGTCAGGAGGGTATGGTGCAAGGGGGTCAGGACATAGTGCAGGGGGGGTCAGGAGGGTGCAATGCAGGGGAGTCAGGAAGACATGGCGCAGGAGGGTTTAGGAGGGTGCACTGCAGGGGTTTGTCAGGAGGGTGTGGTGCAGGTAGGTCAGGAAGACATGGTGCAGGAGGGTGCAGTGCAGGGGAGGGGGGGGGGTCAGGAGGGTGCAGTGCAGGGGGGTCAGGCAGACATATGGTGTAGGGGAATCAGGGGGATGCAATACAGGGGGGTCAGGAGGGTGTGTTGTGATGAGAGCCTACCTTACTATGACTGATGGGTAGAAATGTCCATTAATCCAAGGATCAATTAGAAAGAGAGAGCTGTTGATAGAGAGAGGGAAGCAATGATCTTCACATCACTCATTCCTGCAACTTTGCAGGAATGGGGTTAACAGGCAGGAGATCCAGGAGCCAAAATTCTTAGGAGTAAGAGCCCAGGTGTGTTCAGGCAAGAGCCCGAACCCACCCGAGCTATTCCGGAGGCAGCGCCTGCCCCTTTGCATACATGCGGCTGCTAGGCAGGGGCTGCCTCTGCAGCCTAGAATTGGCTGACTGCGCACCTGCACTGCTGTTCTGCCAGAAACTCCAACTTGCCGAGATCTCCAACGACGTTATGTCCGGTGACTGTACACCAGGAATAATTGGAGTTTTCGACCACTTGGGATTTTCACAGAACACCAACAGCCTATATACTCCGGTAGATGCTAAAATTAGTGGAGATTTTTAGTCCACCCGCTAGTTTTCGCCGCCTAGGATGCGGCCATGTTTTTGGTTACTAGCAGGCGGAGTACTAGTCTGCAGTAATTATAGCATTCACCGGAGTGTATAGGCTGCTGGTGTTGTGGTAAAAACCCAAGTGGTCGAAATGTCCAATTATTCCTGGTGTACAGTCACTGGAAGTGACGTCATTGGAGATCTTGGCAATTTGGAGTTTTAGACAGAACACCGTTCAGCACATCTTGGGGAAATCACTTGGTCGGCAAGGCAGGGATCTATTCGTGACCTATGGTTGACCCCATGGTTGCCCAGTAGATTGCGAACGACAGGTTGCTGATCCCAGACTAGAGCATCCAGAATCTGGAGCAGCCATACATGGTAACTAGTTAGCTTCTAGCTTTTATTTCAGAAGCTTACCTAAACAAGCTGATGATAGACGTTGATTAGTTACAATGCACAACTGCCCAGATTCTGCCTGCTGATTCTGCTAGGATTCTGGTTTCCAAAGGATGGCATCCCATGCTTTCTCACCTTTTATTCAAAGGTTAATGTGACCAGTCCCTTTCCATACATTACCACCTGCACTGAAGAGAGGAAAATTGAGGGGGGAATATAGCAAAAGATTCAGATGGTACTGTCTCCAGAGATTGTTTTGCAAAGAGTGTATTTACTGAAAGCTTTTTTGGTTAAAAGTACTTTGCACAGAGCTTTCGGACACTATTACTTGTGATTTAGTGTCTGATACACTATATTAGAAATATTAGCTGCAGAGCAGTAATGCTAAGGTATATCAAACTAAATAATTCTAAGGATTGCTACAGATTTCTTTAATGTAACCCTAAGATCTAACTGACAACTTGACTGGAAGCCTAAAGTGGGGCACAAGTGCACTTTAAATCATGCATTTTTTGAAGCTGTCAAAAAAAGACCAAAAAAGAGAAACATTGAAAAAAGTAATCGTTAGGGTTTACATGCCCACTGTCCTCCATGCTGTTTGTTTGACATATGCCTTACTTATCTGCAGCACTGGTTTAACTCTTTTGGCTCCTTAAAGTGATTGTAAAGGGAGATTTTTTTTCATCCTAATGCATTCTATTAGCTCCCGCTGCTGTCAATCAAAGTCAGCAGCCAATCATGAGAGGGAGGGGCTGGGGCTGGGAGGAGAGGGCGGGGCTAGGAGCACAGAAAAGGGACCCAAGAAGAGGAGGATCCAGGCCACTCTGTGCAAACCCACTGCAAAAGAGCAGGTAAGTATAACATGTTTGTTTGTTTTTTTGTTTTTTAAAATGAGACTTTACAATCATTTTAACCCACTCACTTGTCCTTTATGTTATGGACACATTGAAATTGATTTACTAAAGGCAAATAGACTGTGCACTTTGAAAAGTTCAGTGGCACTATGCAAGTGTAGTTGCTCCAAAGCTTCATAAATGATAGGGAGCTCTGTTGACTTCCATCATCCAATGATGTGCAGACAAAAATGCATTTTTTTTTTATTTTCCCTGCATGTCATTGAGTATTTTTTGTAAAGTAAGGGAAAAACGAATCAAGGGCATAGGCAGACACCATAGGGAGGTCCGGCTAAGTCCCTGAAGGAGGGGGGATTTAAATGTGCCTCTTTTGCCAAAAAATGGCAAAAAATTGTTCCAGCCATTTTTTGATATGTTTGTTAAACATTGTACCATATATTAATGTTTCATATCTATATAGATAGAACGACGTACTTACTGTTTTTATCATTTGTATAAATAAAGATCTGTTATTCTTTTAACATATATGTGTTGCCATGTCTGATGTAAACATATGCATAGTTTTGTGATTTATAGAGGCACATTTAAATCCCCCCTCCTTCAGGGACTTAGCCGGACCTCCCTTTCACCTAATTGCTTTTTGTAAAGTAAACCTTTACCTCTGAAGCAACTGCATTTGCACAATGCAACTGCACTTTGCAAAGTGCACAGTCTATTTACCATTAGTAAAATACCACATTGTGAGTATTCATTCAAAGTTTTTTGGTGCTGGCTTGCTCATGCAGCCTTTTGATGCTTTTTGGATGCCTGTGACTTGCATAGTGCTGTATGGTGAGGGTTTTTTAAGGTTGCTGTACCCTTTTGATTGGCACTATTACCTTTTTAAAAACTTCTGCACCAATTTGGATCCACTAATGACAGTGGGTGTACTTTCCATTTCACTTTTACCTTCAATAAATCCACATGCTGTTTGTCCCCTGATGACGACTCCTTGGAGTTAAAACACGTTCCATGCTACAAATAAATATAAATAATGGTTGTTGATTTTTTTATTGTCATATGACTACTATATTCAGTGGTCTGCTCTTAAAAATATGTTGCTTTGTATGATATTGGTCTTGTTTTTCAAATGTTTTGTATCAATAAAATGAAAAATATTTTTTTTATTATTATGTCACGTTTGGTGCCTAAAAAAATCTCATCCAAAAAACTTTTCCAACATTCTATAGGGTTTACAAACATTTTAGCTCTTTAAAGCAGAGCTCCACGCAAAAGGTAAAGCTCCACATGTCTGCCTCCGTCCCCCTTCCACTGCCACATTCGGCACCTTTTGAGGGGGAGGGGGTACCTGGTGATGAAATGAGCTTGAAGTTCAGCCCCCCTCCTTCCCCCACAGCCTTCTGGGACACTTCACAGGTCCCAGAGGACTGCAGGCCATTCATAAAAAGCAGCGTGCTTCGTGCATGCACAGTAGGAAAGGCTTTACTGCTGGTTTACCTTAGTCAAGGTGGCGGCATTGAAGAATCGGCTCAAATGAGGACACTGCTGGAAGCCTGGACAGGTAAGCACTCTCATATTAAAGGTTAGCAGCTACAGTATTTGTAGCTGCAGACTTTTTTTTTTTCTGAAGAAGCCTTGAGCTCCTCTTTAAACTAAGAGATTATTTACAAAAAAAAAAAACTTACTGCTCTGCAACACACTGTGACACATTCAAAATCATGGGCTATAGTGCACCATATTGCATAAAAAAACGTTTTTGCTGCATTGCAGGAAATAACTCCCGGTGCCATTCACAATAAATATCACACAGCGCACCACGTGTTGCAGTAACTCTGGTCTTTAGTATTCATTACCACTACACAGATCTTGTGAATGAAGCTTTACACTGAAATTTAACCCATAACACTTATCCCTAAGGCTGAATGCACACTAGAAAGCTAAAGACTGCTTTAGAAACGTTGGACAAAGGACAATAATGTTTTAGCATTTTTGCCGGTGTTAAGCAGTGTTTAGCCTAATGTGTAAGCTTAGTAGCTTCAGCGCTAAGGAGTGGGGCCGCCAGCAACATTAACAACCAGTAAATAGCTGGTTAACGAGCGAGTCTGGAAGCTGACTGCCATGTCCTTAATGGATGAGCCATCAGCTGTTACGTTTCTGGGAGGGAGGGGCCAGGAGGGGCCAGAATGTAAAAAAAAAAAACATTTCCTGCAATAAAAAAAAAAAAAAGAAATCAGCGTGGGGTCCCTCCTCAAATCCATACCAGACCCTTGGGTCTGATTGGATTTTAAGGGGAACCTCACACCAAAATGTAATATAAAATGCCGCTGGGTCCCCTCAAAATTCATACTAGGCTATTATCTGAGCATGTGGTCTGGCAGGCCAGGAAAAGGAGAACGAGTGAGTGCCCCCCCTCTCCTGAACCATACCAGACCACGAACCCTTAACATTGGGGATTCTTTGGAGCAAAGGGGGGGGGGTGGGCTCATACTCTATGCAACATGATAATAGTGCACATAATGCTAAATAACTCAAAAAATATGTTCCCAGTAAAATTCATATAAGAAAATCATGCAGACATTTTTACATAAAGTTCCTTGTCCAAAGGAAAATTTCCTAGTGTAAAAGTAATACTCCAGATCTTCACCACTGTTCACCATTTTAACTTTCCTGTGATCACTTAAACTTGCCTGCAGTGTCCTTCATACTCTTCATGCATCAAGTGTTATTTAGCTGTTCCCTCACCTCTTTAAATGAACTTCTAAGTGTGTGTGAGGTCTATAAATGCTTCACAGATCTCTGCAGAAAGTAAGTATAAAGGGAGGTGAGGGGACAATACAAGAAGTAGGACATATTTTACCCTAATGCAGGCAATGAATCATAGAGGGCTTCAGTCGGGTATGTAACATTCTAAATTCAGCAGCTACAAAAACTGTAGCTGCTGACTTTTAAGAAACAAATACTCACCTGTCGAAGGATCCAGCGTTGTGCTCACCCAAGCCGGTTTCTTCATCAGTCTTTAGTCCCTGATGTTGGCATAATAACAGTGGGCAGCAGGCTGTCACTCCTTGTGGCTTCGCAGTCAGCCGCTCATTGCGCATGCGTGAGCAGTGCTGCGCTTTGTGAATGGTCTCACAGCATTTTGGGACCTGCGATGCCCCCCCCCCCCAAAAAAAAAAAAAAAATCATCCAAAGTGATAGAGGAGGAAAAAGAGCGGAACTCCCCCTTTTGGGTGAAAGTAACGTTATAAGGTAAATGATGTCTAGTCTTTAGAAGAATCACTTTAAAAACACTGTTCTATCTATTTCAGTACTTAACATTTAGATTACCATTTGAATATTTAATACCCAAAAGATTCCTATAATTATGCATATTTCCTTACTAGGATATTTCACAGTTTGGGTTTTTAGATAAAAATGATATACTGGAAATCATGTGACATGAAATGATCAGACACTGCTGTGGAATTGAAAACACAATTGCAGTGTTTATAATATGAAAACATTAGCAGAGATTAATAAAGTATCAAGTTGATATACTTGTTGTAACAAAAGAGTTGTGCTGGGGACAGGCTACAATAGACAATCAATATGCTGGAATATGCTTGCCTTGCTGGAATGCTGCATAGCTTACAGTCATGGCCAAAATCATTGGCACCCCTGCACTACTGTCAGATAATACACCACTTCGCCTAGAAAATTGTTTCAATTACAAATGTTTAGGCATTCTCATGTTTTTTCCTTTTGTTTGTATTTGTATGAAACAAAAAAGTGGAGAAACAAAAAGACAAATATGACACATTCCACGCAAAACTCCAAAAATGGACTGGACAAAATTATTGGCATCCTCCATTTAATATTTGGTAGCAGACCCCCTTTGGAAAAAAATAACTGAAATCAATTGCTTCCTGTAACCATCAATGCTTTTCTTACACCACTACTGGAATTGTTGACCACTCTTCTTTTGCCAACTGCTCCAGTTCTCTCAGATTGGAAGGGTTCCTTTTCCCAATTACTGTTTTTAGATCTCTTCACAGGTGCTCTATGGTATTTAGATCTGGACTCATTGCTGGCCAGTTCAGTACTCTCCAGCGTTTTGTCTTAAACCATTTCTGGGTGTATTTTGACTTGTGCTTTGGGTCATTGTCCTGCTGTACGACCCAATACCTCTTATGGAGACCCACCTTTCTGAAACTGGGCCCTACATTGCACCCCAAAATTCTTTGGTAGTCTTTAGATTCCATAATGCCATGCACAGTCAAGACATCCAGTGCCTAAAGCAGCAAAGGAACCCCAAAACATCAGTGAACTTTCACCATGTTTGATTGTAAGGGCTGTATTCTTTTCTTTAAAGGCCTTATTTCTTTTTCTGAAAACAGTAGAATTTTTATTTCATACCAATACAAACAAAAAAAATAAACACTAGAATGTCTAAACATTTGTAAATTGCAACAATTTGCAACAAGTGGTCCATTATATGACAGAAAGGCAGGGGTGCCAATATTTTTTGCCATGACTGACTGTATGCACATTGGGTGGTATAGTACAAATGCTGTGTGATACCTATACAGAAGCAACACTTTGTACTGGTAAACAGTGATATGCTAGTGCTGCCATATGTTCAAATTGTCAGACTGTAGTGTTCTAATGAGATATGTACAGAGAGATATGTGCGTGAAGATATTGTAAGGCTGTCATTTACTAGATGAGCATTTCCCACAGTTTTAGCACTGCTTTACTCCAGATAATTATCACTGCAACCTGTAGACACACAACATTTATTATTTTAAGTGACATCCCTCTGCTAGGATCACTTATGTTACATGGGGCATTATTTTTCTGATCTTCTGATCCTAGCTCTGGTTTGGAATATTATGATAATGTTAATGATAATAAATGATAATTATTTGAATAATAGATGGTTACTCTTCAACCAAAATTTTTAAAATCATGTCTAATTCAAAAAACTTGCAGGGAACAATATTTACAATTCAGCCTATTAGCTTTATAGCATCATAAAAAGGCCATGTTTTTCATTTATCAATATACTGTATGTTATGTTACTAATTATGTCTATGGCATATACCTTTTTATTATTAGTGGCTAAACTGTCAAAAGTTAAGTAAAATAATGAGGGATGCTTGTTGTACCTAATAGTACAAGGCACTTACGAAGTGTGTTCTGTCATCCCATAAAGTTCTTGCTTTACTAAAAGCTGTGTATTTCACTTTACATCACTAAGGGCCTGATTCATAGTACGGCGAATTGGCGTTTCGGCGTGATTTTGCGAAGCGGCGATTATTTAAGTCTGAAATTGGCATTCAAAGAACGGCGGGCGGAAAATAGCGCCTAGTGTGAGATTCATTAAGATGCAATATGGTCAGAGCGCGACTTAAAACCACGCCAGCTAAAAGCTCGACTAAAGTTTAGCCAAATTTTCCCCTGTACCCCCAAAAATCCCAAATCACTGTGGAAGGTGTGGAAGTCAATTTGGAGATGACTTGCGTTTAAAAAATCTCAAAAACTGACTTAGAAAGAGAGATATCTGCGAAAGTGTGGAAAGGTTAAACAGCTCCTCCAGCCGCGAGCTGCGAACTCGCGAATGTGCGCATGCGCAACGCCAAATAGGCTCAAAAAATTTCGCCAGCGCGATTTTGGGTCAATTTTTTTTTGAATACCGCTTGCAAATCCGCTGTCTCGCCCATAGAAAATGGCAAAAACCGGCGGAATTGGAAAAACATGCACACTTCCAACAAGGGATCCTTTAGTAAACACCATCACATTCCATACACCTTTCCTGCTAACTCCGAAATCATAGCAGTCAAATCTACAGTGTTTATATAGAACCTCCACATTCTCTGAAAAAACCCACAAAATATTACATTGGGGAATTGGTCGTCAGATAGAAAAAAAATAGATGTAAAACATATTTCAAAGAAAGATTATTAGCATTTCACACATATCAAGGAAATGTCACAATTTTGACAATATTTTATGTGTTTCCAAAGAATGTTTTTAGAAATATATTGCAAATACTACCTTTTCTTCCATATGGGTATGGCCAAGTGTTACCATTTTACTACACATTTAACTGAAGGTATATATATATATATCCCTTATACTTGGCTAATTAGCAAAGTATGCCCAACAAACAAATAGAGCTTTAGCTCACAATATTGCTACATATTGACTTTATGTGGCATCTTTTGTATTTTGTTCATGTCTTTAGATTAAAAGTTTGCTGATACACATGCCTTTTTCAAACATGAACAAAATTAATGATGTCAACATTTGGAGGATTGGAGATATCCAAGTGTTGCCCATACAGAGGGCACCTTCCGGATTCGAACTTACAAACCTACAGCAGGAAGGCAGACTCCCTAATCATTGTGCTATTTCTCAGTGAGCGTTGGGTGTTTTCCTCATGCCGTCAAAATGCTCACATGGGAACAGGGGCCATTGAACTGAATAGGATTGGATTTTTTGCCTGTTTTGGGAGCTGATCCTTGAGCTGGACAAATCCCCCTCAAACGCCCCCAAACGGGCTACGTTCACATGTACGTGTTTGTGGTCTGTTTTTGGGGCTTTTGTAGGTGATTTCATATAACAATGCCTGCCCAAAAAATGCATGTCAAAACGCCTGTGAAAACGCCAGCCAAAATGCACATAAGAACGCCTGATATAATTGCCACGCCAAATTTAGGGATGTTCATGAGTGATGAGTCAGATTGTTGGCTTACATATCTGGTCAATTGTCACAATCTCACTTCCCAAATCCCAAAAGGTGTGTTTCAATTGTTTACCTAAATATATATTTCTCTCTCTCTCACGTAATTGTATATATATGTATGTATTCCTGTATCTAAACATTCTAAATAATGACTAGCAAACTTCAAGAGAGAATTTTTTCAATTCACATATACTATACACACCTACATACATTTCTATTCCTCATTTCTATTTCCCTTGTTTTGGCAACTGAGCATGCTCCAAAACACACAGGACACACACAGTTAATTTTTTGACTGGGCGTTACCATTCTGGGTATGTGTTTGCTTGGATTATATATAGCTCACTCAGACATCAGGAAAGATTTGACCTACGAAGAGGTCCAATATATTTGTGTGTCACATGCTTTATGGGTAACATTTTTGGCCCTTTGTTATTTATGGAGGTGAGATTTGGCTGTGTTGTGTGTTGACTCTCTGTAAGTATTTATTGCTGTTAACATAATTCTGTCAATCTGCACATGCATCTGTTGATTATGGGCTCTTTGTCGATGTATATGGTCTAAATGTTGTACAAAGGTTGTTTTTGTTTGAAAAATACAAATGTAATAAACAGCATGTTTCCAATTTTTTTTTAAAATGTCTTCATGTGTCTAAATAAAGTTTTCTGGTGTCCACAAATGTATGTATTTGTATTTCTTTTTCTAAGTTAAATCTGCTTAATGGTTGTGTATGTTCACTATTCGCGAATTCGCGAATATACAAAACCGCGTTCTCACATTTATACATGAAACCGGAAACGAAACTTTTGGTGCGTGCACACGTTTCCGGAAATTGTCCAGGCCCTGTCTTAAGTGTGCATCATGGCTCCTGCACTGTTTACTGCCGAAATAGTGGCATTTGTGTGTAAGGTAAGGAGGGGGTGTGAATGTGCAGGGTGCGGGATGGGGGATGGGGGATGGGGGATGGGTGGGTCGCTTATCTAGCGGGTGTGCAAGAAACTTTTGGTCTGCTGATCTGCGCATGCACTTTCTGCCTATTAGACGTGATCTAGAAGCTTCCTGTTATAGAAACTTCCTAGATGTGAACCTGTTCCCTATATATATATATATATATATATATATATATATATATATATATGTATATGTGTGTATATATATATATATATATATATATGTGTGTGTGTATGTGTATATGTATGTATGTGTATATATATATATATATATATATATATATGTATGTGTATATAAAAAATATATATTATACAAAATATATATATTAGACAATATATATACTATGTATATATTATATACAATATATATACATTAGATACATTATAGAATATGTTATATACCATATATTAGTGTATATAATAGGGAACAGGTTCACATCTCTGAACTTTCTATATAGATATAGATAGGCATACCCTGCTTTAAGTACACTCACTTTATATACAATCGTGAGTAAGGACACAGCTTGTTCAGCTTGCCATGACACTGCTCACAAACCATAAGTGACAGGGATAACAAACTTAGGGAGCAACGACAGGGTACCCAGGTACCCAGGACTACACCATATCCATTTTGTGGCTGGCCAGCTTGCCTAGGTAATCTATCATGTCATAGTCCTGGATCCCCTTAACATGCTCCCACATGGTTTGGGAGTAAGGCTATGTCAATGTGGCCAAAATTTACAATGGAGCTGGTGTATTTTCATGCATCGAGAAAAGAAAAAAGGGATTGCTTCACTTTAAGTACATTTTCAGTTTCCATACATGCCCTGGTCCCATTGTGTACTTAAAGTGGGCTATGCCTGTATATAGATAGATTTGATTCGTTTCAACTTTTACACAAAATGAAACACAATTATCTGTGACAGATTGCTCTGACGCTTTGGAATCTGTCTCGATAAAGACAAATGTATTGACCCTTTTCATATATGCAAGATTAGAAACATTATATTCCCTAAATGCATAATGCCAAAAATTATTGCCTTACATACATCCATACACACTGCAAGCTCGGCACCGTTTGTCTTGTCTGACACTCTTACCATCATAAGCTGGATCTGCACACAGCAGCTAATTGGTTCACCTGAGATGGAATCAGTGATCACAAAAATCTGGAATGGTCATGTCTTCAAAGGATTGCCTTGAACAAATCACCTCTAAAAGAAACACATGAGTGTATAATCACTTGTCTCAATGGATCACATTCCCAACACACCCATCTCACACTGCCATATGATAATGAATGGGGGTGTCCATTGCAAGTTAAATACACCCCCAGATCACATTGCTTTGTTAATTTACAGATCTAACTGGAATCTGATGGCACTGCTGTGAACCACTATGCCATCAAATTCTGCTGGGGACCTTTAAAAAGGATTATGTGTGATTGTGTGGATAATTATGCCACCTTAAATTTGCATCTCCCACATACCATGTGCAACTCTTGCAGGAATTGTGAATCAAGGATAATTCAGCACAGCTTAATGAACAGACACATTGAGGAGTGTAGGAACACACCGTCAGATTACCCGATCACACTATGGGGTTTTAACTCCTCCATAATTTTGCCACTTTGGAAACCAAGTGCTTACTTTATGTATACTTTTTAGACGGAACTACAATTTCTAGTAGGGTGATATCATTGCATGAGATTTTCCCTCACTTCCTGTCTTAGTGTCACCAAGACAGGAAGTGAGGGGAATATCACTGTGGGGAAATAGCTTGCAATTGTTGCCTTATAATGTCCATAGTATATATAAAAGGAAAGAATTGCTGGCTATATCCCCACGGGAGATTCCCTCACTTCCTGTCCTGGTGACACCAAGACAGGAAGTGAAGGGAAATCTCCTGCAATGATATAACACTGTTACATGTTCTAGTTATGTAGCAAACTTAAGAATATACAAAGCAAACATCTTTTTTTTTCCATTTTGGCAAAATCATGGATTAATTAAAAAACTATCTTTGTTTGTCCCGTGGCTTGCAGGAAAAACATTTTGCCTTGATTCCACCATCAACACAGACAGGGGAAACCCTCCTGCGGAGCCATTGTGTTCTCCTGGTGCTGCCCCTGCCAGGAAAACACAGTGATTATTGCTAGTGGCTACAAGAGATGCTAGCGATAAGTGTGTGTAAAATCTGACAGACTGGTTGTACGTTGTCCTCCAGGTGATCGACCAATCAACTTGGGTACCTTCAGCCTGGCCATACACAGTTTAAATCTGCATCTCAAATGAAGCAATCCCATTTACATATAACACTCCATAAAGGAGAATTGAGGGGCTTATCAGGTCTGCGTCAAAAATTAACAGCCACACCCAATCAGACAGCTCGTGTTAAAAGGGACCTGAAAAGCAATCTGCATGGCTTGCTTTTCCAAGCATTGGCTAGTTTAGTGAGCCTGGACTAATAACAGTCACTGTAATGCTACCCATACTGCTGTCCTTTTAACATGGTGACAAAAGTTGATACCTATGCTACATGTGTGTAAAGTTACTTGCACCCTGCTAAATGGACAGCAATAAGGTTGTAAATACAGTGACTGCCTGTCCCCCCCTGATGGCGGCCCTGGGTGTGTCATGAAAGGCCGATTGAGAAAATGGCTATATCATGTAGAGGAAATCACCAGTGTGGGGCAACCTATGTCATGGAGGTAGATTTGGACATCGATGTATATGTATCACCAGAAATGGAATTCTTTGTTCTACAATATCTCAAAGACGACCTAGCATGTTATTTGAAGACTGTACTATTTTGGACATACTTGGACTCAAACATACACTGCTCTTTCCACAGCTCCTCCTCCTCTGGGGGTATGATAATGTATATACGCATCTTCACCAAAAGCACAAGATGATGTGTCGTCTCCGGATGAGGCTGCAGCGGAGATTTCAGTTCCTGCCTGATATAGTGGATCTGCAGCGGGCCTGGAGTGATGCCAAAAGGCGCTCACCCAAGCTCCTGCTAAAGGCTGTGGAGCAAATCTCCGGTAAGTAAAAATATACATTACATGTGACCAGATAGGTTACAATTTTTTGGGTAGGTGGACATGTGTTTAGCTATGCAACAACACTAATACCAACAACCCCCCCCCCCCCTCCCTCTCGCTCCTACCTTTCCTACCTCCATCAAGTGTCTCTTCACAACCTTTAATACTACTATGTACATTCGTATTTTTTATGTTTCTTTTTTTTCTTCTGCTTCTAGCCAAAGCGGACGGCCGGCACCCTCTTGTGCTTTTGGTGAAGAAGGGGAGGAGGAGGACGGCCACACTACAATACGCATTCAGAGGCAGCGAGCCATTTGAGCAGCTGAAAATTGTGGATCGTAAGTAGAAAATAAAAATGATAGAAATTTCTAATCTCTAATCACATTTTACAGAGCCCCCTTTACATCGGAGTCTCCAGACTTACTACACTGTAAGAGGGAAGTGTGAAGACTCTGATATAAGGAGAGTTTGGGAACCATTATTTGAGGGGGGAAGCTGGGGACTCTGGTGTAAAAGGGAACTCTGTGTTCCCCAAAGCTCCCCCATACATCTGAGCTTACAGAGACCCTCTTACACTTCCCTTCCTCAGTCCACCACAGTCAAGGGCACAACAAGTCCCACTGCAGAAGGCTACCTGCTTGGACTTGTAATCCTCTCTGTAGGGGAATGAGGAAATACTGCCTGCTATGCTAAGACTTGTAGTGCCCTCTGTTAGGGACTAAGGATTCCTCAGTCCTCAACATTCTAGGGCACTATAAGTCTCAGCATAGTGGGCTGTCATACCTCAGTCCCTCACAGCTCGGGTCAAAAACAACACAGTTAAACATCTAAAGGACAACTCCAAACAAAACTACCAATAATGGACAGAGTCCATATGCTCTATAATGTCAAAGACCCGCTACCACTCACCTTCCACCTCTGGTGCTGTCATTGTGTAGGGCAAAGGGCTCCATCTACACCATGTTTGGCTTTCATGTCAGATAGGCAGGACTTGCTCAGCTCCACTCTCTTCCTTGGCAATTGACTCTGGCGTCATTGTGGATCTTTCCTCCTCTAGAAAACCCCCAGGGGCCCTCTCCTTGTCCCCCAGCCACCCAGGGCCTTCTTCTCCTCCTCCTCCACCAACCATTTTCAGACTCTTCCAACTTCCCTGGGGCTACTCAACCACTTTGCATAGTGGACACAACAAATCTATGACCAGCCTGCAAAATATCAAGTCTGGGCCTGGTTACCTGTATGTTCCGGGTCCAGGGCGGAGCTCTCCTCCCAGAGCAACAACTGATGATAGCAGAGTGAGTTGACCGGCCAGTCACTTCCTACTGGTGCAGGTACACACCTACCGATTCCTCCACATCTTAGGATAACATGATCAGACGGCCAATCCCCAGGCAGAGAAGGAGGAGTAAGTGTCAGCGGACAACAGACACCTGGCAGACGCAGTGAAGGGACTGCAGCACACTGCTGCAACTTTTTGATCCGAGGATTGAAAGCAATCTTTTACTTGGGAGATTTCCCTGACTGCGCCCTTCGAAATGTTGGTGCTCCGCCACTGGCCGCAAGGCCCCTGTAGGTGCGAGGCCTTAGGCGCCCGCTTAATTTGCATGGTGCCCTCCTGTTTTAAAACATGGTCAATGCATCTCATTGGTGTAAGTGCACTTCTATGTTCTGAATTGTAGGGGCATTGAGTATGGTGCTAGCATGATGAGAGGTTACTGCCTATTTGTGTCCATAAATAATATATAATGTTTTTCTTTTATTTTAGAAACCAGTGATCAGGATGTGGAGGCTCAGCCTTCTCAGGCCCCCTGTAAGTAATGTGGATGTGCTGGTGTGTTGTGTATTAGGTCGAACTTGGAGGAATGATTGTTTGTTTTGTTTTCTTTTGTGGTTGATGTAACTTCAGCAAGAGAGGAGCCTCAGGCAGGGCCAAGTCGCCTGGATCCGGGCCAGGAACAAACTGTTGGCCAAGAAGAGGCCAATTGGTCCGACTCGGATGAGGACCTGGGCTCTCCTCAAAGGGGAAGTAAGTATTCTACATGTGTTTGTGTGTTCAATGTGTCCTGGTAAATATAAGGGCTGTAATATATATATTTTGACATTGGGGTTTTGTAGCAGCTGACATTGAGGATGTTTGTTGTGGAGGACTGGGGAAGAGGGGCCACTGCTTACCCAGTCCACTGTAACTACTACCTTCAATGTTTCCAGACTACTTTCTGTGTGCCTTTATCAAGTAGCTTTTGTTCAAGGATTGTATTTGTGTCTTTGTGTTTCTAGGAGATACAACGCCATCCCCCCATGAAGGGACACCATCCCCCCATGTAGGGTCTCCCCCATCCTCCCCCACTCCAGGCTCCCCTGAACTAGTCTGTAAGTACCTAAAATTAGATTCTCACATGAATTGTGTGTGCTAGGATGATGTGTATCTAGGATAATCTAAGTTGGAGTCAAAGCAAGTGTAGTTTTGCTATATGTGACAGGAAGGTTGGTCATGAAACACTCTTGCTTAACCTTCATGTTTGAAAGGTGGTTTTGGGGAGCATTACAGGACATGTTATCTTTTGTAAGTTATCTCAAGCCACCCTATTCTAAATTGGTGTTAGTTTCTCTACATTGGAAATGGTGTGCTTTGTACTTGTAAATTTTTTGGGGACATTGTAATTTAATCATGTCCTGATTTAGTCAACACTGAAAATGTGTGTTTGTCAATCTTTCATAAATACTCTTCCTCGGTAATGTACCACATTCCAGTTCACAATTTGTGTTCTTTTTGTGCAGTTTCTCCAGAGCCAGCCACGCCATCCACTTCAGGGGCCCCAAAAAAACCTGATGATGGTAAGTTGTGTGCTTTTCCAGTAATGTGTCTACTTAGTAAGTGGAGAAATGCTAACTGTGTATGTCCCCGCTCAGGCTTCAAGTTGTTCTAAAGGCAGCGGGTTCTTTATGTGAATGCATTCTATGCATTAGTATTCCAAGTGATAGGTGTGCATATTCCCCCTAAGACTTACTGGGACCATTTTTTACGGTCCAAATTTTTGCACTAATACTTGTCTGGAACAGACTCCCCCTCCTCCTTAACTGAGGTGACAGCATGCCAATATTGCCTCCTGATGCTGTCACTCCTAATCATTGAGACCATTGGAAGGGAGGGGGGCAAGGCTGGCTCACAGCCTAGTGCCTGAACAGGCACAGGGTGCTTGGCTTCATCTCATGTGCCTCCATAGCAAGCTGCCTGCTGTGGGGTCAAACAACAGGAGGGAGGTGCCTAGAGGTGTGTACAGGGGCCATGTAAAAAGGAGGATTGTTATTTCTCTTGTCCCCAAAAACCTAGAGAGTGTAAGTCTAACCTGATTAGTTTTCCGCAGCCCTCCCAAAATGATATGTTTCCAACACTTAGAACAGGCAGGGCTGAGGCACCAAAAACATCAGAAAAACACAATCAGCACAAAAGCAGGGAGTACGTATCCTTAACGCTACAAGCTTCACCCAGAAGAATGACGCTTGCACTGTACAAATCTGCATCACCACCATATCAATGTCTAAATAAAACTTTCAGGGAAATGTGGAGGGGTAATGAGTGGGTGTTAGAGCGTTTTCATGACTGCGTAACCTACAGTTAGCGTGAGTCCATTTGTTGATAAACTTTTTCTTCTCTCTTAACACAGCTGGGATGGCGGAAAGGAGATCAGGGGAGCAGACACATCTGCTCCGTCCAGAACTGGCCCTCAAAATTCCTAAGGGTGAGTCTCTACTATGTGTCAGGTTCAATCTATAGACAGTAAGAGGGAGAGAGAACGCTCCACAGATTCCAATGGTGATAGAGATAAATGTGTGCACATGTATCGTGTTGACCAATTGAACCCAAAACACCTTACATTCTTCAAAATGATTGCTTGTGTTTACATGCAGAAAAGCATTTTACTTAGCTTTGGTGGAACTGCTACTAACATTCCAAGCCATCTTATGTAACCTTTTGAACAATTTGCTGTGAAAGTTTGAGTTTAAGGTTTACAACAGCAATTTAGCATATTTGCTTCAGAGTGTTGATAAAAGCCAACCAATAGACTCCTAAGCATATTTGTTGAGGCACATTAATTACAATCCTTGTTTGGATCATTTTGCCTAAAACTAATTGTCATGTTTTTTTCTACCCAGGGCACACCCACCTCACCTACGAGGTCCTCCTGGATTATATGAGGTGGTGCGGAGACCGAATTCTCTATTTGGAACACCTTTGTGGCGTGGATCCAGACCCTAAGGAGCCATTCGTTAGGAATGTCACACCTTTAAAAAGATCCTAGTATTTTTTTTTTTTGTTTGTTTACTTATGTTGCACGTTGCAACACAAAGAAATGTCACATTTGTAATTGTTGCCCATTATAAACAAAAATCTAACAAAAAAATCAAAAAAAGTTTAAAAAAAAACCCTTTTTTTTGGGACCCAAAAAAACAAAAAAAAACAAAAAAAGCCTTGTTTTTGGCAACCAAAAAAAATATAAAAATTAAAAAAAAAACCCATTTTTTGGGACCCAAAAAAACAAAAAAAACAAAAAAAGCCTTGTTTTTGGCAACCAAAAAAAATATAAAAATTAAAAAAAAACCCTTTTTTTGGGACCCAAAAAAACAAAAAAAACAAAAAAAGCCTTGTTTTTGGCAACCAAAAAAAATATAAAAATTAAAAAAAAACCCTTTTTTTGGGACCCAAAAAAACAAAAAAAAACAAAAAAAGCCTTGTTTTTGGCAACCAAAAAAAATATAAAAATTCAAAAAAAACCCATTTTTTGGGACCCAAAAAAACAAAAAAAACAAAAAAAGCCTTGTTTTTGGCAACCAAAAAAAAAAAATGTTTACAAAAAAGCCTTGTTGTTTTTGGCAACGGAAAAAACCAAAAATGTTTACAAAAAAGCCTTGTTGTTTTTGGTAACAAACTAAACCAAAAATGTTTACAAAAAAGCCTTGTTGTTTTTGGTAACAAACTAAACCAAAAATGTTTACAAAAAAGCCTTGTTGTTTTTGGTAACAAACTAAACCAAAAATGTTTACAAAAAAGCCTTGTTGTTTTTGGTAACAAACTAAACCAAAAATGTTTACAAAAAAGCCTTGTTGTTTTTGGTAACAAACTAAACCAAAAATGTTTACAAAAAAGCCTTGTTGTTTTTAGGGCAAACGACAAAACCACAAATGTTTACAAAAAAGCCTTGTTGTTTTTAGGGCAAACGACAAAACCACAAATGTTTACAAAAAAGCCTTGTTGTTTTTAGGGCAAACGACAAAACCACAAATGTTTACAAAAAAGCCTTGTTGTTTTTAGGGCAAACGACAAAACCACAAATGTTTACAAAAAAGAATTGTTTTTGTGAAAACCTTCCAAAAAATGATGTCAAAACATAAAAAATGTTTAAAATGTTTATCTAAATTAAATTTAAGTATGTTGCTCTTTGCAACACAAATGTTACATTGGCAATTTAGTTCATTCTATTATATATTGTAATATATTTTTTGTACGCTACAGTTGGTAGACACCCACATGTGTTATTAAAACATTTATTTTATTACCCAAGTTTTCTTTTTGGTGTACACATCGAATGTCTTTTGTGTTGTATTTGTTTAGTTGAGTGGTGTGGTCTGTAATTGTTAGTATGTTGGCTTTGGTTTATGTTAGCCTTGAGACTTGTTTTGAAGCTACATTTGAAGGGAGACCTTTTCTTGGGTCGTTATGTGAACATTGAGTTATCTAAATTTACATGAAATCATATGTTTGGAGATAGAGAAGCACGTGTGTATAAATGCCTACATTAACCAGGGCCATTACTTGGCCACCAACACTCCTAAAAAACCAAAGAGCAAACACAAACTAATCATTTTGCATAAAATTTTATTTCATCCCCAAAAGAAGCACTATAATAAATCATATTGTGCCACCCTCAAATTAAAAAAAAAAAATGGCCCAACAAATTGGCCAATGTAAATCATTAACAAAACTAAACCAAATTAAACAAAAAAACAAAAAATCAAGTTGGTGGTGGTGCCTGAAGCAGTGTGGTGAGCACTGTTAAGTTTCCTGCCATCAAATGGTGGGCCAATAGTTCCATCTGGTCTGGGGTTAACTGTAGAGTTGTGCTCAAGTGGCCCATTAGGATCATATCTTGTGTCTGAGGCTGCTGATGATGCAGGGTGTTGAACGTTGGAAATGTCCCAGACAGAAGATGTTCTGCCAATAGTGTCATCTGCTCTGGGGTCAGCCTAAGCATTTGGGCAACGTGTGCCATTACCATGAGATGGGATCGTTGCTGCTCCAAGGCTATTTGATGCTGCTGGTGGTGCAAGGGTTGTGAAGATGTGTGGGGAGTGGTGGTTGATTGTTTGTTGTGGTCCACGGTGCGGGGGCAAACGACATGTCGCATTGGTGACAAAAAAGAAGAACGGCCTGGGGAGGAGTGAAGTGATAAAGGTGTGGAGGGAATGTAGTCAGGTGGAAGGGGTACTGTGGAACCAGTGCGCATTGAGGTTGTGCAGGAGGATTGCTCATTGAGGGGTGTGGGAGTCCGAACGGAGTGTGAAGTGCTAGGAGTGGCTACAGGAGGAATTGTCCCATCCCCAGCTGCCTGACAAGTGGCCAACACTGGCATTACCCTCCCACTACCACAACCTGCAGTGGCAGGTGAGTGAGATGTTTGGGAGGGCTCTGCCAATGGGGCATCTTCAGATCCAAACAGGCATTGGCGTGTGGCCAGCACCTGAGTGTCAACACTTTGCCGATCCCGTTGATGCTGGTCTGCTAAACTTACCAAGCTGTTACGCATATCCTGTTGAACCTGTAACATATCCTGGTGAACCTGTACCATTGTTGCTACAGATTCCTGTATGAGCCCGAGCAGACGTACTGCCTCAGTAGATTGCTGAGTACGCCTCCTTAACTCATTTTGGACCTGATACTCATCAAGCAGCCTCTCGGCTACATCCAGCATAGATGGACGAAGTTGGGTAGGTGACAATCCCTCTGCATCTAAGGCTACCTGAAAGCAGAAGAAATAGACCAAATCATTATCAAACATCATGCCTAAATATTTCAGATTAGTTTGACAACTTAACACCCCAAGCAGAACGTTGAAAAGTTTGATGTGCTTCTAATGAGTACTTGTTCATTGTAAGATTATCCAAGCTAGCAACACTTCTGATAATGGGTACATATTATATTGGTATGACTAATATGACAAAGGCAAAAAAGATTCAACATGAAGGTGTTCCCAATTAACCCTGGTGTGGTAGGTTGTTTATGCTTTTGGTAAATCTGTTACTACACCAATGACTTTATACATCTACGTATGTTGTCTAAAATCTTGCCATCAATCGGCTAGAGGACAACCCAACCAAACGATACCCATGAATTTGGACCTGGAAAATCAAAGACGGGCCGGACTTTAAAGATCCTGGATGTTTTTGGAACATTAGTGGCACACCAAATTATAACATAATTCCCTGATGTTCAAGATAGAACTCTTGTTGTGCTGGTGCATCGTCAGAATGTCATAGCACTAATTTAACACACACAATGTAAGCCACATCTAGTCCAAAATCAATGCTACCATTGAAATGTTACATGTGCACCTTGTTCCCTTATATCACATACCACAGCACTGGATGCAGAATCGTCGCCAGCTCCTGATCCAACTCCAGCTGCAACGTCAAGAGGGGCCTGATGTTCTTTTAAAAACAAAAAAAAAAAAACATGTTTAGTACATAACCTTAGTCAGTAATGATTATGGCCAGATTGCCCTCCTAGCTTCATGAATGAAGCATTGAGGCCAAACATTCAAAAGTGCTTTCCTGGGCTCATAGGACACTTGCTAAACCCTCCCAAAGGTTAAGAAGGCTTGGTCTGCCTACTAATGACGGCACCCATTAATGCTGTCAACTGTGTTTTGCAGGGTAAACATCTAAAAGGCAACACTCTTTCATAAGAAAAAACATGTGTGTTAATGGGGTTAATAAGATTCAAAAAAACATTATTTGACTAGACATACCAACACCTTCCTCCAGGCCTAGCTGCACTGGGTGTGTTCCCTGCTGCGGATCTTCTGTAAAGGACATAGCAATATGAGCTATCTTGGAAAAAAAAAAACATCTACATTGTTTGGCACAGTATGATATTGGACCTACCAGGAGGAGGGTCAGCACTGATGTCAACACCTGTGAGTCCGTCTGGTTCGCCAAGCTGCATGGGCTGTGGAGGGGCTGAGATCCGTGCTACAGATGAACAAATTGCAGGTTGGGGAAAACAAAAAAAGGACAATTGGAAGGGCAAGTATCACATTCTCTTAATGTCACACATAGGATAGTAGTTAATCTTTTCCAAACAACTCACACAATTGACATCCAAGATAATATCCTACCTCGGTGCAAAGCATCCGAATCTAAGTCCTCTCTGGGAAAGATGGTATCGGGTCCTATGATGTTCAAGAAAGGTAATTGATAATCCCAGAGAGAACTTCGTGCACGTTCATCCAGCCGACCTTGACGGTCATAAAGACCCTCCGCAGCCCATGCAATTAGCTTCTTCCGAACGGACCCACAGATGTCGTTGACCTTCTTCCGCACACTGTCACGGTGGCGAGGTGCTTCACCCAGTGCATTTACAGCATCCCGGATTTCATCCCACAATCTGTTCTTCTCTGTTACTGAGTAAGACGCGGCCCTGGTCCCATGTATCGCCTGATATCTGGCCATATAGGCGTGGACCAGGGCACAGCACTGATTGTGGGTGAAACGGGGAAGCCGGGGTAATGTGGACAAGCTGACTCTGGTGGACGGACCCGCTCCAGGACTACTGTCAGAAGAGCCAGCTTGTCCACTTGGTGTGTTAACACCTCCCCCGGCTTCCTCCTCCGGGATGGGGATGGTGGACTCCCTCATGGATACAGCTGGAGCCTCCCTCACACCAGAGCCAGACGATCTGCCCACCCTGCCCCCCTGCCCCCCCTGCCCCCCCTGGCCCCCCTGGCCACCCTGCCCCTTCTCATCCTTCCAGTGGGTGGGGCCATGGGAGCACGAGGTGGGCAGAGAATCTGGCTGTCCAGCAGCAGCAAAGAGCCCCAAACTCCTAAATCTGAAATGACAAAAGAGAAAACAGAAAAAACAGGATTTGCAGATTGCTCTTCATATACAGTATAATTAGTGAACAGTTACAGAACACACTTACCTAATGGCACAAACAGACTTGGTGGTGGTGGTGGTGGTAGTAGTGGGCAAAGAGCAGAAGAGGCTGCAAAGAAAAGGAAAAAAAAAACACATAAGAAAACGCATATGGGTACAAATCACACGAGGCCCTCCAAACACTTACCTAATGGCACAAACACGGTGGTGGTGGTGGTGGCAAAAAAAGCAGAAGAGGTTGCAAAGAAATGGAAAAAAAAAAACACATAAGAAAACGCATATGGGTACAAATCACACGAGGCCCTCCAAACACTTACCTAATGGCACAAACACAGTGGTGGTGGTGGTGGTGGCAAAGAGCAGAAGAGGCTGCAAAGAAATGGAAAAAAAAAACACATAAGAAAACGCATATGGGTACAAATCACACGAGGCCCTCCAAACACTTACCTAATGGCACAAACACAGTGGTGGTGGTGGTGGTGGTGGTGGTGGTGGTGGTGGCAAAGAGCAGAAGAGGCTGCAAAGAAATGGAAAAAAAAAACACATAAGAAAACGCATATGGGTACAAATCACACGAGGCCCTCCAAACACTTACCTAATGGCACAAACACAGTGGTGGTGGTGGTGGTGGTGGTGGTGGTGGTGGTGGCAAAGAGCAGAAGAGGCTGCAAAGAAATGGAAAAAAAAAACACATAAGAAAACGCATATGGGTACAAATCACACGAGGCCCTCCAAACACTTACCTAATGGCACAAACACAGTGGTGGTGGTGGTGGTGGTGGTGGTGGTGGCAAAGAGCAGAAGAGGCTGCAAAGAAATGGAAAAAAAAAACACATAAGAAAACGCATATGGTTACAAATCACACGAGGCCCTCCAAACACTTACCTAATGGCACAAACACAGTGGTGGTGGTGGTGGTGGTGGTGGTGGTGGCAAAGAGCAGAAGAGGCTGCAAAGAAATGGAAAAAAAAAACACATAAGAAAACGCATATGGGTACAAATCACACGAGGCCCTCCAAACACTTACCTAATGGCACAAACACAGTGGTGGTGGTGGTGGTGGTGGCAAAGAGCAGAAGAGGCTGCAAAGAAATGTAAAAAAAAACACATAAGAAAACGCATATGGGTACAAATCACACAAGGCCCTCCAAACACTTACCTAATGGCACAAACAGACTTGGTGGAGGGGGGGTGGTGTAATCCTTTATAGGCAAAAGGAGGCTGCAAACATTAAACATACATGAGAAATCGCATGACCTACATACGTGCACATAATAAATTACAGTTATCAGGAAAGCAAAAATGGTGTCTTTGGAAGCTGGGAAGGTAAGGGGGCAGGTTTAGATGCCAAATCTAGACTGCACACCTTTAACAAACATGAGAAAACACATGTCCAAATCACATGCACATGGGGCCAACTGCCAATGATTAAAAGACACTTGAGGGGTTCCCAAGCTATTGTGGGTTGGAGGGGATTCACCATAGACAACTTAAGCACACCCAAGATAAGTACAAATTCTCTCCTTCCTTTTTTTTGGGAGAGAGAGATACAATTGTCTTACCTCCAGATAATGTAGGTTGTGGGTCACAGGGTCTTGCTAGCACATAAGAAACATCGATCTATAACATCCAGCAGCCATATTGGCCATGTGCTCCTTTTATAGCTGGCTCACAGGTGTGATAATTAGCGGCCGTTTCTATATATATCTGCGCATTCGCGAATTTGCGCGTTCAAAATGGAGGACGATATCCCAGACGCATTAGATGGTGCAATGCTGGCATTTATCGGTGCCTTGTTTGAGGAGGCCCTGGCACAGGAGGCAGCAGAAGGTGGGGAAGCTGCAGCAGCAGCAGCAGCACCTCCAGCAGCAGCACCTCCAGTCCGTGTGCCCTTACCTCGCCAGCCACGCATTTTTGCTCCAAGGATCTATTTGGACAAGCTGCGGGATTCTGATGTCAGGAGGAAGTTCCGGCTCGAGCGAGGAACTATTCTACACCTCTACCAGCTCATAGCAGAGAAAATTGACCCGGACACACAGCGCGGCCATGCGGTGCCCGGCATGGCCAGATTGCTGGCCACTTTGTATATTTTAGGGCGTGGCAGCTTCTAAGCCACTTCGGGAAGTATCATGGGCATTAGCCAGCCCACAGTTTCAAGGGTGTTCATGTTGGTCATTAATGCCATAGTGGATATAGTGCCCAATTTTATCCACTGGCCACAGAATGAAAATGAGTGGACTGAAGTCAAGTTGGGTTTCTACCGGCGGGCACACATGCCGCAAATCCTAGGGGCAATCGATGGCACCCACATAGCCATTAGGCCCCCAAGGAGCCACGAAAGTGAATACCGGAACCGCAAGCAGTACCACTCCGTGAACGTCCAATTAGTGTGTGACGCCAAACAGCGCATCATGAGTGTCAACACTGGTCACCCAGGGTCGTGCCATGATTCCAGTATGTTAAGAACAAGTACTCTGTACGAGGTGTTTGAAAGTGGACAAATGCCCGAAGGGTGGCTTATTGGTAAAGTATTTTGTCTTAACAACATAAACTGTAAGATTACATAGACATAGGAATAAGCTACATCGGTGTACACCCTGATTTAAGCAAAGCCTACCTAAAATGGATGTGTTAGGAGTTGTCAGGCTGTTCACACACAACCAGATCAGCAGCTTAGCAGCTCACAAAAGAAAGATTTGCAAAGTTGTCTTTGAGTCCAATGAAGGTGGTTAACCAATGTGTAAATGGTGTCCTCTAGCCACCCAAAGAAAACCTACAAATGATTCCAATGGTATTGCCATATCCCCAAAGTACTTTGCATAAGTGAGTCAATATTGGTTTCCTCACTCTAGTTGCAGATATATTCCAGAAGTAAGACCTAGGCTAATGTAATAGGAACAAAATAGGGGCCAAGTTGGAACTTGCAAGAGAAACCCACCACTTTGTGTGTCCTTTTTCCCATTTGTATTAGTGATTTAGGCAGTTAGACAGAGTTGAGATGTTTCATATGATTTTTTGCAAACAGACGAGCAGGTTGTTTAGTAAAATGCCTAATTGTCTCCCATTTTGAGGAGTCATCTAAAGTCACATGATAGGAAGAACTAATGTATATTTTTCTTATTTTTCAGGGGATGCTGGTTACCCGCAGCTGACGTGGCTGATGGCTCCAATCAGGTACCCCCAGGGCCCAGCAGAGAGGAATTACAACAGGGCCTTGCGGAGAAGCCGGAGTATCATTGAGTTGACCATAGGTCTTCTCAAGTCCCGGTTTCTCTGCTTGGCCCGGCCTGGGGGTGAACTCCTGTACTCTCCTACAAAGGCTTCCAAGATCATCCTGGCGTGCTGCGTGTTGCACAACATGTGCGTTGCCCGGGATGATTCTTGGGAGCTGACGGAGGAGAGGGAGCCAGAGGTCCGTCAGCCGGCGGCCCCCAGGCGGCGGAGCACCGCTGCCGGTATGGCCACCCGGAATACCCTGGTTGCTAGCCACTTTACATGTAAGTACTGTAACCGGTCAAGATAGGGCATGTGTATTAATTAGCTAGTTAGCAGAGGTGCCACTCACAGGGAGACAGAGGGTGATTATCATCTGCCAATGACACTTGCCATTGTGGATAAAGTGTAGTCAACATTGGTAAAATTGTGTTACTTGAGCAAAAACATGCACCTCTAACCATAAACATGTTGGTATTGTGAATAGTGTAAAGGGCTGAGAAGAGCTGGCAGGTGTTTATTTGTGTCTATGCCACCTGTGTAGTTATTGATAACATGAACGGCTGCTTGGTATCTTATGGTGTTGTAATTTTCCAGAACATCAACATCTTGGAATCATGGCACGTACCATGGGAAGCCTGTGGTGATGGGCTGTCTGGCGTCACAGGTGTGTATTCAAATGTTTACATTAATGATTTCTGGTTTGTGTAAGTTGGCATAAAATGTGTTATTTCACTCGTGATGTCGAAATTAAATGAAGTTCAGAATGAAGCAAACAGGCATTAAGATGTGATTTTCATTATGAAATGTCTTATCCTTTGTTTTATTTTTCCAGGAGTGGTACTGCTTGCGGGTGTAGGTGGTAGAAACCCACCTTGATGGACTCCACTCATTTTCTTTTGTGGTCAGTGGATATTTGGTAAGGCACATGGCCAATGACCAACATGAACACCCTGGAACTTCGAAAGTGGCTTGGAAGCTGACCAGCAAACTTGCCATGCCTGTCCCCTATGAGCTGGTAGAGGTGCAGAATGGATTCTGAACTCTGCCGGAAGTTGTGGAAGACATCAGAATCCCGTAGCCATGGAGCAAAGATCGTGGTCTGGCGCTGTAAAGGCACACGGACTGGAGAGTGACAATATTCTTTTGCTGCATCCCTCCTTCTGCTGTCATTCTCAAATAAATAAATACATTAGAATTGAACATGTGTTTTTTTGTTTTGTGTGGGTGCCTACAGACAAAAGGGCCATCCACACTGTAAGATTTAGAGAAGACTTTATCCTTCAGATTGACATTTTCTATGTAGTGCAAGGGCCTGCCTGATTGCATCCAAATTGAAAGTGTTGAGGTTTGAGCTTATATTATATGGTTTGGTTAAGTCTACAGGAAAAAGTCTAGACAAATTGTTAGTGTATGGCCCATTAAGCTGCCAAGGCCGGAGTTTTGCACTTTGCATGCTGCTTGTACTGGTGATGTGAGGGGTTGTAATGTAGAGTAGGGATGTGACAGTGTTGTGTTGAGGTGTGAGGCAAATGTAGTGTTGGACTATGAGGGTCTGTGTTGTTGAAATATGGAGAGAGTCCAATATCAGACACCTATGTTTATTGGTCAAGAAATTGTAAGAACCATGGTAAATATGTAAAGAATTGCATCTCGATAAAACTAGGACCACACTCATAAAATCAAAATTGTGTTGTTTCCATTGATGTGCTTGAAATTTGGGTAGGACACCCCCCCCCCCCCAAATTCAAGATAGTTTAAAAAAACTGTTTAAAAAAATGAGAGTGAAAAGAGATCCCAAGTGTAGTGATGTGATTTGAACCCATGACGTTGTTAACTGCAGTGAAGTTGCAAAGCACTTAGCTATTGTGCAGAATAAAGCTGTATGGTGGAAAAAAAGCAGTGTGTTAAGGCTAAAAAGCACATACAGCTAAAGAACTAAACATTGTATGGAATGTGGGAAGAAGACCATGGTAAAATTGTGAGGTTTCATCTTGCCCTGAAGTAGGGTAGGGGTTTGGTCACTTGCCTTTGGTACTTTCCTTCATAAGATCGAATCGACACACAGACAAGATCAAAAAAACACTTAAAATGGTGTAAGCTTGCAAGCGCTTCTGAGTGTAACATTATTTAGCAATATATATGATGTAATCCGTTACATTTTAGCAATATAAACAAAAAAAGAAAATAAAAAAAGTAGGTGGAGATGGTAAGCCTCGAACCTACAGCAGAGGGAGATGAATTATAGACATGTGATGTGTGCACTAATCCACTAGCCCACATCGCTATGTGAAACTGCTATAAGCACGAAGACATAAGTTTGCGAATTGGCGAAGCCGCGATCGTAAGTGAATCCCGCTGACGGCGGAATTCATTATTGCTGTTTTACTCGCCAATTCGCCGCAGCACCAGTTAATTGATTTGAACGCGGCGAAACTGAAACACGTCATAGATGTTTGAAGCTGCAGTTTCTTTAAATCCGGCCCTAAATATCCACACTGAAAGCTGGTGTCTATGAGGTTTTCCTTTAAAATGAGGAACTGATCTTTGCTTTTAAGCTTAGTAGTGGGCATATGCAAAAACTTCCCTGCAGTCTGGAAACCTGCTCATACATATCGATAAATGAATATGAAAATATTACATGAATAATGCAGAGTAGATTTTTGGCTTAATTTGCCCTGTCCCACCTGTATTATTTTCTTCAGAGCTCTCATTACTGACTATTGTGACGGCTACAGCAAATAATGATCATAATAGCTTAGTGACTTCAGCCATTTTGTCTGTTAGCTGTGAATTGATAAACTTAATACATAAAAATGTATTTTTATTTAACAGAAATTTGCAATGCGTAGCTGAAGTTAAGGAAATTTACAAATCTGTAATAATCTATAAAGGTCTTACTGGTTGTAGGAATTTGTGAATACACCAGTTGTGAGCTGATATAATCAAAGGCACACATATATAATTTACAAATGCAATATTAGCCAACCAGTAAAAAAAGGGCATAAGAAAAATCTGGCTGTAACTGGGATAAGCAGTGTCCTCAATGCTCATTGGTGCAAAAGGATTTACAGTTTACTGTTATTACTTAGTGACCTTTAAACCAAGATGAACAACCCTAAACTCACCACCCCTCTAATACTATTTTTACAAACTCCATTGAGGCCATCTTTGTCTAGTTTTCTTCTGTGTTTGGCACCTTTGGACACCTTGATTGGGCAGCCCTGGATGGTGTAACTCCCATAATTAGAGATATATTTTCTATATCTGAGAGTATCAGTGGGCTTCGTATGAGCTCCTGTGGGATGCTTAGCATTTATGGGGCCTTCTTTAAAAAGTATCTAAACTGAAAAACAAAAATTTAATATATTGCAGCTTACCCATCTTTAGATGGGGGTGACTCCATTCATTTTTTAAGGCCTTTGTTTCCTATTTTTAGGTTGTGATACTGTGAATGACACACTTTCTGTTCCTGAGTGGCTACACTCATTCCTCCCCTGTGTGAGGGGATCACAGCTTCCACACAGGCAAAACTACAACTGTTTGTGCATTCCCATTGCATCAAGGATGATGAGATTAGTAATTTACACAAATAAGATAACATTGTTTTTGCTTCCAGGTCACCACAGGAAGTAACAAGGACGCTACTTTTTTTGGCAACACGTATTTCTTTCAGGTATTGCTGAATTTTTTTTTTTTTTTTATAAGAACAAAGGATGTAGTCATAACAGATTACCTGCTCTAGGATGATACCTCTGCTCCTCCATAAATACAGTACAGTAAGTGAGCATTGTCCTCCACAAACAGGATGTGTGTTGCCAGTGGGATTACCAGGTAAAAAGAAACAAAAGCATGAAAAAATGTGCAACCCTCTTTTGGGTGGAAGAGTGAGTTTGATAATAAAGTTGGGAAATGATTTAGTAATATAAGCAAAGTAATTAGGAGCAAAATAACTACTGAATCCAGCATATTACATTAACCTTAAGTATATAAATGCACACCAGTATAGAAATAATATAAGCTGCATATAAGAAGGGATTAATAACAGTACTTACAATTAATGAACAAACAGGTATCATCAGCAAAGGGCCCAAAAGGAGTCCTGGTGGAATTGTGCACATATACCTGGTTATATATAGTTATTAACCACTTTACCACTGTGTACCGGAGTACTACTGCGGCAAAGTGGCTCGTTATCGTCTGACGACGTAGACCTACGTCGCCAGACTCCTCCCCTGTAGGCGGCGCTCGCGCGCCGCCGGAGGCGTGCTCCCACTGTTTTCATTCACATGAAAAATCGCACAGGTGATCAAATACCACCATACCACCAAAAGAAAGCTCTGTTTGTGGGAAAAAAAGGACGTAAATTTCGTTTGGGTACGGCGTTGCATGACCGCGCAATTGTCAGTTAAAGTCGCACAGCGCCGAATCGCAAAAAGTGGCCCAGACGTAAGACAGCAAAATGCTCTAGTGGTAAAGTGGTTAATAGAGATATATCCAGATAAATGTTACAGCAAACTTCAGTGCAGGGGCCCCGGAGGGTGATCTGGTGTTTGTCATTGAGCCAGAGCCCTGAAGACTGGAACTGAAGCCTGGAGTTTTTCACTGGCAGGAACTGCAGTGTGCCACTGTATCTGTGGCACCAGGACTCAGAGTCAGCTTATCTACTCTGCACTTTAGTCCCCCACTAGTTTGCAATATGTGACATGAATTAGAACCTCTAAGCTAATGATCCCTTAGTAGCCACCAGATGCCAAACCTGTCTCTAGCCTATGCTGGTTATTGAGCCTTGAGCTCAAACTAGCTATAGAATCCCAGTCCAGAAGGGTCAGGGTTAACTAGAATAACAGGAGTTGAAAATAAACTAAAGAGGTTGGACATAATGATTGAATCAAGTATGGTAAAAGAACAAAACAATTGCCTAATATGGTATTGGACCGCCTTTGGCATCCAAGACAGCCTGAATTTTCCTGGGAACTGACAAATATAAGTCTTGGATGGTGGATAATGGAATCTGATACCACCCCTAATGCAACATTCCAGTCACAGTCCTGCGCTATGTCCTTTTGTCTCTTTCAGTCAGTTGACCATGTCGACCGTGCCTATGCTTATCAGACAACGTTTTCCCGGAAACTGTACATGCCATTGTAACCTTTGCTACTGTACCTCGCAACACCGCAAATAAAGTGGCTACTTCAGTCACAGAGGCACCAGCTAAGTGATTACCTACAATTTGCCCTCTTTGAAACTCAGTAAGCTCTGAAATGACTCCGTAGTGCTAACAACACACACAGTGAATGACAGAAGTGAGGCTTCCCAGCTGTTAGCTAGGTGTCTCATCACACAGCGAAAGCAAAAGAATGTTAGATCACTTCCACTTTCAACTCAAAACATGTTGTCATTTTCACACCTGCAAATCATGTAGTGTTTCTGTATTTAAGTCCAACCCCTGTATATTGCAATAAACAGGTTCACCAACCAAATATACTGGAAGGTGACCAGTACACATTAGCACAGACCTAGCTATTTGTTACTTTTCATGTGAAACAATAACAAGAACAGGGCAGAGATATTCTGTCTGTCATAAGGAATTAGATATGCACTCAGCAGTTGCAGTTATACAATTAGATCATAGCAATACTTGCATAATTGTCCCTTTTGATTGATTTACAGCCATGACTTGTGGCAGAGACTTTCTCTCTCCCCTTTCTCCTTCTGGGATTTTAAAGCCAACAACCCAGAGGCAGGAAGTCGATACATATTATATTTACAGGCATTTACAAATTTTATTTACAGGCATTTACAAATTCAGACAGTAGAGGGCAGCAGATCCCTTCAAAAGAAAACAAATGCAGACACCACCACATCTAAGAACCACTAAGCTGCGATATTTTACATTTTTGTTCTTTGTCAGTGTCTGTTAGCACTCCCTGAGCGCCGGTGCATGTTCTGTGAGGTCCAAAGGTTGGACTTTTTTCCTACCTTACTATGTCTCCTTTTATGGATATCATAGTTCTCTTGGATGTTTATAATCCCTTTGTGTGCATATATTGAAGGGATCCTTTTTTCCTATTTTATTTTGATGAACTGGGGACTTTTTGAGGAGATATATATATATATATATATATATATATATATATATATATATATATATATATATATATATATATATATACAGTATATACATAAAAGATCTTTGGAATAATAGAGTGCTTCAGGTGTATATGTTGCATCAGCAATATATGCTATTAAATTATTTCTGCTTGCCTTCTGTGGGCTGGGTATTCCCCTCTGCGCGTGACCTTCTGTGGTGAGGCCTTTCCATCACTGCTGATCAAACTGGGGCTTTCTGGACTACAATACAACTCTAATACAATTTTTTCCTTCCCTTCATAACTTTGGAGTTCCATGCTGCAGTGTATACTGTATATCTTCATTTCCCTGAAGAAGCCGATTTGGCGAAACCGGTTGGAAATTGAAGCTCAGTAAACTATACTGTACCCATATATCTATAGACTAATTTTGGATAAATGTTTTTAAGAGTTTGTATGGAAATAAACTAATATATATATATATATATATATATATATATATATATATATATATATATATATATATATATATATATATATTTATATATATATTCTGTGTATTTTTGGTATATATGATTATTGCAGTACCGTTAAAGTCCCACAACCTATATACTTGAAATTCTTGTTGGGGATGTTGGTACTCTAAATTTTTATTCTTTGGTTCCATCCACTACCACTCAATGAAAAGCATGGGTAGGTCTATCTTCAGCCATAATAGGTAAGATTTAGTGCTGACTCCAATTTTCTACTACACAATCCTCACTAATTTGTAGGCATTTAAAAACAAATGTGTTATAAAATTGTTTGCAGTATTCCATGCTCATTTACTTGGATCTATTATAATTTACATTATGTCTGTAAGCATGAAACCATCTGAGAAATGTTATACAAATGTAACATGGCTGCTTGTTCAAAACTAATATTAGTTTACCAGATGCTACCTTGCAGTTTTCTATCGTGTAAACTTAATAATGCTTGTACATTTATTTTGATACAGATGTCATAAATAATCACCACATGAGAAAATGGTATGATTTTGGAACATCTAAAATTGAGATTTTTACTAAGCTACATTTCTCTTTTTAATATGTATGGCAGTGAATGCATGTGATCCAATTTAGAAGCTATTGTACAAGAGAGCAATAAAAAGGAAAAGCAAACATTTCAATAAAGAATGTTTATCGGAGAGCATCCATTATTGCTAAATGTACTATGATATTTTATATGCACATTAGACACAAAGTAGAGAGATTTGATTAAAAAGAGGGGAAATGCAAACATTTGGCTTTAAAAAATATTATGCAGTACAAGTAAACAGAACTTGGATATAAAGTATTATGAAAAGTAGGCTATTATTTCAGATGACTTAAAAATTGGAAGGATGTTCACAGCAGTCAGGCATTCACACTGTGACTTTGGAATTTTAGTTCTACATTTGCTTCACAGTAACTTCTATCAGAGGGTTTAAAGTAAGGAGGGTGCAGAGATTTGAATAGATTTTGAATTTAATTTTAAGGATATTTCAATTACATACAGTATATACTGTATCAAAAGTGAGTACATCCCTCACATTTTTGTAAATATTTTATTATATCTTTTCATGTGACAATGGCACTTTGCTACAATGTAAAGTAGTGAGTGTACAGCTTGTATAACAGTGTACATTTGCTGTCCCCTCAAAATAACTCAACACACAGCCATTAATGTTTAAACCGATGGCAACAAAAGTGAGTACACCCCTAAGTGACAATGTCCAAATTGGGCCCAAAGTGTCAATATTTTGTGGGGCCACCATTATTTTCCAGTACTACCTTAACAATCTTGGGCATGGAGTTCACTAAAGCTTCACAGGTTGCCACTGGAGTCCTCTTCATGATGACATCACAGAGCTGGTGGATGTTAGAGACCTTGCACTCCTCCACCTTCTGTTTGAGGATGCCCCACAGATACTCATAGGGTTTAGGTCTGGAGACATGCTTGGCCAGTCCATCACCTTTACCCTGAGCTTCTTTAGCAAGGCAGTGGACGTCTTAGAGATGTGTTTGGGGTTGTTATCATTTTGGAATACTGCCCTGCGGCCCAGTCTCCGAAGGTAGGGGATCATACCTTCAGTATTTCACAGTACATGTTGGCATTCATGGATCCCTCAATGAACTGTAGCTCCCCAGTGCTGGCAGCACTCATGCATTCTCAGACTATGACACTCCCACCACCATGCTTGTCTGTAGGCAAGACACCCTTGTCTTTGTACTCCTCACCTGGTTACCGCCACACATGCTTGACACCATCTGAACTAAATAAGTTTATCTTGGTCTCATCAGACCATAAGACATGGTTCCAATAATCCATGTCCTTAGTTCAGCAAACTGTTTGTGGGCTTTCTTGTGCATCATCTTTAGAAGAGGCTTCCTTCTGGGACGACAGCCATGCAGACCAATTTGATGCAGTGTGCGGCGTATGGTCTGAGCACTGACATGCTCACTCCCCACCCCTTAAACCACTGCAGCAATGCTGGCAGCACTCATACATCTATTTCCCAAAGACAACCTCTAGATATGATGCTGAGCATGTGCACTCAATTTCTTTGGTCGACCATGCAGTGCCATCTTAAGAGCAATAAAGGGCCCCGGGCAATGCAGTGCACTGGGGCCCCACCTACACAATCACCCACGAGAATAAAAATGCAAATTATCGATACTGTGCTATTTATTGGTACAGCAGTGCCAGGCTAATGCCTGTTCCATGGAGGTGGGACAGGCATACCTGCAGTTGTGGGCTCCCCCTCCACGGCCCAAGTGGCCTGACAGCAGCGCAGAGCCGACAGGTGCCACCTGCTAAGTTTGGCGGCGGGAGATACACAAGATACACAAGAATCGGGACTAATGCTTGGCTGGGGCTGGTTCGCTACTGCCCAGTGTGCCCATTCGGTAAGATGGCTCTGCGACCATGGCAAGGCCTGTTCTGAGTGGAACCTGTCCTGTTAAACCACTATATGGTCTTGGCCACCGTGCTGCAGCTCAGTTTAAGGGTCTTGACAATCTTCTTATAGCCTAGGCCATCTTAATCTAGGGCAACAATTCTTTTTTCAGATCCTTAGAGAGTTCTTTGCCACGAGGTGCCATGTTAAACTTCCAGTGACCAGTATGAGAGAGTGAGAGCGATAACACCAAATTTAACACACCTGCTCCCCATTGACACCTGAGACCTTGTGACACTAACGAGTCACATAACATTGGAGAGGGAGAATGGCTAATTGGGTCCAATTTGGACATTTTGACTTAGGGGTGTATTCACTTTTGTTGCCAGTGGTTTAGACATTAATGGCTGTGTGTTGAGTTATTTTGAGGGGACAGCAAATCCGCACAGGAGCTTCTGAGATTCTGGGGCCCATTACAGATAGGGGATACCCTTGCCATAATACCCATATTACCCATAATACCCATATTATTGCCAAGGTACTTTCAATCATTGAAGGTACCCTGGCTGGGTTTAAAGTCTGTTAGTGGTACTTGATGGTACCGCATAGCTCTGGCACAGAGTGTGCAGGAGTTAACATGTCAATAGGGGCTTCTGTTTCAAGAAAATTAATCACTTGAATTGGGTTCTTTTCCTACAGACACCTTTACCCAATTACACCAATTTATTGAGACCTCCCACTGAAAGCCAACTATTGGTGACACTTCAATAAATATTATGTAACAGGACTGTTCTGCCCTGAACAATAACAGAATAGAGGCACTTACATCAACCTTCGATGTGTCATAGAAAGTAATACTGACCTCCAATGTAACAGTGAAATTTATACTTACCGCCAATGAAACAAGGAAATTGAATCACCAATATAACAGGGGGATTTACACTGGCCACCGCTGTAAAGGGGAAGTTACACTGACTACCAATGTTATAGGGCATTTACACTGACCACTAATATAACAGGGGAATTTACACAAAGCACCAATGTAAAGGGGGAATTTACACTGACCAACAGTGTAAAATGCAGGCAGCAGTGAGGAATAATACTCAGTGTCAGTCTGATAGGGGTATCCACTCTATGATTTTATCAGGTTTTAACACTGTTTGACACTGAGGAAGTGACGCCCCATACATCAGTTCAGCAGAATAGGTAATTGGCCAAATGATTAGATGGGAAGTAAGTGTAACTTGCAGTTTCCTAAACAGGTGTGAAGTTATAGATGATAATACAAACATGTTTTAGATGGCAAAAAGCATGCATACACTTTAGAATAATACAAAATTATTATGAATAGTATAAATTATAAATTATGAAAGCTGCACAGATATGGACTCTTCACAACAATGTTTCTTAAGCTTAATCGAGGTAATGTAGCTGCATAGAACTCTATAACAGCAGAGAGTCTATCTGAGAATCACTACTATTTTAGGAAAACAGTACAAAACACAGTTACTTGTGATTATGCTCCTAAACCGCATCCCTAATAATGAAGTCCAGAGTAGCTTAGGTAACACAGGTTAAAATCTGGAGGAAGGCAAGACCCAAAGACGAAGAGCCACCCCACTTTAACTGGTGTACTCTGGTAGCAATGGGGTTGAGTGCACCCACAGTAGTTGGGTTACATAGCTACTGTCACATACCTGGTCAGTGAGCCTTATGTGAAGAGGGAGGCCTCTCATACAGCTCTGGCTCAGGGAACACTGGTAGTGAGATAGCAGCCATGGGAGCACAGTGAGGTATGAGTGCCTGTGATCAGTCCAGTCGTCTGCATGGTGGCAGCAGTGGATTTGGCAGCAGAACAGCCCGGGGGCAGATGAGCTGGCAGAGAGCTTGGCTGGCAGGAGACTGTGGATAAGCACCTGGAAGCAGGAGCCAGATGAGAGCTTGCTGGACTGAAGAGCTGTAGCAGGCTGGATGAGCAGGACACAGGGTCAGATGAGCCAGGTCAGTAACAGTCTGGCAGATCAGGCCTATACAGCAGAGAGCACGTTAGTTAGGTCCCAAACCAGAAGAAGAATCCGGAGACAAGCTGAGGTAGGGGTTGGTAGCAGACAAATGCAGGTCAGAAGCAAGCCAGGTCAGGATCAGAGGTCAAACACAGGAATCAAACACACAGAAGCTGCAGACCAAACAGCAATGAGCACATACTGTAGCCTGTTTAAAAAGCCGGTTTGGTCCCAGCATCAGTGACAGGCACACACCGCGCGCCTATGCCCACGTTCATGGCCATCTGCCCGGCCAGTTGCCAGTCTGTGCATGCGCATACTATATGTTTGCACCTGGACACTATATGCCTTCCTTGACAGTTACAAAGTCTAGTTGAAAAAAGACACAAGTCCATTTAGTTCAACCAATAGAAAATAACACACACACACACACACACACACAAATAGAACACCTCCATATACACAATCCAATACTTCTGACCCCTAAATCACTTATGTTACATATATTGAGTAAATTGTGGGGGTGCCTTAGCACACACTGGGAGTCATAACAATAATATACCAGTAGGTCACCAACCCAAATACATAGCAGGAAATAATATGAAGAGAGACAATGCAGGTGTTCTAAGGTTGACTTGCTGGTATTTAAATGATTATCCAATTACACCAAAAACCTTTTATATAAAAATGCATAACTTTTTTTGTACAACGGTTAAAAACATCCTTAGAACATAATTGGATCCACATATGAAACGGTAGAAAAAAAGAGGAAGAATTATTGTCCAGTACAATGGTTCAAATTTGCGTTTTGTGGTAACATGCTGCTTCTTCATATTGTGTTTATATCCACCTGGCCTCTGTTTTCAAAATTTGTTGGTCAAAATTAGTTTATTTACTTCTGGGGAAAATGTGTGCAACTGCACTTGCAAAGTGAACAGTCTATTTTCCTTTAGTAAATCAACCCCCCCTGTGTTGTGCAGCCCATGATCCCTGCACTCTGTATGAATTTCTTTCTGGTATGTTAAAATTCATGACAAAGGGATTTGCAGTGTTTGGATCACTTTTTTGAAGTGCATACACAGGAATAATTTACCACTTCTATAGACAAGAGAAATAAAAAGGGGCTAGGTACAAAAACACACAATAGCTTTTTTTGTATATTTCCTATTCTGCTGTATTTGCACCCATACTTTCTGGCTCTTTACACATTATGTAGAGGAAAAACAGCCAGCCAGCCTGATACACATGTAGTGTGCACTGAATTTTTAATAGACAAATTTGAACATTTATTATGGCTGTGCTGCACCTCATTTACACATATGGAATCCTGATTGCATACAACACTCTTGAGTTGACCACATACATATTGGTCTGATGTTTGTCAAGGTCTTACCTTGCCCTCCTGTTGTCACTCATCTTGGACATGTGCAGACTGCTTCCTCTAATAAAATCTGATTGCATCATCACTTGCAAGGAGAACACAAGCGCCACTCTAAGTGTAGTAGGAAGGGTTTATTAGGAATAAAATTCATATGCAAGGGTACTCAGAAACGAACAAGTAAAAGGAGCATCCATGATGTATAGGTCCGTCAGTCAGGTATAGTGATTCAGGATGGCTTGAGTGGTCACGGCTCCTATAGCAAAAAGCCGGAGGTTACCGGCGCTTCCTGGTGTCTGGAACGCACAGAGGACTCTCCTGACGTCACTGCCCGGATGTGACGTATAGGCGCAGGCAACGCATTTGCGGAGCATGCACTCCTTCCTCAGGTCTCAAGAGCGCCATTTTGGGTAAGGGATTATATAGGGCAAGTACACAGTAACTGGGTCCTAAAAGCTGCGGATTTCGCAGCAACACAACTATGTTATCTACATGAGAAACAGCTTCAAACATACAATTATGAGACTACTCTCTGCATTTATACACAGTTTGTATAAGAAGGGGAAATTAAAATACTCATTAATAGGAGTTATTCACACACTGGATAAAAGGAGAGTCCTCTGTGCATTCCAGACACCAGGAAGCGCCAGTAACCACCGGCTGTTTGCTGTAGGAGCCGTGACCGCTTGAGCCATCCTGAATCACTATACGACCTATACATTATGGATGCCCTTATGCTCCTTTTACTTGTTTGTTTGTGAGTACTCTTGCATATGAATTTTATTCCTAATAAACCCTTCCTAATACACTTAGAGTGGCGTTTGTGTTCTCCTTGCAGCTGTTTTCAAGTCCCTTCTTACTTGCCACCAGAGCAGCCTTCAGTGTATATGGAGAATATATATGGACTTTTATATGGACTATTTTATAGAGACTGACATCCCTCATTTAGGTCCCTAGTGTGGAACCTGAGGGTCCCATATTTTTCCTCTCTTGTGCCAGTATTTATGCAATTTTTGCATCATCACTTGTCTGCTGCTTGGGTGTTGCACAGTGATGATGCTGCACACCTGAATATATCAATCACCTGTTGGATGTCAGTCCTTGCCCTTGCGTTTGTGCTCCAAAGTCCATGACCGCTGGCAGTCTTCTGTTCTCCGTGTTCCTCTGTGTCTGACCAGGCTTGGCTGATGGCTCTCCTGACTCTCGAACCCGGATTGGCAGACGACCCGGCATCGGCATACTATCTACTTCTGGACTCTACCCCGGCTTGGATGACTACCTGCTTCTGGACTCGACCCCGGCTTGGATGACTACCCGCTTCTGGACTCGACCCCGGCTTGGATGACTACTTACTTCTGGACTTGACCCCAACATGGATGACCACCCGCTTCTGGACTTGACCCCGGTTGTCCCTGATCTTTCAATATTGTATAGGTGACCTGTACAAAGGGAAAACTATAATGACAAGCTGGATATGTTATTTATTACTTTTCTTGGGGAAATTTTTGTGTATGTATTATGCCTACTGTTTATAATGAGAAAAATATATGCAAGTATATTTAAGTCCTGTACAGGGGTACTGGCTTACAAGGCGTATTCCCTTTATTGTCCTTGTTAGAAGTATGTTGCTCCATAAGGGACAACAGATCAACCAGACTTTTGTGGTCTGTGTGCCTAATATACATGTAGCACTGTCCACATAGGGCTTGCTGTATGAGGACTTCTTGGGCCTCCTCTGATTACCAGCATACAGTCACTTAGGGTACAGTTCCCACATTCATCCTTACTCCCAATGGCTCGTTGCTCAATAAACAGTCCAGGGGTTCTGGTTTTTAGTATTTATTGTGGAACTTGGATGTAAGAAGGGAATAGTGGGATACTCCAACTGGAACTATATACATTGGATAAGGACACCTCTCACTTGGCCTCACCAGATTGCTTGTGGAAACAGTCTCACTGCCTAAACCATACTGCCACATGTATGGAAAGGATTAAGTCTCCTTGCTCTTTCTCAAGCAATAGACTAGGTGATCTACTTTATCTTCAGGATACTCTCTAGCATCTCCTTTACTGACACCCTTCCACCGACTCTTCTAGCTGCAGGGGTGGCCCCCCGCAGGTCAGGCCCCTTGACACAGATCAGTACTCACTGTACTGCATAATCAGATTCTTCCAGTGTCTTCCCTCCTAGTCAGCTTTACAGGACCTCCGGGTTCAGTTCCTCGCTAGCTCTTTAGGCTCTCATGTCGATTACCTGAGTCCGCATGGCACTTCTACAGAGGAGGAGGCAGCCGCCCCCTCCTTCCTTGACTCTGCTCTCCAGCTGACGGACCCCGAGGACATGTGCTCTTGGCATTTACACAGTATCCCAGCATGCACAGAGGCATTCTTCTCTGTCAAATCACCAGGGCTGTACCAAACGTCTGTGCACTCATTTGTCAGGTTTCCTCCCACTGTCCAATATGCCTCCCTATTTAACCAGTGTGAAACACTCTTCAGACAGACTGAGTTGCAGCTGAGCACATTGAGCAGACCTCAATAGCAGATCCTGCTCTCTGGTAGGCAGAGAACAATATAGATTTACCTGCAATCCCTCTGGTAAGCAGAAAGGATTCAAAACTATACTCTCTCTCTAGCACCTACCTAAGAGGGTTCTACATATAAAAACTGACAATGTTCTGATGTAACGGTTGGAGAATGCTCGTTCCACCATCTAAACAGGGTTGGTTGCAACCACTTGTTTGTAAAGTGGAATAATCATACAACTGGGACTTTGTAGGCATTTCATATTTACATTTAAGCACCACTGCATTCAGACGACCAAGGAAACTGAGCTTGGCCAAAAATTTGGTCCTTGGCATTTAGAGGTTGCATGTCAAAGCTGATCTCTTGGAGATCCCCCATTAAAAAGGATCCTAGCATATCTGTCAAGGTGTAGACAACATTCCCTGTGTTACGATCTATCTCTCTGTGCTTGTATCTGCTGTTGTAGAGACAGGTTCAATTGCTGTTGTCCCTCTTAGGAAGCCTAGTGGGCTTTAGTCAGCTGTTGCATCTGCTGGGTTGTTAAGCAGTTTGCAACTTGCAGTAGATGATTAGTCTGCTGTTGCTGGTTAGAGTTAACCAATATACGTTTTACAAGCTTCTAAATTTTGTTTAGAAATATATGTCTGTCTTTTCAAGGCGCTCCTTGGCTCAACTGGTATTGGCAGCAGTAAACTATGCATGGGACAAGGGAACTACGGTCCAAACAGGTTTTCAATTAAATAGGTCAGCATGTACAGCAAATAAAAAAGCAGAGGGTGCAATCTGAATGTAGCAAGTAAGGTACATTTATTCATAAAAACAGAAAATTGGTAAATCACATATAGACAGTAAAGGTTCCCTTACAGTCAAAGTCAACCTTGGGTTGTGTAGATCTCAGCAAAGTAGTGAGCCAGATTCCAGTCCAGGATAAAGTGTTCAGTGCTAGGCTAAGGCTAAAAGAACACCAGAGGGTGCCTGACTAAGTTCAGCATATAAGGGCATGGTAAAATACACATTCATTAGGTAACTCAGAGATATCTGGAGGAAGAAGTGCATATCAAAGAGTCCAGAATCCACAACAGATGTGTCTTATCCCAAAATTTCCAGTGTGGCAGCGATTTTGTTGGTAAAATTTAGATGCTGGTGGAATCAGGAAGCAGTAAGTAGCTGGTGAGGTCGGTGGAGTGCACAGCAGACCAGAAACAGAAAGACATTTCCTGAAACATCAAGGATGGGGGGGGGGGGAATGGTCAACATGTTTTAAGGCTGCCCAGCCTTTCTCTCAAGCCAAATCTCTATGCAGATATGCTCATCTACTTATAGTAAAAGTAGGACTACAAGACTCAGAAGGACAACGAAGAGAAATACTATGCAAAATAGCAATGGGCTACGCTAGAAGTAAAGAATAGTGTATGGAGAGGTGGAATGGTAAAGTAAAAAGTGTAAATGCATTAACGGAGTGGAATGTGATTATAGCAGTGATTTACTAATGGCAAAAAGGCTGTTCGCTTTTTAAGGAAAGTTGAACTTTGGCCCAGAGCTTAGTAAGGAATATTCAATCACATGCAAGGAAAACGAAAAACAAACATTTTTGCTTGCAAATGATTGGTTGGTGGAAGTTAGTAGAGCTTCGCCAGAAATGCCTTAATTCTTTGTGGCATTGATTTAACAAGGTGTTGGAAACATTCTTCAGAGATTTTGGTTCATATTTGCATGATAGCATCACACTGTTGCTGCAGATTTGTCGGCTGCACATCCAAGATGCAAATCGCTCATTCCACACCATCCCAAAGGTGCTCTTTTGGAATGAGATCTGGTAACTGTGGAGGCCTTTGGAGTACAGTGAACTCATTGTCATGTTCAAGAAATCAGTTTGAGATGATTTGAGCTTTGCGACATGGTGTTTTATCCTGCTGGAAGGAGTCATCAGAAGATGGGTGCACTGTAGTCATAAAGGGATGGACATTGTCGTCAACAATACTCAGGGATGCCGTGATGTTTAAGCAATGCTCAATTGGTACCAAGGGGCCCAAAGAAAATATTCTCCATAACCATTACACCACCAGCCTAAATTGTTGATATAAGGCAGAATGGATCCCTGCTTTCATGTTGTTTATGTCAAACTCTGACCCTACCATCTGAATGTTGAGCTGAAGCTAAAATCAAAACTCATCAGACCATGCAACATTTTTTCCAATCTTCTATTGTCCAATTTTGGTGGCCCTGTTTTTTGTAGCATGAGTTTCCTGTTCTTAGCTGACAGGAGTGATACCCGGTGTGGTCTTCTGCTGCTGTAGTCCATCTGCTTCAATGTTCGATGTTTTGTGCGTTCAGAGATGGCATTCTGCATACCTTGGTTGTAACGATTAGTTATTTGAGTTACTGTTGCCTTTCTATAATCTCAAACCAGTCTGCTCATTCTCCTCTAACCTCTGATATCAACAAGGCATTTTCGTCCCAGTAGAGCAGAAGTTTTTTGATTGGCTGGTTAGCGATTTATGTTTCCAAGTAATTGAAGAGGTGTACCTAAACGAGAATGTCCGGTGAGTATATATATATATATATATATATATATATTTATATATATATACTGCTCAAAAAATTGAAGGAACACTTTTTAATTAGAGTATAGCATCAAGTCAACTAAACTCCTAGGATATTGATCTGGCTAGCCAAGTAGCAGAGTGAGTTGTTAATCAGTTTCAGCTGCTTTGGTGTTAATGAAATTAACAACAGATGCACTAGATGGGCAACAATGAGATGACCTCCAAAACAGGAATGGTTTTACAGGTGGAGGCCACTGACATTTTTTTCCCTACTCATCTTTTCTGACTTCTTTTCACTAGTTTTTCATTTGACTAGGGTCAGTGTCACTACTGGTAGAATGAGGCAATACCAGGACCCTATAGAGGTTGCACAGGCAGTCCAACTCCTCCATGATGGCACATTAATACGTGCAATTGCCAGAAGGTTGGCTGTGTCTCCCAGCACAGTCTCAAGAGCATGGAGGAGATTTCAGGAGACAGGAAGTTTATCTTGGAGAGCTGGACAGGGCTGTAGAAGATCCCTAAACCATCAGCAGGACTGGTATCTGCTCCTTTGTACAAGAAAGAACAGGATGAGCACTGACAGAGCCCTTCAAAATGACCTGCAGTAGGCCACTGGTGTGAATGTCTCTGACCAAACAATCAGAAACAGAATTAATGAGGGTGGCCTGAGGGCCCCACCTTCTCTAGTGGGCCCTGTGTTCACTGCCCGCCACTGTGAAGCTCAATTGGAATTTGCCACTGAACACCAGAATTGGCAGGTCTGCCACTGGCGCTCTGTGCTTTTAACAGATGAGAACAGGCTCACCCTGAGCACATGTGACAGATATGAAAGGGTCTGGAGAAGCTGTGGAGAACATTATGCTGCCTATATCATCGTTCAGCATGACCGGTTTGGTGGTGGGTCAGTGATAGTCTGGGAAGGCATATTCATGCAGGGATGGACAGACCTCTACAGGCTAGAGAATGGCACCCCGACTGCCATTAGATATTGAGATAAAATCCTTGGACCCATTGTCAGACCCTACGCTGGTGCAGTGGGTCCTAGGCTCCTCCTGGTGAAAGACAATACCCGGCCTCATGTGGCAAGAGTATGCAGCCAGTTCTTGGAGAATGAAGGAATTGATACCATTAAATGGCCCCCCTCACTCGCCTGACATAAATCCAAGAGAACACCTCTGGGACACTATGTTTCGGTCCATCCGACGCCGCCAGATTGCACCTCAGTCTGTTCAGAAGCTCAGTGATGCCCTGGCCCAGATCTGGGAAAAAATAGCTTAGGACACCATCCATCGTCTCATTAGGAGCATGCCCCAACGTTGTCAGGCATGCATACAAGCATGTGGGGGACATACAAACTACTAAGTACCATTTTGAGTTGCTGCAACAAAATTTCAGCAAAATGAACTAGCCTGCTGCATAATTTTTTCACTTTGATTTAAAATAAAAAATATAATGAAAATAACAGTACTTTTTAAATTTAGTACTTTTTAATATTAGTAAACTCTTTGCAGGGTTTATCCTATTTTAAATAATATTGCTTGATTTTAAATAGACTTAGTTTTTTTCCCTTGCACAGATTAAAGAAATTGGCCCAGTAGATAGTAATCATTGTGTAATAGAATAAGAATGTAATGATTTTTAAATAAGATTTGATTTGTGTTACCATATGAAAATCTCTATATCATCTCTCCTGTCATTCAAATGTAAAATGCTAACTAATTGAATAAAAAATTGAATACAACACACACAAGGCAGAAAATGGATTGAGGCAGTTATTGAATTGAATGTTGCAGGCCTTTTAGATTTCATGGAAGATGCTGTATAGTGTTTTTTATACAATTGCTCATTTGGGCAAATTAAAATTTAAAGTCTGTATAAAACTTTCCAATAAGCTCTTTCATCTTTGTATTGTGTTTTATTTCAATGCCACGTGCACCCATATGTTTTCTAGGATGGGCTTCCAATATATTGTATCATGTATCTACATTACCTACGTAAATATGCAGGAGACAGACTAGGCAGTACTGCAGAAAGACAATCATCTTCTGAAATTTAGAGAAGCATGATCATAATTAAGTAAAATTGATAACAATATGTTACCCGAAAGATATGAGAGTTAATTTATCTCAGACAATATTTGGGTTAAAAATGAGAGTTCTTTGACTTTGAATGAAAGCTTTAACACAGCAATTATTTATTGGTATATAGTTTGAAAAGCCTAATTAATTTACAACAATCTAACTATTGTACATACTACAAAATGTAAAATTTTCCTAGTTTAACTGAACAAATACAATGTATAGAGTATATACTCATATACAAACACACTACGACCGACACAAAGAGAACAAACAATGTAAACCTTACTCCTTCATAATTAGCCTTAGTGCTTCCTCCTGCTCTCCCATGCCAAACAGGAAGTCCCTCTATTTCCACCTGTGCTAATATAGACCCATATCCCATAGCCTTGTATAGGGCTATTCTCATTGGGTCAGCTATCCCGCCCTATTCCTCCCTCTGGGCGTATCTCCTCCAGGATTGGACCACTTCCCCCTCCCATAATTAAGCCTCTTTCTAACCACTCCTCTCTGTTGGGGGGGGGGGGGGGGTTTATTCATAACTGTTGAGTAGCTCTGAAATTGCTAATTAAGATATGCCAGATTTATCCTTGAGGCCTATGGCCCACCCCTCAACAGATGCCTCATCCTCATTGCATATCTTAATGAGAGTTCTTTGATATGGAGGATACAAATCAGGGCGGGCATGACAGTCTATTCATCCTAGATTCATTGGCCCCAGAAAGTCCGGCTCTCCTTAAATTACATTACAGGGTGATACTATCAGTATGTGTTTAAATGTAAATAACAGTTGCCCCCTGGTAGCTCAGGCATGCATTTTAAATGGACTTGTTAATCAGGTTCCTAGGGCTGACTGCAGACAAAGTCACACAACTTCATATAATTGACAATCATATCTCAACTAAATGTAAAATCAAAACTCAATATCTCGTACATATATATATTTACCTTAATATTACAATTACTGATGGAGATTTATACATAACTCCTCATCATCACAACACGGTAAGGGAGATTGCGCCTAAACTCATAAGGCAACAGATATGATGTAATTTATTAGCTATTTTATTAGCTATTATTTATTATTAGCTAGTATTTATTAGCTATTAGCTATTTAGTAGCCAATTCAAGAATGTTTTTATGTTTTATTATTAAAGGAATGTTTATTAAGTTATCACCTGAGATTACCTAAAGATTATAATTGTCTTTGATGTTGTCATACCTCCCTTTAATACCAATGATAGCATTTTTCCTTATACATGTTCAATAGGGGGAAAACAAGTCCATCAAAATCCATAAGCGTATCTAACACTACACTCTCTCCAGATTTATAATGCTGCTCTCCAAGGGTCTCTCAATTGGTCCTCCAGTGGAGCAGAGCCACCTAAAATAGGAAGATTTTTACTGGTTGGGTCTGGAGCAAAAAAAAAATAAAAAGAAAACAAATCCCATTTAAGTAATATTAAAGGCAGATTAAAAAAAAACAAAAAAAAACATGTAATTCTTACCTGCTCTGTGCAGTGGTTTTGCACAGAGCAGCCCTGATCCTCCTCTTTTTAAGTCCCCCCGCCAGTGCTCTTGGCTCCACTCTCCTACCGATTCTTTCCTCATGAAAAATAGATTATAATGCCATTAAGTACCGGATATGTATGGAATTATTTTTGAAGAATGAGAAAATGGTTTAGCATAACTTTAACTTCCACGGAGATGGGAACTCCACCATAGACTCCTCGAGAGGGAGTCTGGTGGATTTTTTCCTTGAATACTAAAATTCCCATTGGCATGAATTCCAGATGGGATATAGATTCATTTTTTAAGTAATCTTCTATAGCCATTGTTTTCTTGTTTTCATGTTTGAGTATGTTTTAGTTTGAAGCATCTTTGTATCACTGAGGAATGTTGTTTAGATAGATAACAACATAAAATAATGTATTCTAGATGAGTGACAAAATTTCACATTTTTTGATACTTCCTTTACCCAGAATGGGTCACATGCCATGTGATTACTATCTAGTGCTGCTTTTTCTTTTTTCACTGAATAGACTTGATTTTATGTAATTGATCATGGTTCTATTGTAGTACCCACCCTTAAAATGAGGTGTGTACGGTCTATATATGTTTGTCTTTTATTTGTAAAAATATACTGTGATCAAGGCTTTGTGCCAAAACATGTAAGCTGTTTTTATCCACCTATATGTAGCATTAAAGATTATTCATTTTACTGGATTCTGGAGCTGCTGGCTACTTTTTTTCCTGAGTACATCACTTTAACTAACTTGATTATGTTCTAAGGGATTTGACTACCTCTGATGAAATCCAATTTGGATGCAAGGCATCAGGTGGAGAGTGTCTAGTAACATCATCGCGTTGGGCTGAGTGTTTGGATGTTGCTGTTTACACAGAGCAAGATGGATTTCACATGAGCCGCTAGCCAGAAAGTAGATCTGAACGCATGTCTATGAGGTATACATATGAGTGGTTTTACTTTTTCTGATTTTGAAAATAAATAAATGGTGAGCGCTATGGAGTGTTGTGTTCATTCCTTTTGAGATGCAAATGGGACGTTGTGGCAGTGGGTACTGGAGCAGCAGAGCAGAGTTCTGCTACCAGGTGTTCTGATACATGCTGCCTATGACCTCCTATAACTACAGAGGTCCATCTAAATAGGTTAAAACATATCACTGTGGATACCTGTTTTTATTTTATACTCACAGTGGACATATTACAGCCTTCAAATGTATTACTTTTTTTTGTTTTTACAATTTTAGATTTACTGGTTGCATTATTCACATAAATGTTTATATAATATAATATATATATATATATATATATATATATATATATATATATATACACACATACACACACACATATAGTTACTGTAAATATTTAGCATTAAGGTAAAAAGTGTGTAGGTATCAGTATTGCCCCCTTCTTTTTCCACCATCCCATTAGTCCTCACTTGATACAGCGCTGTGCCCAACTGCAGCAGCTCCCGCCAGTCTCACAGGCTTTGCTGAGGCAGAGAGGGCCATTGGCTCCCGCTACTGGGAGTCAGATCCTGTGATGAGGCAATTGGGGGGGGGGGAGGGGGCAGACCAAGCTATGCTGTCTCGGTCTATGGACATAGGAAACGCGGCTCAGGATTGAGCCTGCAGGTGTGCTACCATAGGAAGAGAGTCTTCCTATGGTGGCATACCAAGAAGAGGAAGAGACAGGAGCACTATTGTGGGACCCCAGAAGAGAAGGTTTGGTGCCATTCTGTGCAATGCCATTAAGCCCGCATGGACAGGCCACAATTTCAAGGTAACTAAGTGAGCATACTGCATCTATCAGTGCTGATCATCAGTTCTGCCAATCGGTGCTGCCTATCAGTGTCACCTGCCAGTGCCTATCAGTGCCCATCAGTGCCACCCATCAATGCCCATCAGTGCCACCTATCAGTGCCACCTATTGGTGCCCTTCAGTGCCACCTATCAGTGCCCTTCAGTGCCACCTATCAGTGCCCTTCGGTGCCACCTATCAGTGCCACCTATCAGTTCCCACCAGTGCCACCTTATCAGTGCCTATCAGTGCCACCTTATCAGTGCCTTTCAGTGCAACCTATCAGTGCCTTTCAGTGCAACCTATCAGTGCACATCAATGAAGTAAAAAATTACATGTATGCAAAAATGTAATACATTTAATAAAATAAAACAAACTATAACTGACCATGACTGTATGATTAGCAGTACTTCACAGGACTTGCCGCTATGGCTAACAGAGGGTGAAATCAGGGAAAGGCTGGATAAAATTAACACAAGTAAATCACCAGGCCCGGATGGTGTACATCCGAGAGTACTTAAAGAACTCAATAAGGTTATATCTAGACCACTGTTCCTGATCTTTGCTGACAGTATTATGACAGGAACTGTACCAGGTGACTGGAGGAAAGCTAACGTGATACCAATATTCAAAAAAGGGCAGAGGCATATCCCAGGTAATTATAGGCTAGTCAGCCTGACGTCAATAGTATGTAAACTTCTGGACTATATCCAAGAGTTTTCTAAAACCAATAATATCATCAGCAGTAATCAGCACGGGTTTACAAAGGGGGGTTCGTGTCAAACCAATCTGTTAACATTCTACGAGGAGGTTAGTTGTAAGCTAGACAGTGGGAGACCTGTGGATGTGGTGTAGCTGGATTTTGCTAAGGCGTTTGATACAGTTCCCCACAAACGGTTGATTTATAAATGAAGGTCCACAGGCATCGACCACAATGTTTGCTCTTGGATATGGAACTGGTTCAAGGGGCGTGTCCAAAGGGTGTTAATAAATAATGCATACGTGGACTGGTCTGAGGTGGTAAGTGGGGTCCCCCAAGTCTCAGTTCTGGGTCCAATTTTGTTCAATTTATTCATAAATAGCATTGAGGACGGGGTCAGTAACTTGATCTCAGTTTTTGCAGAATGACCTGAAAAAAATAACAGAGTGGGCAACTACATGGCAAATGAGGTTTAATGTGAATAAGTGCAAGGTATTGCACTTAGGGACCAATAACATAAAAGCAAAATACACGCTAGGGGGGAACCTCTGGGGGTATCAAAAATGGAGAAAGATCTGGGGGTCTTAGTAGAAGATAGACTTAGCAATAGTATGCAATGTCAAGCTGCAGCTGCCAAAGCTGGCAGAATATTAGCATGCATAAGGAAGGGGATGTATTCCAGAGAAAAAACTATAATCCTTCCACTTTATGAATCACTGGTCTGACCACATCTGGAGTATTCTGTCCAGTTCTAGTCACCAGTCCTTGGAAGGGATGTGTTGGAGCTTGAGGGAGTACAGAGAAGGGCAACAAAACTTATTAGGGGATTAGAGAACCTTAATTACGAAGAGCGTTTAGAAGTGCTTGATTTATTCTCCCTGGAGAAGAGACGCCTGAGAGGGGACATGATAGCAATTTACAAATACCTCAATGGTGATCAGAGCATAGAAAAAACTATTCAGTCACATGGAATGCATGAGGACACGAGGCCATACAATGTGATTAGAGGAGAAGCGTTTTAACCTTAGGCTAAGCAGGGGGTTCTTTACTGTAAGGGCTACAAGACTGTGGAATTCTCTGCCACAAATGGTAGTAACTGCGGGGAGTATGGCTACTTTTAAAAGACTCTTGGACATACATCTCAAGGATAAAAACATCCAGGGGTATGGGAAATGATTCCCACCGACACAGGTTGAACTGGATGGACTATTGTCTTTATTCAACCTCAACTACTATGTAACTATAAAAACTTTTTTTTTTTTTTCAAAATTTTCGGTCTTCTTTTGTTTGTTCAGAAAAATTAAAAACCCCAGTAGTAATTTAATACCACCAAAAGAAAGCTCCATTTGTGTGAAAAAAAATGATAAAAATTCCATTTGGGTACAGTGTTGCATGACCGCACAATTGTCATTCAAAGTGTGACAGCACTGGAAGCTGAAAATTGGCCTGAGCAGGAAGGGGGTTTAAGTGCCCAGTAAGCAAGGGGTTAATTGGTTTGTACAAAAGTTATAGCATCTACAAACTATAGTATATATACTGGAATTCACACAGCTATGACACTATACTGGTAATGATGGTGATCAATGACTTATAGTGGGACTGTGATAGTGTGGCCGGAAAATCTGGCACTAGCTGATGCTGGCTGGGAGGTACGCTAAGTGACTGACAATGACATCAATAGTGACACTAGAACACATGTACACTAATGACACTGGCTGGAAAGGGGTTAACATCTAGGGGAAATCAAAGGGTTAACTGTATGCCTAACAATGTGTAATGTGTGTAATACGTGCTGCTTTTACTTTTCTATCTGTCTGAAACAGACAGATCCTGTTCCCTGTACACAGAGTTCTGTGTTTTTGTAAACACAGAACTCTGTGTATAATTGGTCAAAGCCAATTAGCTGACTTCAGCCAAGATCATCGGCTGAAGTCAGCTGCCAAACTTGTGCTGTGTCCAGTCAGAGCATTGGTTAGCAGGGAGAATGTGCATGTGTGCCCTGAACCTGGAAAAAAGACCACGCCATACAGGTATGTCATCTGGCCTGGAGCTGCCGCCCCCTCGCAGCACAACTACTGTGGGTGGGTGGCAAGTGGGTAAAGGAGGCTGCAATTTCTGAGGAAGAGGGTAAGTAGATTGCATCCACAAGCAAAAAAGTGGCTTCCTTTTTTTTTTACAGACTGAGTTAAGGAAAACATGACAGATATGCTGCTCAACGTGTCCATTCTAACCAGGAGATGTATTCTTACTAGGAGAGCAAACAGATTTTAGCTAGAAAAAAGAAAAGACCATAGGCATTGTGATGCTGATGTCCAGTGACAATACAGTGCATGTGTTCTTTATGGGGAGCAACGAAATAGAGCTAGGTATTGTTGCAGCATGGCCAATGTAGAGTACCACCAGATGGGCATGTCCTATATCAGGCAGTCCAATATAAAAAAAAAGATCACATCACCAAGGACCACCTTCCATGTGTAGCAAAGAACAAAAACATTGTTTGTGTTATATATATTATTTACCCTTGCTGCTTCTCCAAAACCTGTAAAAACATGTGAACTTATTCAAATAAAAGAATAGCACTAGGTATACCATAAACCAGAAATATTGTGAAACAATATAATAAATTATACAATAAATTATATTTGTGACCGTGTCCTTCAAGTCTTAAATCATAAAATGTGCAATAGTCCACTTCCAATGTTGAGCTTAGTCCAATCTGAGTGAATAACTGTGCTCTACACAGAACATGGAAATAATACGGTGCTATGCCTGCTCCTTCAGTGACCACAAAACCTCCCCCCGTGTACACTGAAACTCATCAGACAGTCTGACCCATGTAATCAATATGTGGGTGCAGGAACTTCTTTCTACAGTCACGCCTTTTTTCCGCCCCCTACCCACCTCCGAGCACTGTTCCTTGCTTCCACCCCTTACCACCCCTTTTCAAGAATACAGAACCAAGTATAATTTTTATATGACATTTGTTAATGATAACAAGAAAAACAGTAAAAATAGATCTAGCAACAATGAACTTCCCAATGACAATAGATCCACCACACCAACAACAGACTCCGAGCAGCCAGCATCAATAGACCCTCCAGTAGTTAGCAACATTAGACCATTCTCTTAATAGTAATTCCCCCCAGCAACAATTGACCCTCCAGCAACATAAGATCCACTCCCAGCAACAAGAGACCCCCTAACAACAACAACAGACTTCCCCAGCAACAATAGACCCCCCTGAAAAAAATAGATCCCCTACAGCAACAAAAATTCCCCAGCAGCCAGCATTATTAGAACTTCTAGCAGCCAGCAATAATAGACCCATCCTTCATAAGTACATTTCTCTTAGCAATGATTGACACCCAAGACACATAATTCCCATCCCCAGCAACAATAGATCTCGAACAAGCAACATAAGACCTCTCCAGCAATAATACAACCCCCTCTGCATATATAGATTCCTTCCAGCAGCAATAGATTCCCCTTAGCAGCCAGCATCAATAGAACCTCCAGCACACCCCAGCACCCCTTGCCATTACATAAATTCAGTTCTGGAGGTGCTGAAACTGTTTTCCCCCATGTTCCTGCTGAAAAAAAGCTCTGGTAACAGTAATACTCCAGAACACGTCACTCCACTTATCGTTGCCCCCAAGCATTCAATATTGTTGGCCTATATGTGGGTTAGAAAAAACACAAGCAGGGATCATTGCGCAGCCTGTTTATTGATAAATGCCTATACATATAAGAAAAAAAATTCTGTAGGAATATCACTTACATTATTTGGTGCCTCAATCTGGCACCAGTTTGCTTCAGCAATAGTGTAAAAGCCAGCTACCACTAGCCCGACATCCGAAAGAGGCGTGCATGTCACCATCGTGAAATTATGTCACTGGAAGTGACAATGGTCTCCACAAAACCTCGCCTCAACTCGTTTTACTGTCATCACCATATCCCCTCTTGTCAGAGGGCGTGGCTTGTATAGTGTTGTAAGGCTGATGCCATCTCGCACATGTTAACAACATAGACTGTACTGGGAGAGAGGCGATTTTTCTAAGCTAAAAAGGGGTGGGAGAAGAAAAGCAGCACCACCTCAGTGTAGATTAAAAGGTTATTTATTACATAAAAACAACGTAGTAACTCACACAGAGGAAATTGTTTATCAGCAAATGGTGATGGGTCGCTTGAGGAAGGAGCACGCATGCTCCGAACGCGAGCACCCCCCTGCCACTATTGGATGTAAGCCTGGATACTGAATGCTGCCAGAACCACAGGAAGTGTCGGACTCCACCGGCACAGCCAGGACCACGGCCGCCACAGTGTACTTCCCGAACATCCCTGCAGTGTTGCAGATGAACCATCACCATTTGCTGATCAACGATTTCCTCTGTGTGAGTTACTACGTTGTTTTTATGTAATAAATAACCTTTTAATCTACACTGAGGTGGCACTGCTTTTCTTCTCCCACCCCTTTTTGTCTGTTGCAGAGTCCCTCTAGCTCTGTATGAAGCCTGCAGCCACCTCCACCATCCATCTCCACTAACCCCAGGGATTTAACTATCCTGCATACCTCCTAAAAAGACTAACTACAGCCACAGTTTAAACTTTTTTCATAAGATCGAATGTACTTGACTCTTTCACTGGCGCAGGTCGTACATTGTGTATATGTACCTGTCTTGATTTTTCTAAGCTGACTAAACTCAATGTTTATCTGGAAACCTATTCCTTGGTTTCTGCCCTAGGATACCACAAACAAAAATTTGTTTGTAGTGGTCAGTGGTACTGTGTTGATTATTACTTTGATAAACCAATGTACAGTATCGAAAAACTGTATGTTATACTTATGTTTAACAATTTAAAATGGTTAAGAATTATTTTAATCCAGACTTGAAATATGGATGGGTATAGTCAATATGGATGCCTATTGCTCTGTAATATAGGATGCCATTTTGATCTACTAGTGTGGGCTGCAGACAAAAAAGTACAATACATAGATTGGAAACTCAAGTATAAAATTCAACAAATGTTGCTGAGAAAAGGCCACGTATTATAAAGGTCAGAAGAAAACCAAAAATAAATCATTTCAGGCTAGCTAAAGATTTTATGTGTTATGTCAAAACAAAAAGAAAATATTGCCACATTATTTGAACACTTATCCATTAATAGAATTTATCAAACTATAAACAATACCCCAAAGATGGGGATAAAGAAATTCCCAGACCTCTCCAAATGATGGACAATCCCAAAATGCGATCAGTGATGCTCTATTCCTTATACCAAAAACATACCCAGTGGAATTCTCACAAGTCTTCAGTGAAAAGCTTGAATTGTAGTAATGAATCTATTTATCTGTATTTCAGACCTATAACCTACATTACAAACTCAATAACACATCAATGTGAAACAAAGCTATTAAGTGTAAAGCTCTGAATGAAGATACATAGTGAGTAATAAGTGCTATAACCCTCAGAATGCAATCACAAATTCCAGATGATATAATACCAATAAAATGAAAGCAAATTGGTTACGATGGATTATCAAATGTTGTAATGGGGTATCTATATTAAGCGGATATAGAACCACCAACCTTGCTAAATGATTGCTTGGAAAAGATTTGTTGGTTACATTGAAAGTTGGCTGTTTTTTAATCAGTTTGGGCATTCTGAGAGAGAAAAAGAATACAAGACTATGCACATTTCAGTTAAAAACTGTACATAGAAAGATATTTTAAAAGCACTAACATAGACAGCATTAGTATGTACAGCATCTATAAATGTCAAAAAGACTATACTGTAGCTAGGTTTTTAACAAGCCAGAAGATTATCATTTTAGCAGATGGCCCCCTTGGAAGCAGATATCCAGGTTTTTTGTTTTTTTTTTTATATCTTTTTTTCAAAATTTAGAGTTAAATAAATAATTTGCAAAAGCTCTAACTGCAGTGTTCACTTTGTCTCCAGTGCTATTCCCTCAGAAAGCTCACTGCTCTTCTGGCAGCTGGTCAACTGCCAGGTTGGATGGTGAACAGCATCATTAAACCCTTTTCCTTTTAGCCTAGACTTTTACAATAGTAGATTAAAGTAGCATAGGGAAGCACTGCTGCATCGGTTAGGGCTAACAATACAGTACTGAATAGGGCAGCCTCTCTACAATTATGAAAAGCACCCACTATCTTCTCAAGGAGGAAGGGAAGAAAACCTTAGGATGTTCTGTAATCTCAAAAAACAAAATTAAACCTTTGAGAGCTCTGTACAATAAACCAATTAAATTCTACACTGAATATATATATATATATATACATATATATATATATATATATATATATATATATATATATATATATATATATATATATATATATATTGGGACTCATTTGTTTTTGGAGCTGCACTGTTATTATGCATGCACGTAATAGAACATTTATAGGTTTAATGCAAGTGCAAACAGTTCTTTGACATCATGCTATGTGACGTGCCAGAAGATCCCATAAAAAAGTATGTGTGTGGCTTGAGTGCTGCTTTAAATTAGACCTATAAGGAAAAAAGATTGGATCTATGATAGTTGTTACCAGGCTACAGGGAAGTCATCCTGATCTTTGCTGTCCAATGCAGCCAATATAGTCTAAGATCCTATCCCTCATGCTAAGTCTAGATGAGTGAATCACTATATAGTGTTAATGAAGAAGACAACCTCAATACATACACCTGTAAAAAAAATAGCAATGGAAACTCCTATATTTTATTACTCACAGGTTCCATTTACAGTTTTGTTTTTGGTTTTGTAATGTCTTCCGTCTAATTATGTATTTTTTTGGTTTTATAGGGAATAAATAAAACCTCTAATATATCACGGTTATGGTGGTCATCAGGGTAAAAGGAGGGGATTACATTTTTCAAAGGTGGCACAGGCAGCAATACATATCTGTCTAACATCTAACTCTTCACTATTCTATTCACAAATGAAATAAAGTTCCAGAATCAGACATGCTTTAACAGATATATTATCACAAACTGAGATGTGGACCCTGCTCTTTTTGCGATGGCTTAGTCTAATGGATAGCTGGTGTTCCACCAAGGACCCCCTCATTGAAGATTGGGCATGGCAGGTGGCTACCCTATGATCATGCTACAGGTACTCGTGGATGCAAAGGAACGTTGGTGCTAAGTGAAGGGGAACTGAGGAGAGAGAGAGAGAGATACGAGGCACAGGAGGCAGGAGTGAGACTAGAGGCTGCAAGTGCAGAGATGGTCCAGACGGTGGATGCAGTGGAGACTGTGAGTGCAGAAAGACTGAGACTGTGAAGGGATTATAGTAGTTTCATAGTTTGTCTTTCCTTGGACAGCATACAAGGTGGCACAGTTCTAGTTTATGTTAACCAGTTCTGGACTGGAAGGATCTGGTCCCTTAATGACATTTTTTGCGATTTGGCAGTTATTTTAACGGACAATTGCGCAGTCGTGCGACGCTGTACCCAAATAAAATCGATGTCCTTTTTTTCTCACAAATAGAGCTTTGGTGGTATTTGATTACCTGTGCAATTTTTATTTTTTGCGCTATAACCAAAAAAATGCAACAATTCTGAAAAAAAAAAAACAATATTTTTCACATTCTGCTATTCACATTCTGCTTTATAACATTCCCAAAAAAAAATTAAAAATCAAATAGCGTATTTTAAATGGTTTGCGCAAAAGTTATCATGTCTACAAACTAGAGGATCGATTTATATAATTTTTATTAATTTTCTTTTTACTAGTAATGGCGGCGATCTGCGATTTTTAGTGGGACTGCAACATTGCGGCGGACAGATCAGACCCCTGACATTTTTTACATTTTTGGGGGGACCAGTGACATTACTACAGTAATCAGTGCAAAAAAATATGCACTGTTCTTGTAATAATGACATTGGCAGGGAAGGGGTTAGCAGAGTGATGATCAAATGGTTAAGTGTGAGCCTAGGGGAGTGTTTTATAACTGTATGGGGGATGGGCTTGTGAAATGATGACAGAGACCTGTGATCCTATATAGAAGTGATGATTTCAGAGAGAACAACGGTCAGCTGTGTTTACAACAGCAGACTGTCCTTCTCTCTCAGCGGGGAGCGATCCCGGGTGCCCAGCGGCAATCCCCGATGCCTAGTGGGAGTGCCTCGCTGGTGGCACGCACACGCCCCCCCAGCACCACTCCCGCAAACCGACGTACCCATACGTCAATTCGCGCAACCGAGCCAGCCTGCCGCAGTATATATGTGGCGGGCGGTCGGCAAGTGATGGTTAAGTGTGAGCCTAGGGTGTTTTATAACTGTATGGGGGATGGGCTTGTGAAATGATCACAGAGACCTGTGATCCTATATAGAAGTGATGGTTTCAGAGAGAACAACGGTCAGCTGTGTTTACAACAGCGGGGAGCGATCCCGGGTGTCCAGCGGCAATCCCCGCCCCGCCTCCTCTCAGTGAGCTCAGTGAGGATATAATGCGTTCAGTCCTCGCTCACTGAGAGGAGGCGGGGCGGAGCACGACCTCAATACAATACATACAGTACAGCTCATCTACTGTGTAATAATGCGAGATTTCATGCCCTGAGATACATCCCAGCACACACTGCGAATCGCCGAATGACGTAATCGCCGACCGGACCCGGAAGTGAGAAGAGGATAAATAAAGCAGAAAATAAGGTATTTACTAGCAACAACAACAAAAAAAAAAAACTTTCCATTGGTAAAAGTCGTTTTAAAGGGGATTACATACATCTAAAGTCACTAAAATGTGTGGAACTAGACTTTAAGCATGGGGTATGACACTAAAAAGGGACAAAAGAGGGCACAGGAGGTAGTACTAGCTACCACAAACTCTGTAATGCCTTGCAACCAAAGAAAGTGCAAAACAAAAATTCCCTAAAATTTTTTTTTTTTTTTATTTTTTTTAGTTCACAACAGTCAACAGTGCCTTGCTCCTCTAAAAGCATACTTACTGCTCACTCATACTTAGATAATCAATTGCACAAAAACCTGGACAGCACTACTTCAAAAGGGCAAAGGCATCCCCATACAGCTGCACTAAATGCACTCTTACAGTACCTCAATAGAACTTGTCATTCCTGACAACTCCTTTTCCTCATGGGTCTCTGCAGGCCTAACACCCATCGGGGACTTTTTCAACAACTCATGGCTGTCTGTGTTTCAACACCTACATACCTAATATGGCCTGGACTGTGAGCAATCTTTTAAGCACTCCACTCTATACTCTCTCACATATCTTGATCTGACATCTATTACTCTGGCATCTTGGAAAATTCTATGATTGCCTTACACCTCAACACAAAGGAATTTCTCATATTTTCAGACTCCTTGCTGAACTCTTGGTCCCAACACAAACACCCTCAATGTTATATCGGGAGCTGGTTCCACAACTCACTTTTATCCCTCAACAAGCCTTTGGTGTAGCAGAGGCTGAGCTTTGCATGTAGGCTAGGGTGAAATCAGGAGCAGACATAGACTGTATTCAAAATAACCACTTTAGTAGCTCATTGATCTGTTATGTAAAACCCAGAAGTGGCAGTGGCCATGGCAGATAGAGGACATGGTGGTGCTGGAACATGGTAAGTGAGTGTGGCATTATATCATATACTCCATTTGTTGCAGTGGATTCTGATGTAAAAGCTATTTCTGGTAAAACTAAAAACAAATGACTTCCAGTTATTAATTAGTTAAAGTAATAACAAATGTGAAGATTATGAGTCATGTTCCTTGATTTTGGTTGAAATATTTTAACACAAAATATGTTTTTAAGTGATTCCTATTTCATGTTCTCTTGGGAGGAAATATGGGAATGACAAGTAACTTCTTGCTGCTGCTGAACAGTATAATAATTCTGCCAGCTCATCATATTGTAGGTAGAGTAATTTCAAAAATTAATTAATTGAGATAGGACATATTCTAAAATGATTTCCCCCCATTCTGGGAAACGTCTTCAATTATCCCATTAAAATGTAGATATGAAATTAATGACTATAGATTATGGGTTTTTTATACGTTTTTTTAACTGAAATGGTTTTAGGAAAATATATTGACAAGATATAGTACAATGTTATGCAGTGCATATTCATACACATATACTCAGTGTAACTAAATAAGCAAAGTTATTTACAGTTTTGACTAGTATGCATTATTTTGAATTAAAGTAGCCATGAAACTCCAATTATTGGTTTGGCGAAGATCATAAAAATATGGACATTTGGATATGGAAAATTACCATGCTCAAAGCTTTTTTAGGTACACTTATCCGTTATAGCAGGGATCCTCAAACTACAGCCCTCCAGCTGTTGCAGAACTACATGTCCAATGATGCATTGTTAAACTCTGACATTCACAGACATGACTAGGCATGATGGGAATTGTAGTTCCTGAACAACTGGAGGGCCATAGTTTGAAGACCCCTGCATTATATCATTAGTTACCAACCTTTTTAGATCATATTCCACTATACTCTGGCCTTAAGCTGATTCTAAAGTATTTTTTTTTAAAATAACAAACATGTTATAGTTACATGCCCTGTGCAATAGTTTTGCACAGAGCAGCCCTCCTCTCTGGTCCTCCACTGGTGCTCCTTTCTCCTACCACCTGCTGAGTGCCCCTATAGCAAGCCTCTTCCTATAGGGGCACTCATGCAGGCTCATTCACTGGCTCTACATGTCAATTGACACACACAGTGCTGCTTGGTCCCACCCACAACTCCCTCCTGTGATTGTCAGCAGCAGAAGCCAACGGCTCTCGTGGGCATCTCTCAACCAGCGAGGAGAGAAAGAGAGAGCAGTTATGCTGCTCTCATGCACAGTGCCGGATTGACATTGGGCTCAAGTAAGTATAAGGAGGGGCTGGGGGAGAGCTAACCACAGAAGTTTTTTTACCTTAAGCACTTCAGCCCCTGAAGGTTTTACCCCCTTAATGACAAAGCCATTTTCTGCTACACGGCACTGCGTTATTTTAACTGACAATTGAGCAGTCATGCGATGATGTACCCAAACAACATTGATGTCCTTTTTTTCCCACAAATAGAGCTTTCTTTTGGTGGTACTTTATCACCTCTGCGTTTTTTTTATTGTTTGCGCTATGAACAAAAAAAGAGCGACAATTTTGAAAAAAAAAACAATATTTTTTACTTTCTGCTATAAAACACATCCAAAAAAAAATATAATTTCTTCATCATTTTAGGCCAATATGTATTCTGCTACATGTTTTCATTAAAAAAAATCCCAATAAGCGTATATTGATTGGTTTGCGCAAAAGTTATTGCATCTACAAATTATGGGGGTATTTTTAAGGCATTTTTATTTATTTATTTATTTTTTTACTAGTAATGGCAGTGATCAGGGATTTTTAGCGGGACTTTGACCTTGCGTCGGACAAACTGGACACCTAAGTGACACTTTTTTTGGTGACCAGTGACATTATTACAGTCATCAGGGCTAAAAATATGCACTGTCACTATAGTAATGACACTGGCAGGGAAGGGGTTAACATCAGGGGTGATTAAAGGGTTAAATATGTCCCTAGGGGGTGCTTACTAACTGTGTGGGGGAATGGTCTGACTGGGAGAAGACAGAGATCCGTATTCCTGTTTAACAGGAACACAGGATCTCTATCTTCTCCCCTGACAGAATTTGCCTCTCTCGGGAACGATCAGCAGGTCAGATTGGCTCACGGGCCTCTGATGGCGAGTGCGCGCCCCTGACCACGAAGAGGAAGTGACAGACTGGTATGTCACTTCGCACAGCCGGGCCCTTCTGCCTTTGTGCCGTCCATAAGCAGTTATTGCAGAGAATGCATTAGGGTAAAAAACCTTCTGCCATTACAGCATCGTTCACTGCACCTCTTTGCAGCTCCTTGCTGCTCTCACATCAACACTTAGATCTGCTGTGTTGATGACTTATGGAAACAGTAGGATCTCGTCGCTGGCCATGTGACAGTACGTGGGCCTAGTACTTGACTGCTAGGCCTGAGCACCATCACAAGAAAGTCAGTCACATGCTCCCCCATATATGGGAGGTAGTGTTGCCAGCTGTGGAGAAACAATGATCTTCAAGGAAGGACAGATACGATAAATATATGGAAGTTGATAGATGCTCTCAAGGGACACTGACCATTTGTCCTGCATGGGCAAGCTGATGGTGTTTTATTTTTTTTATTTTTTGTCCTACCATTTTGTTTAATTGCACTAGGCAATACCCCATTAATGCCATTATAGTAAATACAGCTCTTCTCTCCCTCATTATAGCTCAGATTTAAACAAATGGCTGGATATGACCTTTATCAATTGTCTTTTTCTTATTTTCAGGTTCTCTGGCAATTCGCCTCCTAATGCAAAATACAACAAAGTTTAACTATACATAGAACCTTTTTTTTTTTGTTTTTTTTGTTTATGTAGCACCTTTCTAGTTAGGTCACTTGAATGTTAGGCAAATAGTTATTTTTGGCTCCTCTGTAGCCAGTGAAACAGTTGTTGATTGCTTTTGGCTGTTCTGGATCTCACATGCTGCAGGTTTGATTGCTCTCCTTTGCTTTTCAGAGGCTTCTGGAACATAGAAGGTTGAGCAAGGCGGCAACCTGGATATTTTGTGCTTCAGCCCATCTCTGGGGGGTGAGCCCAGTAGGTGGCTGGAGAGGCATATCAATGTCTAAGATTTAGAACAAAAGGGCTCTTCTCCCTGTTGGAGGTCCCAGCTTTAGCATAGCTGAGGGGCCTACTCCTAAAGATCCATTTTTGAAGCTAATAAAGGGAACCCTCGTCTAAGGATCTAGTCTGGAGAGCTCAGTAAAGAGTATTCAGAAGAGTGCCTAGTGGAAGCTAGAAGAGGTCTGGCTGTCCCGTGGCATCATTAGCATCAACCTCTCCCTCACTCAGTGTTTGATGGATACTGGAAGGAGGCATCCAGTAATCCTGTGATGCTGTAAGTACTGACCTGAGCTCAGGGTTCCAGTGACTGTGTGCTGTATCCCTTGGGTGGAGTAGCCAGTAGTATTCCTGATTGGGCTAGTTTCTAAAAAATAAAAATAGTTCTGCCATCTGCACTTGCTCCTGCATAGAGACTGTTCAATGAGACTTAGCAAAGCGAGGTTTTCTTCTGCAAATATTTAGCCAATTTAGAGTATCCCACATTGTCCTGCACCCCATCCAAATCCTTTAGATATAAAAATTCTGAAAACACATCCCCTAGACTGATTACTGCACCAGAATGAATAAACTGTCGCTGTGTGCCTGGCTGCCTCTGCACTAATTTTGGGAAAGAACAAGTTACAGTAAAACCTTGGATTGCGAGCATAATTCGTTCTGGAAACATGCTTGTAATCTAAAGCACTCTTATATCAAAGCAAATTTCCCCATAAGAAATCATGGAAACTCAGATGATTCGTTCCACAAGTCCTTCGATTTATAGTCTATATACAAAGATTATAGCAATGTGATAGGTTGTGTAACCATAAAATGTCCATCCACAATATGCAGCCTACCCAAGGGGAATAGAAGCAAAATCTAGCAGAGCTACAGAATATAAGAGAGATGAGAGGAGCCTCTAAGTGTAGCAATATGGTTACATTTAATGAAGGTTCAACATTTAGCAACTCACATGGTTGATGATTAAAATAGGCATCCGGGGTAAAGCTGTCCACATAGACCATCTTCTGAACCACCGGCTCTCACCACTGTCAGTTTGCAATCATGACCGGGAAGAATAGCCTGCAGTAGAGTGATCTGAAAGTGAGGCTTTGAATCACTCGTGGAGTGCAGCGGGGAAGGGATGATGAAAATGGCTGTGCAGAGGATGGTCTATGTGGACAGCTTTACCCCAGATGCCTGCATACTTAGATGTGCCTGTTTTAATCATCAACCATGTGAGTTGCTAAATATTGAACCTTCATTAAATGTAACCATATTGCTACACTTTAGGGGCTCCTCTCTTCTTTTTTATACATGACGCTACTTGTATATCAAAACATCGCTTGTATATCAAGTCAAAATTTATTTAAAAAATCTGCTTGTCTTGCAAAGCGCTCTCAAACCAAGTTACTCTCAAACCAAGAGTTTACTGTATATTACAGCGGTTACGTGGGTAGTGCTACAGTTCGTTTTTACATAGAATGGAGAAGGGTTAGAACACCTGGCAAGATTTTTATTGTAGTTAGTTACACCAGAATCACCCTTTTACAGAGGGTGTAAGAAAATCCAGAATTTGCAGTTACAATTATTATACAGTCTCACCAGTTTGCTCAATGCTTTACAAGAACAGAAATGGAGGGGAAATCTTTCAATGGAACACTCATTTTAGTGACCTTGGTGAAAACTAGGAATGTCCCTCTCTTTGGAGGGATTATTGCTCCCTTCTTGCTGTAGCTATGGAACAGAAATTGAGGGTAAATGTCACCAATAGGACACAGATAGTTAGAAAACTGACAAAGGTTAAAACCCTCCTATACTCTATTCAAAATATAAAAAAAAAACTTTGTTTTTAGTTCTTCTTTAAATATACGAGGGGTCTTCAAAAAGTTTCCTCAATTGTTTTAATTTGATAGAGTTAAAAAACGTGCAGAAACTTTTTGATGAACCCTTGTACATAGGCATGATCAATGGGCAAACTGGTGTCTTTTTTACATTTCCTCCTTTCGAAGGAGGGCAGCCTCTACTTTATGAGGAGTATTCAGTCAGCAGGTATTTTGCTTCCAAGTGTCCACCACTGAGTCTTGCATAAGCTCTCAGACAGCGGCACATCTACTTCATAATTAAGCCAAGTCTATAAACCACCACAGAGAAGTAATTTTACATTTTGTTGTTTATATTTCTTTCACTTGTTTTGGCATGAAAAGCTCTGCACTTAGAACCACAGTACCAAAAAACAATGTACTATTGGCAAATATGTTGACACCAACCTATATTTCTATCAAAAGCCTCCCTTCTAAAAACACCAGCTTGATACTGATAGTTACTAGATGCTTTCTAATCTTATGGTCCATGGATCAGGAAAAGTTTGCTTTTATGGTACGATTCATCTTGCCCAATGTAAAGTAGGTTTTTATAAATTAATAAAAAGGTCTTTTACTCTATCTATATATTCACATTTGCTACACATTCTGTTTGTGTTTGTATTTACTATATTTGTGCAGGGTTCCTCCGAGTTTCTTGGTTTCCTCCCACATTCCTCTGTAGGTTTATCAATATAAAGTAAAGAGTATTACTATATCTGCCTATCTATTTATCTATCTGAAATTCATAATTAAAAGTCTTTATACAACTAATTCACCAATGTGTTACTTAACCGGTTGCTGACTGCGCACAGTATATTTACTGCGGCAGTCAGCCCTGGCCAGGCAGAGTGACGTAGGTCTACGTCGCTCGCCTGTCACTCCTTTTAGAGCCAATAGCAGGCGAGCGCGCGCCCGCTGAGGCGTGCGCCCGCCTCGGCTCGTTCACAGAGGAGTGCGGGCGTGTGACCAGCGGACCCGATGTCCCCCGGTCACACTACGATCGCCGGTAAAGCGGGAGAAAGACAGAGCGGCTTATGTAAACAAGCCGCCTGTCATTCTCCCCTGTGTAAAAATGAAGATCAGATGGTTCTACTATGTAGAACCGTTGATCTTTGTTTTTACACCAGTAGCCATGTCCCACTACAGTAAGAATCAAGCCCCTAGGACACACTTAACCCCTCCCTGTCCAATACAGTTAACCCCTTCCCTGCCAGTGTCATTTTTGCAGTAACAGTGCATATATATAGCACTGATTACTGCAGTAATGTCACTGGTACCCCCAAAAGTGTCAAAAATGTCAGTCAAGGGTCCGATCTGTCCGCCGCAATGTCGCAGTACCGCAAAAAAATCGCAGATCGCCGCCATTACTCGTTAAAAAAAAAAAAAAATTACAAAAATCTTTCCCTTTGTTAGTAAACACGATAATTTTTGCGCAAACCAATCAAAATACACTTTTTGCGATTTTTTTTACAAAACATATGTAGCGTAAAACAATTTGGCCGGAAATGTTAAAAAATTTTGATTTTTACATTTTTTTGGGGGGGAATTTCATATAAAAAAAAGTGAAAAATATTGTTATTTTTGCAAAAATTACGCTCTCTTTTTTTGTTTATAGCACATGATCAAAAAATCACACAGGTGATCAAATACCACCAAAAGAAAGCTCTGTTTGTGGGGAAAAAAGGTCGTGAAATTCATTTAGGTACAGCGTCGCACGACCGCGCAATTGTCCGTTAAAGTCACGTAGTAAAAAATCGCAAAAAAAACCCTGGTCAGGAAGGGGGTAAAATCTTCCGGGGCTTAAGTGGTTAATATCTTTTTTTACTTTTTATATAATTGCAAGCTGTCTAGTAGCTCTTTATTCCCAAAATGCTCTGACATTTTTAAAGAAAGTTGTACTGTGAGTTGCTTCCATCAAGTAACTACTGTATATCCAGAGGAATTAATTAAACCCTATAGAGAGACAGATATTGATTAATGAGATAACAGTTTTGACACATGTTGCAGTTCCTTATAAGGTTAGTTCAGACCGTGGTGCTCTCTACCAGAAAGAGAGACTCAAGGGTTCAAGCTTTGCCCATCACTGTCACAAACAAACTATATCAAATCAATAACAAGGCAAAAGATACATTTAGAAGACTGCAATAAAAAGACAAAATATGAAGTAAAACAAGTGAAAATGTTTTACTCTCCTGGAGAACCCTCAATAGCAAGTCATGGGACAGTATTATTTTTGACAGATGTAGAGGTGGAATATAGTTCTTAAGTTTATTTCACAAATTATCATAGCAGAATTATTTACTGTTATATTATTTTTCAAATGTGCAACTTTCACATATACGCATAATTTTGTAGCACTTAGACCATCTGGCAAAACATTTTCTCTTTCTTACAACTTCTGTTATGTTAGTAAAACTGTGTTTTGACATCCTCTTTGGTTTTTAATTACGATAGAAATCACCAGTCCATTGGATATGGTATATGGGAAACAGGGGTTCAGACTGCAAGACATAACTGGCCCTTCTCCACTTTACTACTTTGAACTCTTCTCCACTACAACTGTTTTTATTACTGTTTGTGTCTCCATTGAAAAGATTATCCCTCCCTACCTGTCCTGATGAAATCATCAGAAGAATAGGTGAGAGGAAATCATCCCAACATGGACACAATCCAATGAAAATCTGACATGTGTTATACGTTTTTCCTTGTAAAACTTGTTTATTGTTTTGAATAAAATAAAGGAGAACAATCTGAATTTTACATAGATTATGGTAAATATTCAAAGGGTAAAAAAATTAATTGTTTCAATTGGAAAGAGACAAATATAAATTCAAATGCAGTATCACACTATATAAGCATCAAATAGACCATAGTCAAAGGTCAAAAATGTAATATAATTGAGAGGAAAGAAAAAGGTAGATTGTTGACTGTCGAACTAGTTTAAAAACAAGGTGATTAACTGCTTCCCGACCGCCCGCCGCCTATTTAGTGCGGCAGTGCGGCCCTCCTGCGCAAACCAACGTAGACCTACGTCGGTCGCGCTCCTGCAGCTAGGGGGTAAGCGCACGCTGCCGGCGGTGCGCTCTCGCCCCCACTCGGCAGCGGGTACTCCGATGCACGGGGCAGGCGGCTCATATTGCTGCCTGACACCAGCGATCACTCCCCTCTGAGAGAGAAGAACGGTCAGCTGTTGTAAACACAGCTGACTGTTCTTCTCCCTGTAATGATCACAGAGTGCCTGTGATCCTGCTATATAGGAACACAGGTCTCTGTGATAATTCCTCAAGCCACCCCCCCCCCCCCCAGTTAGAATCACTCCCATAGGCTCACATTTAACCCCCCACAGTGTTAACCCCTTCCCGGCCAGTGTCATTATTACAGTAACAGTGCATATTTTTAGCACTGATTACTGTAGTAGTGTCACTGGTCCCCCCAAAAGTGTCAAAAATGTCAGTTAGAGGTCCAATCTGTCTGCCGCAATGTCGCAGCCCCGCTAAAAATCTTAGATCGCCACTATTACTAGAAAAAAAAAAAAAAAACAATAAAAATGACATAAATCTTTGCCGTAGTTAGTAGACACGATAACTTTTGCGCAAACCAATCAAAATACGCTTATTGTGATTTTTCTTTTTTTTACCAAAAATATGTAGCAGAAAAAAAAATTGCCTTAACCACTTGCCGACCGCCGCCCGACTATATACGGCGGCGGCCAGCCCCTCCCAGGCAAAGTGACGTACCGGTACGTCACTAGCCTGGGAGCGAATAGGGGCGAGCGCGCGCCGCCGGAGGCGCGCTCCCACCCCCGCTCGTACCCGACGAAGCTGGCGCGTGTGACCGGCGGACCCGATGTCCGCCGGTCACTCGTGATCGTGGGGCAGAGAGGGAGAAAGGCAGGCGGCTAATGTAAACAAAGCCGCCTGTCATTCTCCCCTGTGTAAAAACACAGATCATTCGGTCCTGCTATGTAGGACCGTTGATCTGTGCTATTACACCACTAGCCACATCCAATGACAGTTAGAAACACGCCCCTAGGGACACACTTAACCCCTCCCTCTCCAATAAAGTTAACCCCTTCCCTCCCAGTGTCATTTTTACAGTAACAGTGCATATGTATAGCACTGATTACTGTAGTAATGTCACTGGTACCCCCAAAAGTGTCAAAAATGTCAGTCAAGGGTCCGATCTGTCTGCCGCAATGTCGCAGTACCGCAAAAAAATCGCAGATCGCCGCCATTACGCGTTAGAAAAAAAAACAACAAAAATGACAAAAATCTTTCCCTTAGTTAGTAAACGCAATAACTTTTGCGCAAACCAATCAAAATATGCTTATTGTGATTTTTTTTACCAAACATATGTAGCAGAAAACAAATTGGCCAAAAATTTATAAAAAATTAGATTTTTACATTTTTTTGGGGGGGAATTTCATATAAAAAAAATGTGAAAAATATTGTTATTTTTGCAAAATTGACGCTTTTTTTTTGTTTATAGCGCATGATCAAAAAATCGCACAGGTGATCAAATACCACCAAAAGAAAGCTCTGTTTGTGGGAAAAAAAGGACGTCAAATTTGTTTAGGTACAGCGTCGCACGACCGCGCAATTGTCCGTTAAATTCAAGCAGTGCTGAATCGCAAAATACCCCCTGGTCAGGAAGGGGGTAAAATCTTCCGGGGCTTAAGTGGTTAAAATGTTAAAAAAATTTGATTTTACATTTTTTTTGAGAATGTTATATAGCAGAAAGTGAAAAATATTGTTTTTTTTTTCAGAATTGTGGCTCTTTTTTTGTTTATAGCGCAAAAAATAAAAATCGCACAAGTTATCAAATACCACCAAAAGAAAGCTCTAACTGTAGGAAAAAAAGGACATCAACTTTATTCGGGTACAGCGTTGTATGATCGCATAATTGTCCATTAAATTAACGCAAAGCCGAATTGCAAAATATGGCCTGGTCATTAAGGGGGAAAATCTTCCAGTCCAGAAGTGGTTAATAAATCAGTAAAGCAAAAGTACATTTTATTGGATCTGGAGAACAATCCTGTCAGTACCACATAAGAACTGATGAAAGCGAAAAGATCATGAAAAAGGAGTTAGAGAATAGAAGAAGTAAAGAAAAGGAAAAACATACAGTGGGAGTAAAGGGTATATTTGATAGAGGTAGTGCGGCTCCAACTAAAATGAAGGGTGATGAAAGGGTAAATTAAGTATTATTACCATGGCAGTAGTAAAGTGTCATTGAAGTCTGAAGGTAAACAATGCTTAACCCAAGGTAACCAACTTTTTTCAAATCCGATCACTCTCCATTGCTTCCATTTTAGCATGGACAAGGGCTCTATTGGTTCTGTGAATGGTTTCGGTGTTGTATGTTTTAAACATTCTGTCCAAAACTAAGAAAAAGTTTAGCATGAAATTCCAAACTAGATAGGGATTTCAGTTTCTTGTTTCAAAAACTATGTACAGTATATTCCAACCTGTAATTCTGTTCGACCAGTCTTGTTATTCATACACCTATGCCACACTGTACAGCAGAGGTGTAACTAGAACCTCACAGTTGCTGTACAGAACTTCCCCGCAAAATATAATTTCTTGCTTGTGTGATTGGCTCACTGATTTTTCCAGAAGATACAAGTCAAATTTTAGGCATTCTTTGCAAAAGTAATTCTATTTTTGGTGAGATTCTCTAAATTATTTTCTGAAAAGATACAGACACTGTAACTTCCCTCCTTAGACCACTGTAAGTGCATAAGCTGATTATACCGAACACAGAAGCTGCCATTCAGAATTCAGACTTCCAAGGACCTAGTGGAACATACAGCTTCTTCTTAAAGCGGAGATCCGGGCACAAAATCAATATTTTTTTTTTGTGCCCGTCCGCTAGTTCGACATCACCTGAAAAGGAATTGGATAGTTAGTTTTTTTTTTTTGTTTACTCACCTTGTAATTGAAGATCGTAAATACTCACCTCAGTGTACTTCCTCCCTCAGCGCAGCGGCTCCGCCGTCACTTCCTGTCTCGCGATGATTCCTGGGAGCTGAACGTCATCGCTCCCAGGAATCAATGCGCCGCACCGGAAGTGACGAGAGGGGCCAGTGCAGGTGCATTCTGGGAGAAGAAGACGCGGAAGAAGACGCCGAAGAGGACCGCGCCGGCTTCAGCTGCCCACAAGAGAGATGGAAACGCTGTGGAAGAAATTTTATAAGTAAGTATTTCTTCTAAAAGGTAAGTGCGAACCGGGACAGATCAGAGGCTAGCCATTGTGGAATGTACTAGGCCTGACTGTCCCGGGGGTATGTTTGTTGAAAAATCATTTCTGTGCCCGGAACTCCGCTTTAAGGCTGCATTCACACCTTCACAATGTGATCCATAGAATTTTGCCCTTTTTGCGCATTTGTCGCACAACAGAATAAGGAGCTAAATGCAAAAAGGTACGTTTTTGCAAGTTTTTGGGGCGTTTTATCGTGACTTGTAATCACATTTGGGGTGCTACTAAGAAATAATGGCACCTCAAGCAGACATGCCTTTTTTTTTTTCTTTACGATTTTGCGTGTTTGTACCTGCATTCCTGGAACAGAAAGGTACGAATGCAGCCGAAGAAAAGAAATTCGTAGGACTCTGATACAATTAAAAATCTTGCAATGTACAAAGAGGAGTTCGGGCAAAATTTCCCTTTTCTTTTTTTTTGGTTCCAAAAAAGTTTTTATTTGTTTTTAAAGAAGGATAACAAATTAACAAGTAAAGAAGTAACTTTTTTTTAAAACAAGTAGAAAAACCCTCATATATGCAGTGGTTATACAACATAAGTCTTTGCAATAATGTGAAATCTAAAACAGCGTCACATCAACATCCAAAGAAATGTCAATATAACCGGATGTGGGATCCATTCGGGCGCCCCAAGTGGGAACATAGAAGCCACCTCCATCTAAATAGTAGTCCATGTAACTGTAAGCTGATAAGCTGAGATGAAAGCAAGACATCGAAGTTCACTTTTCATAATAAATAGGAGCATTTTCTAATGCAATTTCTGGCCCATCCATACCAATTCGCTTTTCTCTCACTTACCTTGTCCACAGAAGGTTTCAAATCTTGTCAGTGTATTTAAAAGTTTGAACTGATTTCAGATTCCATCACTTGCTTAGCATTCACTTCCCTTTAGGTCATCTCCCAGAAGCCTTCACTTCCTTGTGACATCAGAGAAAAAGGGTGTGATAGGGTGTGTTCACCACTGTGGACCACTTCTCCCCCATTACAATAATTCCTTCCACCCACTTCTTATACAATCTGATTGTACAATCTTTAGATTTCCCATCAGCAAGGGCCTGTCTGATTTGATACAAATTGAATGGATTGTTCAGGTGGGATCACTTATTCCATAGTTCTGGTAAATCTAAAGGAAATTGAACATAGATTGTACAATCAGATTTCATAGTGTATGGCCATACTCATACATGTACATAGGAGGGAGTGGACAGGACACTTTTTGGGTGTTTTGTATTGTTTCACTCTTCACACACAGAGTAGCCCAGTCACTTGAATGGGTTGCCCTACATGCAAAAATTGCCCCAGAGAAGCTCCAGCGCTCTCTTGAAGCTGAGCATGGTGCGTTACCACAGTTTTTGGTGCATTTGCTGCACTTGGGGTGCTTTCGACATGTATTAGCAACACAAACGTGATGCATGTTTGCAGGGTGTTTCTGAAACACATGGCAAAGCGTGCATTTTCTGTGCAGTTTCCCCATGCATTTGGAAACACACAGATATGAATGGAGCCTCATTGTTCTTATGTTAATTCACCAATTTAACTTTCAGGCCCCATTCACACCTAGGGTAGTGGGAGTGCATGATTTTGGCTTGTTTTTCCAGTGACACGCATAGGGCAGTCTGTTGATTTCAATGGGTTTATCTACACGTGGCAAAGGAGCTCATGGGACATTTTGGCGTGATGTGGGAAGCTCTTTTTTTTCTGCACGTTTTGCTTTGTCTGTCACTTTTCTGTGAGCTTCTGTGTTTGATGTGCTATTAACAATTAATGGTACCAAAAAAGTGAAACTAGTTCATTTTAGGTGTATAAAGGTGACCATACACTATACAATCTGGTTGTACAATTACTGTACAATAGATTCACCAAAACTATATAAATTTACTAACAGACATATCAGTCTGGATGTCACACCACTTCTTCAAACTTAGTCTTTTCAAAACCGAGCTCATAATATTTCTTCCTCCACGTGCCTCTGCCTCTGATCTCTCTGTCAAGATTGATGGCACAACTATCAGCCTGTCCCCGCATGCCAAGGTTCTAGGTGTAATCCTGGACTCTGATTTATCCTTTAGGCCCCACATCCAATTTCTATGTAAATCTTGCCACCTCAACCTCCGCAACATCTCCAAAATACACCGCTTTCTAACCAATGACACAACAAACCTCCTGGCTCACTCCCTGGTCATCTCTCGCCTTGACCACTGCAACTCCCTTTTCATTGGCTTACTTTTTATACGCTACCCCCCCTTCAGTCCATCATGAATGCTGATGCCAGGCTCATCTACCTTACCACCCGTTCAGTGTCTGTAACTCCTCTCTGTCAATACCTCCACTGGCTTCCATTCACCCAACAAATTAAAATCAAAATACTAACAACAAATTACAAAGCCATCCACAACTCAGCCCCCACCTACATCACTAACCTAGTCTCAAAATACCAACCTAATTGTTCTCTTAATTCCTCCCAAGACCTCCTGCTCTCTAGTTCCCTTGTCACCTCCTCCCATGCTCGCCTCCAGGACTTTTCCCGAGCCTCTCCCATCATATGGAACTTCCTACCCCATTCTGTCTGATTATCTCCTACTCTGTTTGCTTTTAGGCGATCCCTGAAAACCCTCCTCATCAGAGAAGCTTATCCTGCCCACACCTAACAACTGTACTTTAATTTTCTCCGTCAGCTCATCCCCCACAGTTATTAACTTTTGTATAATTTGACCCTCCATCCTAGAATGTAAGCTCTAATGGGCAGGGCCCTCTGATTCCTTCTATATTGAATTCCATTGTAGCTTTACTGTTTGCCTTCATTTTGTAAAGCGCTGCGCAAACTGTTGGCGCTATATAAATCCCATAAAATAATAATAATACAAATAATATTAATAGGGGGATGCACCTATCTATTCATTCACTTTGTATCTAATCAGAAAGGCCCTTGCACTACATCATTGATGGTCAAATTAAATGAGATTGTACAATCAGATTGTATAGTGTATGGTAAGCTTTACCGACCCTAGAGCACACTACTCCTGTTTTCAATACTACAGCTCTATCCACATAAGCTGTTATCTGATCCCTTATCTGCTGCACACTCCGAAATGCCAAATAAATGATCTATGCAATATGAAATTAGGATAGAAAAAATAATTGATGTCTGTGTATTTAGTGAGAACAGGTGTGTGATAATGAGGTTTGCTGATAAATTCCTTCCTGTGTCCTACTGGCTTCTCTGTCTCATGTCTACATACCATCAAGTGACAAAGCTTTCCAGGAAATACAGAAATGGCCAAGGTATGGCTTTGTTCTCAAAATGAAATAAATTGAGTATTTTTTTTTTGCAATAGAGGTACATTAATGGTACATTAGTACATAGGGGAGCTGGAATTTAGAAGAAAAAAAACAAGGTGTGCTTAGCCTTTAATGATCAGTTGTAGTAACAAACACAAACTTATAGTATAACATTTAATTTGCTCAGCTTTTGTTAATTTTCCACAACACGACTCTATAAACCCCATAAAGGACTGAAAGGAGAAAAGGGTGCCAGATCAATGTGGGTGAAAACAACAACAATTTATTAAGTATTGTAGAACTACCCCCGCAAGAGCCGCTGGTTGAATTGGTCCCTCTGTTCTTACCTTGACCTGTACAAAGACCTCTGTACCTCTGACACCTTGGGTATACCTTTCAACAATCACAAATTGACAAGGTTTGGTAAATGCCCCAGGGTCACCCTAAAATGAGGCTCGAGACTTTGGAGTATGATAACAAGTTATAATAAGAATATGAGTAGTCATAAATAACAGGAAATCACAATGCAGTACACGTTTTGTCATATACAGTTTCAAATATCAATCAATACATTAGGAGTGCCTTCTTAGAGTTTAACCTCCCTGGCGGTATGATTCTTTTGGATTTTAGGTGCTGAAAGCGGTACCCTTATTTTGCATGTAATTCTTGTGAATGAGCAGCCCAAACCAACTATATACATTTATTATATATATTATATATATATATATATATATATATATATATATATATATATATATATATATATATATATATATAATGTATACAGTTGGTTTGGGCTGCTCATTCACAAGAATTACGTATATATATATATATATATATATATATATATGTATATATATATATGTATATACGTATATGTATATGTGTATATATATATATATATATACGTATATATATATATATATATATATATATATATATATATATATATATATATATATAATGTATACAGTTGGTTTGGGCTGCTCATTCACAAGAATTACGTATATATATATATATATATATATATATATGTATATATATATGTATATACGTATATGTATATGTGTATATATATATATATATATATATATATATATACGTATATATATATATATATATATATATATATATATATATATATATATACATATATACTGTGTATATATATATATATATATATATATATATATATATATATACATATATTTACATAAAAAGTACAGTAAGACTGCAGAAAAGGGCACTGGGGGGCAATGTAATGTGATTTTATTTTATTTTGAACGGTATCAGTGTGTTTGGTGCATTTTACATTTGAATTTGCCACCGGTTCCACCTCCCAGCGGACGTCACGTGAAGCCGGGGCTCGCAGACGATCGGGAGAGAGCTCCGCCACCGCATACCGCTCGCAGTCTTCGCTGGATCCCGGAGAAAAGGTAAGTAAAACCTCTTCCAGCATGAAGCGATCTTCTTAGCGCTACCCCTAGTGTGACTCGGGGTTACCGCTTTTGGCTCTAAAATCTTACCCCGAGTCACACTCGGGAATACCACTAGGAAGGTTAATAAGGCTGCATAAACTGTAGCTGTTCCCACTGGAAATGAACAAAATAAGGGCGATGGTGAATTTGATATCAATAGAACAATGACAAAGCCGCCTAGAGTCACTTATGGTGAGGATGCTAGGGCCTAGGCTACGATGCAATGACAGTAAACTGTAAATTCTTGACTGAACAGGGTAAAAAATGCTCTAATGCAATCCTCAAAGTAAATCTTCAACCAACCATGTTGGAGCTCTTGAAGAAGTCTAAGAAATAAAGAGAATGCTTTCTGTAATAAAGAAATGGTTGTAGAACCCTGATTTCCTAAGGGTACTGGGTGGCAAAGTGTCCAGCAAAGGGTTAATTATCAGGAGTATAGTATTAGATGTATCTCAGATATTCGGGGTTAAAATTCTAAACAGCAAGATTGTTGCAGAACATCAAAGGATAGTTTGTGGTGCCTTTAAGAGGGATAGTGCGGTTTGTCTTACAATATATTTCACTACAGAGTCAGCCAGTGTGACACAAAGGAGTAGTCATGCACTCACCAACAAAACAGTATTTGAAGAAGCAGGTTTCCTTCGGTGATGAACGGGGGCCCCCTTTAAGATGAAACATTTCCAGGTGTACTTCTGTAGTATTCAGGCAGCAGTACCTCTGCAGCAACAGCCTTTAGACTCAGCAGAAATCAGCAAGTCTGGGTCTCCAGCGGCTCCAGTACTAGGCCTCAGGATGATCTCTTGCTCCCACACACAGTGAGATGGACACAGACTTGTCTTGGAAGATAACAGCAGCTTTATCAGTTCTCCAGAACTGACAGGAACTGTTTCTACTGTAAGGCGCATTCTTCTCCTGTATCTTTCTCCCTGTTTCTCTCCCAGACAGGGCCTGCTCTTCTTTACACACCATTCTCTTTACCCAGACTCCCCTCTGGCTTCCTGGGTTCTCTAATTTATATAACCCCTCTCCCCCACCAGAATGCTGGTCTTTGATGTATTTTTGTGTTTGTTTAACATGGACTTTTTTCTGGCTGGAACCACAACTCCCAAAATGCAATCCTCTTAACTAATGATGAATCAAAGTTCACAAAGCTCCATCTTGTGGCAGAAAAAGAGAACTTCTTGCAAAAAAGATTAACTATGATAATGCATTAGTAAACCTGCACATTTCAGTTACAATGAGCTTTGTTACAGTTTGATTTATATATATATATATCATCTGATGTCAGTAAGCGCTGACTTACTTACTTTTAGATGGTGAATTGTTTAAACCCTACAGTATAAAGGGCAAATTTGTAACAGAAGTTTTTTCTGGTGCAAAATGAACATCAGGATCAAATTGGGCCAATTGTCAGTAGAGCGAATTTTCAATCACATTAGGTATGTATTTTAGAAAAAAAGTTTAAATAAAATACCTGCCAAATGTATAGAGAGATTTGGGTACAAATCAAATATTTTTGTTATTTCAAATTATTTTGGGAGAATATGCTGTCAGTGACCGCATGGAAGGAATTTTTAGCTTCCCTAATGTACTCCAGCCTCTCAAATTAATCTACATTTGAGTTTTCAGGACAGAATGTTTAATGGTTTCAGCAATATCCTTTCTGAGTACACTGAGGTCTCTGCCACACATACATTATCCTGATTCCTGAGTACTAAATACAGCACAGGATCCTATAGTCAAAAGCCTACAGTTCCAAATAAAGGAGAATTTACCCCAAAGAATAATGAATAAGGTAAAGCTCCGCCGTTTTTTTTTTTAAATGTTCTTGTACTCAACTGAGTTTTCTTTACAAAGTAAAATTTCACCACATTTTTAATAAGCCCTGGGAAAATTCAATGCGGAGTACAACTTTCCTTCAAAACTGAAAAGCCTATTAGCCGAAAAAGTAAAAACTCCATTGAGTCTGGCTTTAATACGTAAGTAAGATAAACCTCAAGTATATTTAATGATCTTTCTGACCATTGTTTCACTTTGCTTTTATGGCATTAGCAGTTCACTAAGTTAACACATTTCATGGTGATGATTTTAAATTATTTAACCATATCTTTGCTGATATTAAGCAATTGCAATGGAACATTCAGTCAGCTAAGGGGATAAATGGAAAGGGCCAGAGCATGTCTGCTTACTATATTTTAGAAGTGTTTATTGACTGAAACATTAGGTTATAACTACATTTTAAACCTTCAGGGATCATTTCCACTGTTGTTATCCGTGGCAAAAGGCAGCAATTTATTATCAAGTGATGTACTCTTTGTTGGTTTTTCAAAACCAATGCTCTATCAGGATGTCAGCTGACTTAAAACAGACTTAATAATGTCATGAAAATGTATGTCACTTTTATTTTTTTCTATTTTGTAAGTACTGGGTTGTAATATGTAGGATCTAATTTAGTAATGCTGGGCTACTTATGATAGTATATCATGATTAAAGCGTTTGTATCCCAAAATAAAAAAATATATTTATACTGTATATCCTGTTCCTTTAAAGCATGTTAAAGAGCCGCCCAGTGCTTGTGCTGTGTAATTAGTCCCTTTGTATAATTGTAATATACCTGGCTGATCCTTCCTCTTCCGGTGTCCCCCTGCCTCTGCTGACCATGATAATCATGGCTCCTGATCCATGATACAGTGGTCAGCTTACGTGCGTCCATCATCACGCTATCTTCTCTCTGCTCTCTCTCTCTCCCTCTCCCTCTCCCTCCCTCTCTCTCTGTCAGTTCCAATGCCTGTGTGTGAGAGTGATCTCCTCTTCGTCCCTCCCCTCCTACTGCTCTTCCCTGTCACTTGAAATACCTTTTAAAGGTAGCTTGCTCTATTTTATCAGGATCTGAATTACTAAATGTCTGTTTTTTTAAAAACTCTAATTGTAAATACGTTATCTCACAGCGGTCACATAACCTTCCTCTGCTGGCCGGCTGATGTCAGGGGGTAATCTCAGCCCCTCCCTCTGCATTCCTTACATAGGGGAAAGGGGAGCCGAGAAAAGTCTCTGACAACAAATCATTGCTGTGAGATAAGTTATTTACAATTGGAATTGAAAAAAAAAACAGACACATAGTGCTGTACATCATGATTAAACAGAGGGGATGGCAGTCAGGGCTCGAGTCCTGCAGCAACGCATGGGAACCGCGTTACTGTACTTTTTCCACAGCAGGAAGGCTGTTGCCCTTAGCAGCCGCATCCTGCCTGTGAGAACATCTCATAAGCAGCCTGCAGCCAATAGCAGGCTCTACCGCCGTGGTGCTGTCCTAGCCTTCCCCCAAAGCCGGCGGGTGGTTGCACCACATTGCAAGTCTCCACACACAGACTTGGCCCGCCGGTGTCTGTGCTCTGCAGAGACTACACCTCCCAGAATGCACTGCAGGACGCTCGGCTCAAGGAGGATGTGTCAGCTTCTCCTTTTGCTTGTAATAGGGGATGGAGGAACAGGATGTTTGTTACCACATTAGCCTGGTAAGAGTTAGCTTGTCATTACCATAATAAGACCATCTGCTGTATCATTGTCCACACACAGTCTCTGACCATTTCCTGTATCATTGTCATCACACAGTCTCTGACCATATCCTCTATCATGGCTGCGCAGTCTCTGACCATCTCCTGTATCATGGCCACGCAGTCTCTGAGCATCTCTTGTATCATGACCGTGCAGTCTCTGACCATCTCCTGTATCATGGCCACACAGTCTCTGACCATCTCCTGTATCATGGCCATGCAGTCTCTGAGCATCTCTTGTATCATGACCGTGCAGTCTCTGATCATCTCCTTTTTTATTTTTGAGGTGGGGGAAATCTTGGGTGAGATCCCACACTTTTTTTTCCCCAGGACTTGACCTCCAATGGCAGTGTTTTACCATCCTGACTTTACAACAACTTTAAGGTGTGGTGTTACTTTGGCAGTTTCTTAGTTTAGTCTAACTAAAAAACACCAAAATATATTTAAATAACTAGAGAATTTAATATAGAGAACCCTAGGGATTCCACCCAGCTCCCACAAAGCTTCAAATCAGCCTTAAAGTTTATGTGAACTCTTACCTTGTAAAACAACCCATTCAATTTAAAATAGAAATTAAAGGCAAAATGCTTGTGTATATGTAAAAAAAAAAACACAAGATAAATACCTTTTTTGTCTTATTTTATAAGTGATCACATGACCTTTGTTCTCAGTTGCACAGGGGCTTAGAAAAGTGTATGTGTGTGTGTGTGTGTGTAGAAACAGCTGTACATCAATATTCCTATGGAGTGGCTGTGCAGGGCGGTGTGTCAGTACAAGTCTGACCATTGGAGGAGGGGCAGGACCACAATGAGATGGATGTGCTTCTAAGCCTAGTGTGGTCAGTTTGAAATAGGAAAGAAGGGGGACTGACAGAATCACCAGGTATTTCACACACTAAAGAAGCAATGCAAAATAAGAGGATACTTTTTAACACAAGTATGTGATACAACAGGTACATGTCAAGAATATGAAATGTTAGGGTAACAAACATTTAAAACGATGTCCTAAAACCTAGGTGTATTGAATCATTTCACTGTTCCAGTCTAAATGCATTTCACAATGAAATAACTATGTTTGCTAAGTATATTAATCAGCTTAACCACAGATTAGACTGCAGCTGAGCTGCATCCAATGTGGATATGGATCAGAACCCCAATAATATTTTAGTTGTATAAGAAACAGAATATTTTTTACATGTAATGGTTTCTTTGCTTTATGTTTGGCTTTCTAACCCTAAGTAACCAGTTAATACTGTTTGTACTCTTACCAAAAGCCATAACATCAATAGTCCACACTTAGAAGGGCAATGAAACACCCCATGTGCAACCTAGATAAATGGCTTTATGGTTTAGATTCTACTTTTGCTGGGATCTTACTAGTTCCAGATGCACAGTTGACTGACCTAACCAGCATTACTACATTTGCGTCCAATAAAATATTATATGTGACATTCTTGAACCTTGTCACCTGAGAGTTGCTTATGACATATTGATCTATGGGCCATCTGGGGAAATAAAAGAAACATACTACACATGTTTAGAATTTACTTTATTCTAGCCATGCATACATTATCTATTTTAACATTTTTAGATCTACATTTTTTTTAAATAATATTCAAGATAAAAAAAATAAAAATTGCAAACGAAAATTTAATGCAAACAAATACTGAATGAAGGTTGAAAGAATTAGATAAAAAAAAAAAGTTTGGTACAGTACGCTACACACTTTAAAATCCTGCTTAAAAAGATCAACATTTTTAAACAACTCAATTTTATTTTTTTTAAATTGATTTATCTTGCAAAAATCAATCAAAAGTCAAATACTGAATGAAGGTTGAAAGAATTAGATAAAAAAAAAAAGTTTGGTACAGTACGCTACACACTTTAAAATCCTGCTAAAAAAGATCTCAACATTTTTAAACAACTCAATTTTATTTTTTTAATTGATATATCTTGAACAAATCAATCAAAAGTTAAAAAAAAAAAAAAACATGACACATTAATAATGTTTTCCTATGTATGGTCAGAATATTTAATGATCTGAGAAACCAAACAATTGGACTGTATATGTGGTGGCACTTTTACTGGGATATACACATGTAGAAATGAAAACATCTAAAAACATTACACACGTTTTAACTTTTCTTATTGCAGTTCATGTATAATAATATTAAAGATGCTGAATTATATATATTTTTTTTCATATTCTATATGCTATTTTGGGAACTAATAGAATCCTAAGACCAAAAGATTTTTTGTGATTGGGTGATAATAATTAAGCAAATACATTTCCTTTCCTGCAGTTTGCAATGAAGTGACATTTGGCAGTGAACAACCTTTTTAAAGTTCAAGAGCTGCATTAAAAGAGGAATGATAAAGGGCATCATTAGGTGAAAACTGTTATTCACTATTTCAATTACTTAGCTACACGAGTGCTTGTGAGAAATAATAGACACAAATCATTGCTATTGACTAAGTATCCATTCAGCTGCCTGAAAAGCAATTTAGATCCAGATTCTTGTCATAAATTTTGGAATGTTAAAACAAGTGTATATGTATGAACAGCTCTACATTTGCAACAATAAAGATTCCAAAGAGCTTTTCCTTGGCCCAATCAAAATGATGGACCTGGTGTATTCACCTTATTAGCCTGATTGGTGTCTCATTAGGATTGCTGCAACCTTTTCAAGGGATTTAGGTATAAATAATGCATTTAATATCTCCTAATCTAGATTTTAAAAGGGTTCTTTCCATGTAATGTGCAATGTTTAATTAGCCCATGGTGGCTGTTCGTACAGTATCATAACACGCCTAATGCAATCTGCAGTATGGTGATTTGTGCCGATTATTTTACAGTACTTAATGACTGCTAATGGAGTTCTCAACAACTAGGAATAGGAATTCTAGGCCATAATAGCAATTTTTTTAATGCAATTCTGAAACAGATTGTGCAATTTGTAATTTATCTTCCTTTGCATTGGTCCATTATTGTATCTCTTTTCTTATATTTTGGAATTTAAAGAGGAACTGTAAATAAAACTTCCATCTCTAAAGGCAGATGGAACCATTTTGGATTTCGATTAAATATTTTTTGGAAGGCAACTATTGATCCACAAGGACCCTGTGACATCTCTGAGTTATTTCATTACTAGAAATTAATAAGATACTGACTCCTGAGGAATCAATAACTTTTATTGTCATAATAAGGATTCAGTATCTATAATGACTGTCTCTCAAATGAAAGATGTTCTTTCACATTGAATCAATTAGAGAGTGAGTGGATATATGTATAGCTACAGCAATTTTATTATTTGTTTTATTACAACTCTTTTCATAAAAAATAATAGAGATCATTCTTATTCATTGTCATAGGGAAAAAGGGCATCATGTTATGCACTTCACACAGTCTACAAAAGTATATCTATGCTATTATATCAGTAAAACCTAACAATAATCTTCTCTTACCTACTTCATTTTTGTCTGTTCAATATAAAGTACCATTGGAAGCATTTTGTTATATCCATTCAATAAATAATAAAAAATGCCAGTTGATCCTGCCAGAAATCCAGTGAGCTGACAACTTCCTTTGTGCCTTGTCACTGCACATTGTTATCTGTTAGCATTGTTTCCAGTTCTCCTTCTGGAGTACAGAAACTCTCAATACTGCTCCATAGAAACAGTAGATTGAATGAGCATTGTTACCTTAGAATAAGAGGTATGTTATTGGCAGGATCACCAGGTGAAAACAAAAAAAAAAGGAAACAAATGTATCATGATAACTAAGGACTTGTCTTGGGTCTAGGGTGACTCTTGGGTCTAGGGTTGACTCTTGGGTTTAGTTATGATTTGAAGTTTAGTTTATTGTTTAGTTTAAAGTAGGGATAGACCAATTATCGGCACGGTCAATATATCGGCGGCTGATATGCACTTTCCCCCGATATATCGGTATCTGCCCCCGGAAATGGCCGATATTGCCAATATTTTTGTGATGTCATTCTGCCTTATTAGGCCGCCTCCCTCGCCTTGGACAGCCTCGCTTGGAGTTGGGACTAGTCTCGTGGGAGTGTATCACAGCCATACACCCACCCACAGCCAGCCACCCACACACCACAGGGTGCCAGTCAGCCAGCCATCCACCACAGGGTTCCTAGCAAGCCAGCCACCCACCACAGGGTGCCAGCAAGCCAGCCATTAAGCATTAAACAAAAAATTAACATGTTCAGTACCAGATTTGTGTCAAAAATTGTCTTTATTTTTCAAAACTTTAAATGTACAAAATATCGGCCCATATTGGCCGATACCGATACGTTGTGACCAAAATATTGGTATCGGCCCTGAAAAAACCACATCAGTTTATCCCTAGTTTTAAAGCATATGTAAACCATGTGTAACAACCCATTCCATTTAAAATAGAAATGAATGGCAAAACATTTGTTTATACATATAAAAAACATTATAAATAAGCTTAATGTGATTGTAAAGTCACATTTTTTTTTTTTTTTTAATTTTTTAAATAACAAACATGTTATACTTACCTGCTCTGTGCAGTTGGTTTTGTGCAGAGCAGCCTGGATCCTACTCTTATCGGGTCCCTCTTCTGTGCTCCTGGCCCCTCCCTCCTAGTGTGTAACTCCACAGCAAGCAGCTTTGCAACCCTGTCCCACCCCTCTCTCTCCTGATTGGCTGAGTGACTTTGATTAACAGCAGCAGAAGCCAATCGCTCCACTCTGTGGTCTCAGCCAATGAGGAGGGCAGTCCGGGGCAGCTGAGACACTCCTGCAACATCGCTGGATAAAGATGAGCTCAGGTAAGTATTAGGGGGGCTGCTGCACACAGAAGGTTTTTTTTTTTATCCTAATGCATTAAGAGAAAAAACCCTTCTGCCTTTACAAGCCTTTAACCACTTGCCGACTGCTCACTGAGCTGGTACTGCGGCAAAGCGGCTCGATATTGTCCAGCGACGTAGACCTACGTCGCTGGACTCCTCCCCTTGTGGGCGGCGCGCGTGCGTCGCTGGAGGCTCGCTCCCGCTGTATTCAGTCACAGCGGGAGTCGGGCCAGGGGAGGAGTGGCGGTGATCACCGCTGCTCTTCCCCGATCGTTGGGGATCAAGTGTGGAGATCCACCCGCTTGTGTAAACAAAGCGGGCGGCTCTCCTAAGTGACAAACAGTGACAGATTGCAGGATTCAGCATAGCTGAACCTGCGATCTGTGCCTGTGTCACACAGTCCCCTCCCCCCACACACGTTAGTAAGCACCAGGCATACATTAACCCCTTGATCACCAATAAAAGTTAACCCCTTCCTGCCAGTGTCATTTTTACAGTAACAGTGCATATTTATAGCACTGATTACTGTAGTAATGTCACTGGTACCCCCAAAAGTGTCAAAAATGTCAGTCAAGGGTCCGATATGTCCGCCGCAATGTCGCAGTCCCGCAAAAAAAATCGCAGATCGCTGCCAGATCGCCGCCATTACTAGTTAAGAAAAAAAAACAATAGAAATGAATTTCCCGTAGTTAGTAGCTGCCTTAACTTTTGCGCTAACCAATCAAAACACGCTTATTGCAATTTTTTTTACCAAACATATGTAGCAGAAAACAAATTGGCCTAAAATGTTAAAAAATTTTGATTTTTACATTTTTTTTCATATAAAAAAATGTGCAAAATATTGTTATTTTTTCAAAATTGTCGCACTTTTTTTGTATATAGCGCAAAAAGTAAAAATCGCACAGGTGATCAAATACCACCAAAAGAAAGCTCTATTTGTGGGGGAAAAAAGGACATAAATTTAATTTGGGTACAGTGTCGCACGACTGTGCAATTGTCCGTTAAAATAACGCAGTGCCGAATCGCAAAATATGGCCTGGTCAGGAATGGGGTAAAATCTTCCGGTCTTAAAGCGGTTAAAAATACGCTCATTGAGAATTTTTTTGTCAAAGATATGTAGCTAAAATTGTCGCATTTTTAAATTAATATCGCAAAAAATGAAAAGCGCAGAGGTGATCAAATACCACCTAAAGAAAGCTCTGTTTGTGGGAAAAAAAGGACGTAAATTTTGTTTGGGTACAGCGTTGCATGACCGCGCAATTGTCAGTTAAAGTCGCACAGGGCCGAATCGCAAAACGTGGCCTGGACGTACAGCAGGAAAATCCTCCGGTGGTAAAGTGGTTAAGGGCCATTTCACAGCAAAACATGGTGCAGGAAAAGCACCTTTTTCAGCTTAGATTAAAGGCTAAGTTCACTTTTAGAAACATGTTACATGTTACACCTGTATTTTGGATGTAACATGTACCATGTTGCTTAGCTCCTTCCTCCCACCCCCAAAGCCACACCCATTACATCATGCACGATGCAGGGGTTTTTCTCCCCAGCATCCATTACTTTTAAAACAATGTATGGGGCTCTGCCCACAGAGCCACGCCATTCTTTTACAAAGATCTGTCAATGAAAAAAACAGTTACCGAGGCAGACAGACTTCTTGTTCTCAATGGAACTTAAAGCGGAGTTCCGGGCACAAAATCAATCCTTTTTTTTTTGTGCCCGTCCGCTTGTTCTCCTTCACCTGAAAATGAATTGGATAGTTAGGTTTTTTTTTTTACTCACCTTGTAATTGGAGATCGAATATACTCACCTATTCTTCACTTCCTCCCTCTGCGCCGCGGCTCCACCGTCACTTCCTGGCTTGCAATGATTCCTGGGAGCTGAACGTCATCGCTCCCAGGAATCAATGCGATGGCACCGGCCCCGTTCGTCACTTCCGGGGCGACGCCGCATTCCCTGCTAAACAGCTTCTGGGCATGCCCAGAAGCTGTGGAGGAATGCGGCGCCGCACCGGAAGTGACGAGAGGGGCCGGTGCAGGCGCATTCTGGGAGAAGAGGACGCGGAAGAGGACGCAGAAGAGGATCGCGCCGGCTTCAGCTGCCCACAAGAGAGATGGCAACGCTGTGGAAGAAATTTTATAAGTAAGTATTTCTTCTTGCAGGTAAGTGCGAACCGGGACAGATCAGAGGCTAGGCATTGTGGAATGTACTAGCCCTGACTGTCCCGGGGGTATGTTCACTGAAAATTTTTTTCTGTGCCCGGAACTCCGCTTTAATGAGTAATGAGTGCACTCTCAATCCATTGACACTTACTCCAGCTTTCTAAAGCTTAATTTAGACATGCAATTCAGGGTGGTTAAAAATCGTGCTTGAGCCACGTTTTTGTGCTGACCACCAACTGCTTTCCGTTAAGCTGCAATAGGCGGCAGACGGATTGTGCTTGCATGCTACAGTCTCAATGCTTCGCTTCTCACCTGTGCCAAAGTTTACCCAACATGTAGCGATCTTCGGGCAGCAACCCCATCCAACGCTACACAATGGGGAAGCACTGCAAACTCCCCAATGAATGCTCTTGTTTGCAAAAATTGGGTTAAAACAGGTCACAAGGAGGAATCACATTGCTTCCTCCTAGCCTTCAGAGTGTGATCCAAATGCAGACCTGGCTTCAGAGGAGAGGGAGATTTAGACACATGTCTAAAACTACCCTTACTGAAAGCTCATACAGAGGTACAGGAAGAGAGCTGGAGAAAAAGTCTGCAGGAGCCTCCCATTGCACCCATGATCAACTGATCATGGGTACAATGCTTTGCAGGCATCTGTGAAAAAAAATAATAAATGCACTTTTTTACTTGGAATAAAACCCCTTTCAGGGTTAAACGTCAAAGTCCAATTGAATTTTTGTATAAAATGCTGCTGCCATCCTAAAATTTGTTTAGCTGCTCTCTGTTTAGACATAGAGGCCTCTCTATAGTGGTCTGACATGCCCCAGGGATTCAGATCTGGAGCTCTCAATTCAGCAAAGCTCAAACTGTCTCCTGACTGGAGAGCTCTAGCTCTGATTTTGAGAAACTCGCTGCTTTCACATAAGGAGCAGTGGTCCTTCTCTGGAGCATGATGACAGGGGACTGGCTAGTTTTAAATGGTTGGGGCTGCTTCAATAGCTACATTAACAGTTAGATTGTTAGCATCTATTGAACTGCACCTGGAAACTATTCACCAAGCTAAAGGGTTAGGTTAAGGTCAAGGGTCAGAGGTATGAATGGCAATTTTGTTCTCACTTTTGCAAAGCCAAATATTACCAACACCAATCATAGTGAAGAAATCTAATTTGGAAATACATTAAAGCGGAGTTCCACCCTAAAAATTATTTTTTCACTGTCCGCTAGCTTAGATGAACCTGAAAAAGAATTGGATAATTATTTTTTTTTTCACTTACCTTGTTTTTAATGAAAATATACTTACCTTCCTTCCTCTTCCTCCCTCTGCGGACATGGCCCGCACCGTCACTTCCTCCTCGCATTGACTCCTGGGTGATGAGCGTAATCGATCCCAGGAGTCAATGCGCCTGCACCGGCCCCACTCGTCACTTCCGGGGCAGGCTCGTCATTCCCTGCTGAACAGCTTCTGGGCATGCCCAGAAGCTGTGCAGGGATGACGCGCCTGCCCCGGAAGTGACGAGCAGGGCCGCCGGTGCAGGGCATTCTGGGACTCCGACGTGGCAGCGCTGGACAAGACATTTTCAAGGTAAGTATTTCTTCTAAAAGATAAGTGAAGCAGGGGACAGTTCAGAGGTTATCGTTGCTTAAATGCACTAGCCCTGACTGTACCGGGGGTATTTTTAGGTAAAAAAAATTTCAGGGTGGAACTCCGTTTTAAATTATATTATTAGAAAATCCATACTGAATCATTTTTATCTTATTTTACTTATTTATATCACTGTGTATTTTTTTTAATGTATGCTGTAAACATGTTTTAGCTTTTACATTTGCAAGTGTGAAAAACCACATATTAATATTCCATAACAACAGCAGATGGCAAGCTTTATTGAAAAATCTACCTGGGCAGCTACATACTTCTAATTTCCTTTAATACCACCTCACAAAATTGTTCTAAACTCAAATCTAATTTTTTTAATTTTTGCAGCATACAGCTCCACTCATGCAGCCACTGCTGTGTTTCCTGAATGAATAAAACAAATAACATGAATCATAAATGGCTATTAAAGCATCCCCTGTAAAAGTATTTGAATATTTTATTTTAAAAAAAAATATATATATATTCATATAAACACGTAAATTAAAGGAAAAAAGGCTCATTCAAGAAACCCTTAATTGAAACGCTGATGATTTTCTTATCTGGTCAAAACTGAACAATACACTATTATATGGGAAAGACATTTCTTCAGAAATGTAAGTAAGCTTTTAATACACTTTTTCCACAGTTCCAGTGATTCACAAAATCCCTTTATGTCCAATGACCAAGTCTAAAATATTATCCGATTTCGGTTTCTATTCCAGTAAGTCAGATATGACACTGTAAGTTCACAACCTGCACTCTGGATAAATATATGATTTCTATGTATTCCAGGACAGTCTGGTTTTTTCCATCTTCAGGAAGTAATACGTCAGCTTAATGTTAATGCTGTGCCAGAAAATGGATTTATTGAAATGATATTCCATCTGATGTTCTATCTAAGTCTATTGCAAAAAATACTTATATAAGACTGGTAATTTTAGCATTCACTTAAAGCCTTCTCCACCTTCTTAAAGCCTAAATCAGTTTCAAGCAACAAACAGCTCATCTTTAGGGACAAAATTATGTCTATCACATTAAAAGAGTTATTGCTCTATTGACTTGAATAGCACTCAGCTGCCACATTTACTCACATGAGCTGATAAATTTGCAATGGGTGAAAGACAGAAATAAGACGGAAATTGATTTATAAGTTTGTGTAGAATAGAAGCCCTGAAAATGCCTCTATTAAAAATCTGCAATTTTTCACAAGGCTTCGCTTGCCTTAATAAATGTGAAAATGGGTTTGATTTCATTCAGAATTAATGTAGTTTGAAATTGAAATGAGTCGCACTTCCTGCCTTTAGGAGATCTGCTGACATTTCCACTCTGATCATTGTAGCCTGAGAAACAAAAAATAGGAAGAAAGTAGAAAATAAGATAAATTCTGTATAATTTGCACAACAAGCACTTAAGACCAATTTTATCAGGTCAAAAATAATTACATTTTCAAAATGTCAGTTCACTATGGGCAATGACTTATGTTTTATACAGAATATCAATAAGTATTGCCTGTGCTTTAGCAGTGTATTAGTAGCTGATTGATACACCTGAAAATGTTTCCAAATATTTTCAGTTTTTTATTTAAAATTATATATTTACATTTTCATCTCTTGTTAGAATAAAAGTGACAAAAGCTGTATTAGCTCTGAGCTGTTCAGTCCATTTTTAGAAGAACTGTCCTTAAAATTAAAAATGTTCCAGCAATTAGCCTTGAAATGCAATTAAGTAATATGTAAACCCTACATCAGGGATGTGCAAACTGTGGCCCTCCAGATGTTGCAGAACAGAGGCATGATGGGACTTGTAGTTTTGCAACAGTTGGAGGGCCACAGTTTGCATATCCCTGCTCTACATGATTCCAGTTTAGTTCTTCCCCATAGAGGGACATTGTTTTTAATTTTAGATAGAGAACATGGCATTCTACAATCCAATAAGGGTAATCATCGGCACATAGGTGGAGCAACCAGCTTATCCTTAAACCTAACTAGTTCAGTCCTAAACAAATATAAAAATCATAAAAAAAAAAATATCTACAACACCACAATACCTACTGTACCCTTTAATCGATGTGAGAGCCAAAGCTTTCTTTCTTAAAACACCATTGTTACATAGGTACATAGTTATATAATCAGTATGGTTGAATAAAGACATAGGTCCATCGGTGGGTGTGGCCAACGATGCATGGCTGAAGATGTGCCTAGCTGAGCTCTGTGCTCTCCTGGCAGCAGCAGACTATTTTTAAAGTCACTTACACTGGCGATCCACATGTCTGCAGACAGTTCTTACCCCGCTGAACCTGTCGATCCTCAGCAAGGCACTACGCAGAGGTATTTGCTCCGTACAGCCCCTCCAGAACCTCAGACCCCCAGGCTGGACAAGATGGCGCGGGGCTGCACTGCAGGAAAAGTGAAGCCTCCTCCCCCCTCAACTCAGGCAGCATTTACTGGAGAGGGCTCAGCACAAGGGATTCCAGCTTCCTCACTGGACCCCCCCAGACTCTGCTAGCAGGTCAGTGATTCACCCTGACACATATATTGGTACTGATTCTGCTGCGCCAGGGGGAACAATTAGATTGGAAGCAGCAGGCCCTTTTGTCTGCCTTTAGAGCTGATTTTGAATCATGGGCAGTTAAGATGAAGACATCGCTGCATGTAGAGTTAAACACCTTAAAGCAATAAGTCACTGCAACCAAGGAGGATGTCACCGTCTTGGTGACCACACATAAAGATAATGCAACTCGCATAACAGCGCTGGAGCCTGCATCTAAAATCCATCTCCACCGCCTGCAGCAACACCAGATCCATATTGAGGATGGGGAAAACAGGAGCTCTAGAAATAACATCAGGCTCCAGGGCATGCCAGAAGCCACGTCTGGAGATGGCCTCAACACCCATAGAACTGGGCCAGGTCCACAGAGTGGGTGGAATGGGCAGGAACCGTGATGGCCAACTGAGGGATGTGCTATGTAGAGTCAACTATTAAGGAAAAAATTATGTGTAAAACTTGGCGCCTGGGGCTCATGGACTTTGATGGGTCATCCATACAACTATACCTGGACCTCTCCCACAACACACTTTACATGAGAAGGGTGGTTTGCCCCCCTACTGGATCTTATCCGACAAGCTGAAGCTACGTACACCTGGGGTCACCCCTTCAGTGTTAAGGTGACAAGGAATGGAAACAAATTGATTCTATCAGATCCGGAAAAACTTCATGATTTCTTCTTATTTCTTGAGCAAGACCCAATTGACATCCCAAACTGGTTGGATCCTTCAGGTCACCGTTTGTGACTTCTGAGTCGTGGACCTCTCCCACAATGGCGCAGACGCCAAAGATCTGGATTGGTGTCTGTGGACTATGGGGCACGTCGTCCTACCTCACCAGAAGATTAATGTGGCCCTTCATCTGCAGGGTCCACCCCCTACCTCCTCCAGTAGACCTGAATGGGACACCTTCATTCCTACTTATTCCTGTCAGGTTTGCCTAGTAAACCCCCAAATATTTGACTTTCCCTCCAAGAGCAGTGATTATGCACTGTGTACCTTGACGTTTCGGTCTGCTGCGGGGGCCTAATCCTCAAGCTTGTGGTCCGTCTCCTGCCCTTTGCAGGTGTATTATTGCTGGCTGGGGTTTGAGGAGGTTTATTTGAGTTTACCTGTGGCCCATGCTAGTAAAATACACAATGACTTCATCAGTGGAAATATTCTGGGGGGGTGTTAATGAAACATTTTTAAGGAGATTGTTTGGGCCGCTCTAATACTTCCTGCTCTACGAAGTATACCCCTTGGGAAAGTGTCCAAAGCAATCACTGGGTAGATAGTTTGCGACTGATATACAGTTAGGTTAAAGGGACTCCCAATTTGGTTCTATGGTTGGCAATATCATGATTGTTCAGTATAATGTGGTTGTTTATAAGTACTGAACCATTTTTTACCTGAGATCTCTAAATATTTTTATTTATTGATTGCCTTTATATTTGTTAGTCATTTCTTTTGCATGTGTGCGCTATTCTCTGTAAATATGCATGTTGCTTGGTTCATAGCTGCACCAGCTTTAGAAATTCATGTTCAGGGTGTACCCCCTGAGCTCTTTGTTTGTTTGTTATGTATTTGGTCTGACCAGACTTCCTCGGTTGAGCACCCCACCCTCCCACACCTGTACTCTATCAGTGTCCACTAGCAAGTAGATATAGGAGGAGTCCCTTATAGTGCAGTTGCACATCTCTCCCAGTAAGGAGAAAGTATCTCCAATGGTTTAGAGGCTGGATTCAACCTTCTTTTTATGGATAGTGTAGGACCCACTGACAATGGGGTACTTTGACGTAGTGGTGGGCTTGAGCACAATATGGCCATATGGTGGGACCAAATCCCCATTTTTATTTATTGATTGCCTTTATATTTGATAGCAATTTCTTTTGCATGTGTGCGCTATTCTCTGTAAATATGCATGTTGCTTGGTTCATAGCTGCACCAGCTTTAGAAATGCATGTCCAGGGTGTGCCCCCTCAGCTCTTTGTTTGTTTTTTATGTATTCGGTCTGACCAGACTTCTGGGGTTGAGCACCCCACCCTCCCACACCTGTACTCTATCAGTGTCCACTAGCAAGTAGATATAGGAGGAGTCCCTTATAGTGCAGTTGTACATCTCTCCCAGTAAGGAGTAAGTATCTCCAATGGTTTAGAGGCTGGATTCATCCTTATTTTTATGGATAGTGTAGGACCCACTGACAATGGGGTACTTTGACGTAGTGGTGGGCTTGAGCACAATATGGCCATATGGTGGGACTAAATGCACTTTTTTTTTTATTGATTGCCTTTATATTTGATAGTCATTTCTTTTGCATGTGTGCGCTATTCTCTGTAAATATGCATGTTGCTTGGTTCATAGCTACACCAGCTTTAGAAATGCAAAAATAAATGACATAACAAAAAAACAAAGAGCTGAGGGGGCACACCCTGAACATGCATTTCTAAAGCTGGTGCAGCTATGAACCAAGCAACATGCATATTTACAGAGAATAGCGCACACATGCAAAAGAAATTACTATCAAATATAAAGGCAATCAATAAATAAAAATGGGGATTTAGTCCCACCATATGGCCATATTGTGCTCAAGCCCACCACTACGTCAAAGTACCCCATTGTCAGTGGGTCCTACACTATCCATAAAAATAAGGATGAATCCAGCCTCTAAACCATTGGAGATACTTACTCCTTACTGGGAGAGATGTACAACTGCACTATAAGGGACTCCTCCTCCTACTTGCTAGTGGACACTGATAGAGTACAGGTGTGGGAGGGTGGGGTGCTCAACCCCAGAAGTCTGGTCAGACCGAATACATAACAAACAAACAAAGAGCTGAGGGGGCACACCCTGAGCATGCATTTCCCATCCCCCTCCTTTCCTTCCGCAAGAATTAGAATTATGGCTCATTTTCCCCATGTTTAACATCCAAAATGGGAAGCATCAGGGGTGCCCCCTATCCCCCCTCCTTTACGTTCTCACAATGGAACATTTGGCCATAGCACTGCATAATAACCCCTCCATTCAAGGTGTTACAGTTGGCCCCTTACACTCCAAACTTGCTCTTTTTGCAGATGACCTGTTATTGTTTGTCATTCTTCCTCACTCGTCACTACCTGCGATCATAAAGGAATTTAAGGAATTTGAAGGCGTGAGCAACTTTAAAGTCAACCACAGTAAATCGGAAATCCTTAACATTTCATTGTCAGAAGAGACCCTTAACTAACTTTTGTCTTCCTTCCCATTCAAGACTGGTTCCACCTCAATCCGTTATTTAGGGATTAATCTCCCCTCTAAGGCATCCCGGCTCTTTGCCAAAAACTTTGAACCCTTACTCCTCAAAACCCAATCTGATCTATGCTCTTATTCTAATAGGAGACTCTCATGGTTTGGGAGACTAAACACCATGAAAATGGATGTCCTCCCCCGCTTCTTATACCTGTTTCAAACGATTCCCATCTACATACCGGCTTTGCATTTCAAGAAGCTTCGCCGAATGTTCTCCATGTTTGTGTGGAAAGCAGCCTGTTCCAAAATACGGTATGAGACGCTTTCTCTCCCTAAAGACCGAGGGGGGAGCCGGCGTTCCAGATGTTTCCTTATATAAGGAAGTGGCGGTGCTTGCACGAGTTATAGACTGGTTCCACAACTATTCATCTAAATTGTGGGTCCAACTGGAAAGACATCTCAACCCTATTGATTTATGCGCCCTACCGTGGACACCAGCAGTCAATCACGGTGATAAATCTCTCTCTGTAGACCTTACCTGCCAGACACTTCAGATTTGGGATCGCTTGACAATATCAGGTTCCTTGTTGAAATTGCTGGGACCTATGACCCCCCTCTTTGGGACTCCGGCCCTCTGTAACGCTCCTGCGTTTTTAGTATAGGCTGGATTTGCAGCTGCAAAATCTCAACTCAGTAGTCATGTAGAGATGTGTTGAATACCAGATCCAACTCTCCAGGACTCATCACCGTGGGCCTGTCAGCTTCAACATACAGATATATACACACTCAATGAGATGTTCCTGGAGTGATAGGATGTATATGATAGTATGAAGGTGATGTGCTGAAGGGACAGGTGTGAACAGTGACAAGGATGGTAATCACTTGATAGGTTTGTATAGGAGAGTTCAAGATGGTATTTAGGAATGCAGATAGGTTAGTATCGAGTATGCTAATAGGTGGTGAGGACAGCAGATGACAAATACAGGATAGAGTAACCCAGTGCAAGGATAGATAGTAGTAGACAGGAGAGCTAGCAATCTATGCAGCAGTGCAGATGATAGATGGTAGTAGGCTCAAGAGCTAGCAATCTATGTAACAGTGCAGATGATAGGATAGTATGGATAGGTAGTAACAGTCCTTAATGTGCATAGGTAGATAGTGCAATAAGGTTATGGAGGGTTCCCCTGCGGGGTACTTATCACTTGTAATGTTAGTAGTTTAGAGAAGTCCAGTAGATGAGGAATGGTCCGGTAGCGAGTTACAGGGATCAGTAGCGAGGTTCCGGTCTGCTCCAGGTAAAGGGAATAGCTGGAGGTTCCGATCGGGAGACAGGCTTGAAAGCATGTGGATATCAAGGCAGGTTGAACGTACAGTGTGAGTGAGACCGCCGGCGGTTGAAATAGCCACTCTGCGGCGCTCAGCAGTGACATCATCGTTCTTAAAGGTATATGCGTACCACCTGAAGAGAAAGGTGGGACGCATTACAGAGGAAAGTGGTGATTAAGGGTACCGGAGGTACCGGAATCTTACAGTACCCCCCCTTAAGGCCGGTTCCGGAAGGCCTATAGGACAGGTTTCTCTGGGTGTTTCGAGTGAAAGTTCCGTATAAGTCTAGGCGCATGAATATCAGAGGTATCTAACCAGGTGTCGTCTTGGGGTCCATAGTTCTTCCATCTTATGAGATACTGGAGTCTTCCTCTATGGATGCGAGAATCCAAAATTTCCTTGATCTCATACTCTTCTCCGCCTTCAACTTGTATTGGAGGTGGAGGCAAGATGGTAGGCCTTATTCCTTGGTTAGGAACATGGGGCTTCAGTAGCGACACATGGAAGATGGGATGGATCTTGAGATCTGCTGGTAGGGTGAGCTGTACTGCAGCTTTTATGATAAGTTTTTTAATTGGGAAGGGTCCCAAAAATAAAGGTCCAAGCTTCTTGCTAGGGATTTTTAATCTTAAGTTCTTTGTCGATAGCCAAACAAGGTCCCCAATAGCATACTGAGGAGAAGGTCTTCTACGAAGGTCGTAGTACTTTTTTTGTTGACTGTGAGCGTGTGATATAGTGGTATTGAGTAAGCCCAAAGAGTCTTTTATTTGGGTAAGGTAATCCAAGGCTACTGGGTTACTCGATGGCAGGATGCGTGGTGGAAGAAGAGTGGGATGAAACCCATAGTTCAAGTAGAACGGACTTTGCTTCGTGGTACTGTGGGTTGCGTTGTTGTAAGCAAATTCTGCTAGAGGAAGGAGATCCACCCAATCATCCTGCAAGTATGATGTGTAGCAACGTAGATATTGCTCAATGCACTGGTTGACTCTTTCAATCTGTCCGTTGGTCTGAGGATGGTAGGGAGAAGTGAGCTTTCGCTCAATGCGTAAAATTTGACAAAGTGCTTGCCAAAATTTAGAGATGAATTGTGAACCACGGTCGGACAAAAGAGTTTTTGGAATTCCATGCAACTTAAACACATGTTTCATCAGTAGTTCCGCTGTTTGTTTAGATGAAGGTAGTCTACGGATAGCAATGAAATGTGCCATCTTTGTCAAGTGGTCCACTGACATTAGGATGGTATTAAATCCTTTAGAGGGTGGTAGTTCTACTATGAAATCTAAGGACACGACTTCCCATGGAACCTGGGGTATTGGTAGACTACAAAGTAGTCCAGATGGTTTTGTAGTGTAAATTTTGGACCTTGCACAGATGTCACATGAAGAAACAAATTTTTGTACAGACGTCTTCATATCAGGCCACCAAAACTGCCTGGTGAGCAAATTAAAGGTTTTCTTTATACCCATATGTCCTGCCATGGGCACATCATGCGATAACTCCAAGATCTTGGTGCGCATAGTAGGGGGTATGTAGAGTTTGTCATTGTAATAGAGGAAGCCTTCTGCATCAGTACTTAGTTGTGGTGGAGGTGAATCCATTCTTATACTGTGCAAAATCTCTTCCTTCAAGGAACGGACAACACCAATAATGCGTTCATAGGGTATTATGGGAATGGAAGGGATTTCGGCGCAGTTATCTTCGGTTAATCGTGATAGCGCATCCGCTTTTTTATTCTTGTCTGCAGGCGTGTAGGTCACTAGGAAATTAAATCTTAAAAAGAATAATGACCATCGTACCTGCCGGTGAGAGAGAGTCTTGTTAGTCTGGAGGTATTGAAGGTTTTTATGATCTGTATATATGAGTATTGGTAACTGGGTACCTTCGAGCAGATGTCGCCAATTCTCCAGTGCCAATTTTATGGCAAGCAACTCCTTTTCACCCACTGGGTAATTCACCTCTGGGCTGCTTAGTGATTTTGAAAAGAAAGCAACTGGGTGGAGTGATGAAGTGTTTGTTGGTCGTTGGGAGAGAACTGCTCCTACTGCCATATTTGACGCATCTACCTCTAGAATATATTGGAGGGATGGGTCTGGATGGCGTAGTATGGGAGCAGAAGTAAAGCTTGATTTTAACAAGCAGAAGGCTTGATTTGCTTCTTCTGACCATTTGAATGTTTTTTTTATACTTGTCAGTTGTGTGAGAGGTCTCACAATAGCGGAAAAGTTCTTGATGAACTTCCTATAGAAGTTCGAGAATCCAAGGAATCGCTGTAATGCCTTACGAGTTGTTGGTATAGGCCAGTCTAGAATACAGGATATCTTACTCATATCCATCTTAATTCCAGTTTTGGATAAGAAGTATCCTAGAAATAATATTTCTTCTCTATAAAAAAGAAATTTTTTTAATTTCACATATAGTCTATGTGAGAGCAGTCTGGACAACACAAGTCTTACATGTTTTATGTGTTCCGGCATAGATCGAGAATAAATAAGTATATCGTCTAGGTATACTACAACACAGACATCAAGTAAGTCTCTAAAGATGTCGTTTATGAATCTTTGGAAAGCTGCGGGAGCATTACATAGCCCGAATGGCATCACAAGGTATTCGAATAGTCCGTATCTGGTTCTGAATGCTGTTTTCCACTCATCCCCGTCACGGATTCGGATTAGGTTGTATGCCCCTTTCAGGTCTAATTTGGTGAAATAAGTAGCCCCACGCACCTGTTCAATAAGTTCAGGGATGAGCGGCAAAGGATAGCGATCCTTTATCGTAATCGTGTTTAATTGCCTATAATCGATAATAGGCCTGAGACTGGAATCCTTATTGCGGACAAAGAAAAGTCCTGCAGCAGTGGAAGAAGTAGAGGGTCTAATGAACCCCTTTGTCAAATTCTCATCCAAGTATTCCTTGAGATGAGAAAGTTCATCCTGTGAAAGGGGATAAACATGACCGAAAGGCAATTTGCTGTTAGGGAGTAGATCGATAGTGCAATCGTAATCCCTATGGGGAGGCAACACTTGAGCATTTTTCTCAAGGAACACTTCGGACAGATCCTGATAGCATAGTGGTGCAATTTCATCTGACACCACAGACAGAATCTTCCCATAAGATGGGAGGTTACACGTATTCTAACAATAGTGAGAAGGGAAAACCAAAGTCCGTTTTTTCCAATCTATGATTGGTTGGTGTGTGTGTAACCAGGGAAGTCCCAAAATAATAAGAAAATGGGGTGAGGATAGTATATCAAAGGTGATGGTCTCCACATGTGATTCGTTGGTAGTGGCAAGGAGTGCCTGTGTCTGGTTGGTGATTGGACCAGAAGACAGTGGAATACCATTAATGAAACTAACAGAAACAGGCTTAGATTTTGAAATAATAGGTATTTTATTGAAGGTAACAAAGCGTGTATCAATATAGTTTCCACAAGATCCAGTGTCGACCATAGCCTTGGTGGTGATCCTAGTTTGGTCCCACTGTAATATTAAATGAACAAAAAGATAGGGGTTAGAAAAGGAAGTCGTTAATCCTCCCAGCAAGACATGTGAACACTCACCCTCTTTTTTGCGGGCAAGGGGATAGGTAGTTATCAGATGATCCGAGGATGCGCAGTACATGCAGAGATTTCTGGATGTTCTTCTAGCCCATTCAGTAGTCGTTAAAGGTGGGCGTATGGTTCCTACATCCATGGGAGTAGGGTCAACGGCCGAAATCTGAGAAGGACTAGACAATGGCATTCCCATCTTTTCAGCCCTTCTTTCTCGCAGTCGTCTGTCGATGTTGATACTAAGTTGTATCAAGGCCTCCAAGGTGCCAGGTAAATCCGCTCGGGCGAGCTCGTCTTTAACAGCTTCCGATAACCCGAGTCTGAATTGAGTTCGCAAAGATGTGTCATTCCACCCTGAATCAAGGGTCCATCTTTTGAACTCAGATACAAAGTCTTCTACAGGTCTCCTTCCTTGTTTTAAGGCCCTCAACTGAATATCAGCAGTACTCTGCCTATTGGGGTCATCGTATAAACTAGCGAGTTCTGCTAGAAATAAGGAATAGGTGTTGAGAATCTGATCATTATTCTCAAAGAGAGAGTCTGCCCAGGCCCGTGGACACCCGTCAAGTATGAAATAACGGTACAGACTTTTATTTGATCAGTGGGGTATGTACGAGGTTTTAACAAAAAAAGCAATTGACATGCGTTTTTGAATTCACGAAATTTTTTCCGATCACCTGTAAACACTATAGGAGAGTTTATTTTAGGTTCAGGAGGCTGAACAGCAGTAAGCCGTGAGAGCTGGGTTACCTGCTGTGTCAGAGTCTGATTCTTTTCTTGTACGTCAGTCAGAGCAAGTATTAACGCTTTTACTTGTTGTGTTAATTGTGTCACTTGAGTGGGTAATTCTGCTGAATCCATTTTTAAGGTTCGTTCAATCTGTAACGCTCCTGCGTTTTTAGCATAGGCTGGATTTGCAGCTGCAAAATCTCAACTCAGTAGTCATGTAGAGGTGTGTTGAATACCAGATCCAACTCTCCAGGACTCATCACCGTGGGCCTGTCAGCTTCAACATACAGATATATACACACTCAATGAGATGTTCCTGGAGTGATAGGATGTATATGATAGTATGAAGGTGATGTGCTGAAGGGACAGGTGTGAACAGTGACAAGGATGGTAATCACTTGATAGGTTTGTATAGGAGAGTTCAAGATGGTATTTAGGAATGCAGATAGGTTAGTATCGAGTATGCTAATAGGTGGTGAGGACAGCAGATGACAAATACAGGATAGAGTAACCCAGTGCAAGGATAGATAGTAGTAGACAGGAGAGCTAGCAATCTATGCAGCAGTGCAGATGATAGATGGTAGTAGGCTCAAGAGCTAGCAATCTATGTAACAGTGCAGATGATAGGATAGTATGGATAGGTATTAACAGTCCTTACTGTGCATAGGTAGATAGTGCAATAAGGTTATGGAGGGTTCCCCTGCGGGGTACTTATCACTTGTAATGTTAGTAGTTTAGAGAGGTCCAGTAGATGAGGAATGGTCCGGTAGCGAGTTACAGGGATCAGTAGCGAGGTTCCGGTCTGCTCCAGGTAAAGGGAATAGCTGGAGGTTCCGATCGGGAGACAGGCTTGAAAGCATGTGGATATCAAGGCAGGTTGAACGAACAGTGTGAGTGAGACCGCCGGCGGTTGAAATAGCTGCTCTGCGGCGCTCAGCAGTGACATCATCGTTCTTAAAGGTATATGCGTACCACCTGAAGAGAAAGGTGGGACGCATTACAGAGGAAAGTGGTGATTAAGGGTACCGGAGGTACCGGAATCTTACACCCTCCCACCGGCTGTAAGTAGAAAGACTACAGATGCCTAGCCCAATCCTGTGAGCTGATCTGACATTAATGGCTGAACCCCCAACCCGGGCACCCCACCAACACCTGACAGAATGGCTGCAGAGACAACAGGTTATCTCGTATTTCATACCTTCCCTTCCCTTTCAGACTTGGTCACCGATCAATCGGGCTTTGAAGCTATGCTCCTTCAAACAGATCCCCCTAAGCATGTTATTTCCCAACTCTACTCTCTGCTACTTAACGCCTTTTTTCCAGACCTTCTTTCATATACACGAATATGGGAAAAGGAATTGAGACATGATATCTCACCCCTTGACTGGCATAAATGCTTTATTCTGGCCCACAAACTCTCCTTAGCTACTAAAGTACAAGAAAAGGGATTTACACGACTGACCAGATGGTACAGATGTCTCTCTACCATCAAATACTTGGATCCCTCTCTACCTGATACATGTTGGAGATGCTCATCGGCTAGGGGTACCATGCTCCATGTCTGGAGGGATTGCCCCTCAGCCCTCGAACTATGGAGGACTGTTTTCCCTCTGCACTGCAGGCTAATGGTGACCAGTATACTACCCTCACCTGAGATAGCTATGTTTCCATTGATCCCAGGTTCCCTCAGATCAGTCAAAAAAGATGTCCTACGACATTGTTTGGCTGCTATGAGAGCAGTGATCCCTAGATACTGGGGAAATGTCAAGCATGCCTTCCCTGGTTGAATATGCCATTGAGGTGGACAAAATCAGAGACCTGGAATGCCTGATGGCACAGAAAAATGGTACTATGGAACAATTCTCTATCACCTGGTCCTCAAGGTCTGCATTCCGAGCCTCAGCAGATTTCGCCCGATGGGCTGAAAGCCCCAATAATGATATTGTATCCCAGCTGCAGAAGAGTGCGTGCCCCTCCCCCCTTCCTGCTTTTACCCCCTCTGTCCTCCTGTAACTCTTTCTTCCCAATATACATACTCTTCCCTAGGACCCTATTTGCTGAATGACATTAACTCTCCTGAATATATGATACATAATATCCTATCTCCAATCTAACAATAGAAATGATCCCTTTAGGACAACAATTTTATGGAAAACGTGTATTATGTTAAATTACATAATCTCTTGAAACCACATGTTCACTTGGTGTGTAAATGGTCCAAAGGATGCACTGACTAGCATAGGCTTACCTAAATTATTTTCTATAGCTCACGATGTTTAATACTTTACATGTGATGTTTTAAATGTACACCTTTTTACAAGGTTTCATGTTTTCTTGCCTTCATTTGACTGTTACACGTAAATGCCACGGAAATTCCATATCCCTGTACACTGTGTTCACTAAGATACACATATAAAAGTTGTTTTTAACTTATATACACTCTCCGTTGACACCACAAACTGTGAAAGTGAGTTCCACATCCTTACCGCCCTAACCATGAAGAACCCCTTAAGCCGTTTAAAATTGAAGCATTTCTTGTTCGGCTTCATCGTGTGGGCATGTGTCTTTTTCAGAGATCTTAGATTAAAAAGTTTCCTCCCAAAGGTAGAATCACCATTCTTGGACTTGTACATTGCTATCTGTTGGAATATAGAACTGTCTTTTGTGCAACAACTACTGTACATCAGAACGTATTAGAGACCAGTAGATGGCAGTGTTTATAAGTTTGTAGCTGCATTTATGGTAACTCTATGTCTTTTTCCTGAATAAAGTTCATATTTCCTGTATACAGTTAAGCAGCAAAGTTCATGTGGACTGTGCACTGTCTATCCTATAGGGCTATATACAGAATTTCTAAAGGGTTATGGGCCCAGACATAACCCAGAAACCCACTCTGACACCCACACAGACACTTAAAGAAAAGCTGAGCACCCAGTCATAGCCCAGCCATAGCCAGCTACAGCAAATAAGTGAAAAATACAGCAACAGAAAGAAGACTGCAACAGAATAAAATAAAGTGTCCTTTAACCATTAGCTGCAACAAAGCTTTCATTTGCAAATCTGTAAAATCAGAATTACCAGTCTTGGAAATTCAAAATTAAAATGCTGTTATTAAAAGAAGATATGTGGAAATGTATAAATAAATCAAGACAGAACACCCTGCAGATGAGTGGATAGAAAAAGACCAAAAAGCTCAAAGCACAATCTCTCTTAGCATGGAAGATAATCAAATCATACATATACAGTATGTAACAAAAGTGAGTACACCCCTCACATTTTTTTAAATATTTTATTATATCTTTTCACGTGACAACACTGAAGAAATTACACTTTGCTACAATGTGAGTGTACAGCTTGTATAACAGTGTACATTTGCTGTCCCCTCAAAATAACTCAACACACCCATTAATGTCTAAACCACTGGGAAAAAAAGTGAGTACACCCCTAAGTGAAACTGTCCAAACTGGGCCAAATTAGCCATTTTCCCTCTCCGGTGTCATGCGACTCATTAGTGTTACAAGGTCTCGGGTTTGAATGGGGAGCAGGTGTGTTAAATTTGGTGTTATCACTCTCACTCTCTCATACTGGTCACTGGAAGTTCAACATGGCACCTCGTGGCAAAGAACTCTCTGAGGATAAAAAAAAAAGAATTGTTGCTCTACATAAAGATGGCCTAGGCTATAAGAAGATGGCCAAGACCTTGAAACTGAGCTGCAGCACGGTGGCCAAGACCATACAGCAGTAAACCAGGACAGGTTTCACTCAGAAGAGGCCTCGCCATGGTCAACCAAAGACGATCAGCGCACATGCTCAGCGTCATATCCAGAGGTTGTCTTTGACGCACAAGAAAGCCCACAAACAGTTTGCTGAAGACAAGCAGACTAAGGACATGGATTACTGGAACCATGTCCTGTGGTCTGATGAGACCAACATAAACTTATCTGGTTCAGATGGTGTCAAGCGTGTGTTGATAACTAGGGATGATCGAACTTTTGAAAAGTTCGGTTCGACCAGAACACCCGAATTTCCCGAAAGTTCGGTACGGATTCCCGGACCCCATTGAAATCAATGGGACCCGAACTTCGGTAATCAAAAAACACCATTTTGAAGCCCTAAAACCTAATAAATTCCACTAAAAAGTGCCCAGGGTTCTGGGTCATGCCCCAGGGACTATGAATCAGGCAAAAAAAAGATCTTAAAAATTGTCGTTTTTGATAGAGAGCCAATTATTGAAAAAAATTATGAGATTTCTTTGGATTTTGTGTCTGGGGGATCTAAAGTGTACCTGTGAAGTTTCAGCTCTGTAGCATGTCCAGAACCAGAATTATAGCATGCCAAACCTTCAAAAATGACTTTTTTGCTTAACTGCGCCTTTCTTTTGCTCCTAATCAACTGCACAGCCAATGTGTATGATAAAGCCTCAGTGACAAGTCAACGCCTGTTCTTGTTGTAAGCGTTAAGTCCACTGCAAAAGGCTTTGCTGCTCTGCGTCACACACATCTGCTTTATTTAGCGACAACTTTGGGTTGCATAGCAGTGTGCGTCTTGCAGGTGATTTTCACATCGCACAGTTGATAAAGCCTCAGTGACAAGTCAACGCCTGTTCTTGTTGTAAGCGTTAAGTCCACTACAAAAGGCTTTGCTACTCTGCATCACACACATCTTCTTTATTTAGCGACAGGTGAATTTCACCACGCAGAGTTGCCAAAGCCTCAGTGACAACTTAACGGCTGATCTTGTTGTAAGTGTTAAGTCCACTGCAAAAGGCTTTGCTACTCTGGGTCACACACATCTGCTTTATTTAGCGACAACTTTGGGTCGCATAGCAGTGTGCGTTTTTCAGGTTATTTTCACATCGCACAGTTGATAAAGCCTCAGTGACAAGTTAACGCCTGTTCTTGTTGTAAGCATTAAGTCCACTGCAAAAGGCTTTGCTACTCTGCGTCACACACATCTGCTTTATTTAGCGACAACTTTGGGTCGCATAGCAGTGTGCGTTTTGCAGGTGAATTTCATCGCGCACAGTTGATAAAGCCTCAGTGACAAGTTAACGCCTGTTCTAGACACCCTAGAAGCTGTGCCCCTTTCCGCAGCAGGGCCACGTATGCCTTTCCTTGGTCTACCTGACATTGTTGTCACTGAGGCTTTATCAACTGTGCGATGTGAAAATCACCTGCAAGACGCACACTGATATGCAACCCAAAGTTGTCGCTAAATAAAGCAGATGTGTGTGACGCAGAGTAGCAAAGCCTTTTGCAGTGGACTTAACACTTACAACAAGAACAGCCGTTAAGTTGTCACTGAGGCTTTGGCAACTCTGCGCGGTGAAATTCACCTGCAAAACGCACACTGCTATGCGACCCAAATTTGTCGTGTGGGACGCAGAGTAGCAAAGCCTTTTGCAGTGGACTTAACGCTTACAACAAGAACCAGCGTTAACTTGTCACTGAGGCTTTATCAACTGTGCGATGTGAAAATCACCTGCCAAACGCACACTGCTATGCGACCCAAAGTTGTCGCTAAATAAAGCAGATGTGTGTGACGCAGAGTAGCAAAGCCTTTTGCAGTGGACTTAACACTTACAACAAGAACAGCCGTTAAGTTGTCACTGAGGCTTTGGCAACTCTGCGTGGTGAAATTCACCTGCAAAACGCACACTGCTATGCGACCCAAATTTGTCGCTAAATAAAGCAGATGTGTGTGACGCAGAGTAGCAAAGCCTTTTGCAGTGGACTTAACGCTTACAACAAGAACAGGCGTTAACTTGTCACTGAGGCTTTATCAACTATGCGATGTGAAAATCACCTGCAAAACGCACACTGCTATGCGACCCAAAGTTGTCGCTAAATACAGCAGATGTGTGTATTGCTGAAATGTATTTTGCACAATAGCTGACTAGCAAGCACGTATACCTGTGGTAGATATATCAGCAGTGCAACGTGCTCACTAGATGGAACCCTGACACTTAAAACTATCCCTACAAAAACTAGATTATTGAATCTAACTATAGTGGTATATAGTACCCTAACTACACTGCATATCCCTTTCCTCACACTAAAAGAACAGCTCCATACAGCAGAAGATCATTTCTAACTGACGCTGCCCCTTTAAATTTTTTTTTTTCTAACTCAAACAGCACAATAGCTGTATTTCTAACTACACTGAGAATCTTTCTGTAAGCTGACTGCTCTTCTGCTGATCTGGAGCTTTACAAGCAATCGGCTATGCAGCAAACGTTGTTTAACACAGCAGGAGAAACACAAATGCTTCCAGTCTCTTCCAAAGCCTCTGTATTACAGTGCCAGAGGTTAAGCGGGGCTATGTTATATACTGGGGGGCGTATTCACTCCTGATTGGCCTCTGGTCACCGTAGTCACTCCAATCATGTTCCTAGCAGACTCCTGCCCCTTCGTTGGTTTTACTGACGTTTCTGGGCCAATCATGGGCTTTTAAAGCCCACTTCCTGTCCCATTGCATTTTGGGCGGTTCGGGTGACCCGAATTCCGAACTTTTACCGCAAAAACTTTGGAATTCGGCTGAATTTCGAACACCCAATGTTCGGGTCGAACCGATGGTCGACCCGAACCGTTAGATCATCCCTATTGATAACCAGGTGAGGAGTACAAAGACAAGTGTGTCTTGCCTACAGTCAAGCATTGTGGTGGGAGTGTCATGGTCTGGGGCTGCATGAGTGCTGCCGAAACTGGAGAGTTATAGTTCATTGAGGGAACCATGAATGCCAACAAGTACTGTGACATACTAAAACAGAGCCTGATCCCCTCACTTCCGATACTGGGCCACAGGGCAGTATTTCAATATGATAACGACCCCAAACACACTTCCCAGATGACCACTGCCTTGCTAAAGAATCTGAGGGTAAAGGTGATTGACTGGCCAAGCATGTCTCTAGACCTAAACCCTATTGAGCATCTGTGGGGCATCCTCAAATAGAAGGTGGAAGAGCGCAAGGTCTCTAACATCCACCAGCTCTGTGATGTCATCATGAAGGAGTGGAAGAGGACTCCAGTGGCAACCTGTGAAGCTCTCGTGAATTCCATGCCCAAGAGGGTTAAGGCAGTGCTGGAAAATAATGGTGGCCACACAAAATATTGACACTTTGGGCCCAATTTGGACATTTTCACTTAGGGGTATACTCACTTTTGTTGCCAGCGGTTTAGCCACGAATGTTCGTGTGTTGAGTTATTTTGAAGCAAATTTACAGTGTTATACAAGCTGTACACTTACTACTTTACATTGTAGCAAAGTGTCATTTCTTCAGTTTTGTCACATGAAAAGTTAGAATAAAATATTTACAAAAATTGGGGGAGTGTACTACTTTTTGTGAGATATTGTAGATGGGATTTCTACCGCAGAATTTCTGAAGAGGCGGAAACAGTTAGTGGGGAAAACTGCCAGGGTTAGGAACACTACTCTTAGTGAAGATAACATCTGCCTAGATTTAGAGAAAACAGAACAGACCCCTCATGTTAGCCCCGAACCAATTACCTTGCACATGAACCCAAACCCAAATCCCTTTATCCTGGGGAGGAATTAGAGAGAGTCATAAAAGGGGATTGGAAGGTTCCTTATCCTTTATGAAGGGAAGGTGGGTCTCCTGTGATAGTAGTGAGGACATTGACAGTCTTAGGGCCTAAGGCATCAGTAACACTCCAGGCAGATCATGAACTACTGCTTATTTTCTAGGAAGCAGGTAGTGTTTTGCTTGTGTTAGGTATATCTGTCAGTCTTGTATTGTATTCCTATAATTGTGTATGTAAACAATTTTTGTATAGTAAAAGCACATTTATACACTGCAGAGGTCTGAGCTTCCTTTCTTATACCGCAAAGTAACCTTAAAGAGTTACTAAACCCAGAACTCTGCATTCACAAAATCTAGCCTCCCACAGTACACAGAACATGGAAATGCAATTATTTTAGTATATATAAACTGATAAATACCTTTACTCATCAGCTGTATATAGCAGTTAGAGCAATCTGATGACTTGTATCAGTGAGTGCTGATAGGTTGTAGGAGGAGTTTTAATTTCTCCCACGATTGTCCTATCAGGCTTCAAGACCCCTAATTCTCTGTCTGAATATCTTTGGACAGTGCTGATTGACCCTGTGCTGATCACATGTACCCTCCCAAGAAAAAAAAAATACATCCATCAATCAAGATGTGACATCCCACGCACTGTGTTCTTATTTAGTTACTTGGCATGGAGGAGGAGGGAGGGACTGGGCTGTCATTTAGGGTCTGTATACACACCCAAATGTGTGATGTTAATACCATGAGACCTGAATAACTCAGCTAAAACCAGGAAGTGCTCTCTAAGCAATAGAGACCAAACTGAGCATGTGCAGCTGAACTACATTTGCTGTGCTTATCTGGACTTGTCCAGAGTGACATTGACATTGACATTCGGAGGGGAGGATCTGTGCATACAGGATCACACAGCCTTTTTACACAATGCAGAGGATTAATCACTTAAGATACACAGTGAGTAGAACGAGCATGCTATTCTGCGTCTACAGACAGATTTTACTGTTGTTTGTTTAGTAGCACTTTAATAGATGAAAGCAAAACACATGCTTACGGTAAAACTGTGACTAGCACTGGTTAAGTGCTCTATGTTAAAAAATGCTTATGTTGGAACTTTTTAAATATAGCTGTGGCCTTGCCCTTTCCAACTTAATTTGTCTATGTGTCATCTTTGGGCAAGGTTACTGGTGGTGAATGTAGTTGTATCTTTAAGGCTATGCTCCCTGGCAGACAAGTAAATTTGTAACTAACTCCTAAGCTTGGAGTTGATCTGGAGCTTATTCTAATTCATATAATAGAGTCTACTTACAGTATTGCATGAATAAATCAGTTTTAACTCTAGATTTACCCTATTGCACCATAACTCGCCATGTTGCATCTCGCAGCATGTTAACTCTGGTATGGTCTCAGTAATTGTTAAATAATCCCAAAAATGGTATACAATAAATGCTGTAGGGTTTTGTCACCATGGGTATAACTACAGGCGGTCCCCGGGTTACAAACATCCGACTTACAAACGACTCCTACTTACAAACAGAGGCAGACAACAGGAAGTGTGAGGAAATTCACCCCCTAGGAAGGGAAATTCACTCCTGTAAGAGATAGCATGGGAAAAAAAGGCTCTACACTGAAGCTTTATCACTAATCCTTGTTTCCACAACAGTTCCAAAACACTTTTCTGAACAGGGACATAGACAGCAAAACAAACATTACTAGTGTTTTAACCCTTCTCTATGCTATCCAAAAACCTTAAAATATTTTTTTTTTGGCTGGAGCTACACTTTAAAAATATAGCTGTTCCAACTTACATACAAATTCAACTTAAGAACAAACCTACAGACCCTATCTTGTTTGTAACCCAGTGAGTGCCTGTAATCAAATTTAGTTCATAAAAGTATATTTTTCTTATAGCTAAAGACTGAGGCTGAATCAGCAGCTCAACAATAATCTCAACTATAATCATATCCATGTGTCGTAGTAACTCTGGCATGTGGTCACAGTGTACATGGAAAGTCTAGGATAGCACTAAGAGACCCCTGCATATAGTTTCCATTTTTGCAATAATTATTTTAACACCACCCATCCACCACATGTACAGTATATTAGCAGATGGAAGGTGGACATTACAGGGCAGGTTGTGTAGGAAAAATCAGGTGCGCTAACCTAAATACATAGATACAACATACAAAAATGTGTGAACAAGTCACTTGTAACTAAGTGAAATATAAGGAAAATCAAATCCAAAATCTTGGTGACAAAAAGAAATCCAAAATGTTACTAGTGAATCACCAGTGTACAACACTATGAACGTCCATAATAAAAAATCAAAAAGTGAAGATGCAAATATGGTGATATAAACTTCAAGCTCTGGAATTTGTAAAACTGTGTTAGGAAGGTGCAGAGTCCCACCACCAGCTTAGCCTCTTACCAAAAGCTGAAAACTAAGGGCATATATATGTGTAACCGCTCCGGGGGTCATGCAGCCTGTGAAGGGATTCCCAGAAACTCAGGTGGCACTCTAACACACTCGTGATCCCTGGACTCTTACCGGACAAAGCCAAACAAGGAGCCTGTAATGGTAATAGTAGATGACCCTGCCAGGAATTGCTGGACTCTGGATGGCTACTGTGACTTCCTGTGTCCAAGAGGAACAAAGCCAAACAAAGAGCCTGGGATGATGATGGCTGCCAACAGGAAAGCAAGACACAGGAAGTCACAGCAGCCATCCAGAGTCCAGTTATTCCTGGCAGGATCGTCTACCATCATCATCATGCAAAAATGGCCCTACTGTGTATGTATGTATGTATGTATGTGAGTTAGGGACCTTAGATTGTAAGCTCCTTGAGGGAAGGGACTGATGTGAATGTACAATGTATATGTAAAGCACTGCATAAATTGACAGCACTATATAAGTACTAAGGATGATCGAACTTTTGAAAAGTTCGGTTCGACCAGAACACCCGAATCTTCCAAATGTTCGGCCCGGATTTCAGAACCCCTTTGAAATCAATGGGACCAAACTTCGGTAATCAAAAAACACCATTTTGAAGCCCTAAAACCCAAAAAGTGCCTAGGGTTATGGGTCATGCCCCATTAACTATTAATCACACAAAAAAAGTTCTTAAAAATTTTAATTTTTGATAAAAAAGCCAATTATTGAAAAAATTAAAAAAAAAAAAAAAAGAGAGAGATTTTTTGATTTTTACTTTGGATTTAGTATCTGGGGGGTCTAAATGGTGTGCATGTGAAGTTTCAGCTCTGTAGCATGTCCAGAACCATGAAAAAAAAAAAAGATAATTTTTCAGTACAACAGGGATGTGGGTCGGGACCCTCCTTTAACTTTAACACCTATATGATCTTTTTTTCTGGTTCTGGACATGCTACAGAGCTGAAACTTCACATGTACACCTTTTAGACCCCCCAGACAAAATCACACAAAAAAAAGTTCTTAAAAATTGTCATTTTTGATAAAAAAGACAATTATTGAAAAATTAAAAAAAAAAAAGAGATTTTTTGATTTTTACTTTGGATTTAGTATTTGGGGGGTCTAAAAGGTGTGCATGTGAAGTTTCAGCTCTGTAGCATGTCCAGAACCATGAAAAAAAAAAGATAATTTTTCATTAGAACAGGGATGTGGGTCGGGACCCTCCTTTAACTTTAACACCTATATGATCTTTTTTTCTGGTTCTGGACATGCTACAGAGCTGAAACTTCACAGGTACACCTTTTAGACCCCCCAGACACAAAATCACACAAAAAAGTTCTTAAAATTTGACATTTTTGATAAAAAAAGCCAATTATTGAAAAATTAAAAAAAAAAAAAGAGATTTTTTGATTTTTACTTTGGATTTAGTATCTGGGGGGTCTAAAAGGTGTACATGTGAAGTTTCAGCTCTGTAGCATGTCCAGAACCATGAAAAAAAAAAGATAATTTTTCATTAGAACAGGGATGTGGGTCGGGACCCTCCTTTAACTTTAACACCTATATGATCTTTTTTTTCTGGTTCTGGACATGCTACAGAGCTGAAACTTCACAGGTACACCTTTTAGACCCCCCAGACACAAAATCACACAAAAAAAGTTCTTAAAAATTGTCATTTTTGATTAAAAAAAAGCCAATTATTGGAAAAAAAAAAAAAAAAGAGATTTTTTGATTTTTACTTTGGATTTCAGATCTGGGGGGGGGGGGGGGGTCTAAAAAGTGTATATGTGAAGTTTCAGCTCTGTAGCATGTCCAGAACCATAAAAAAAAAAGATTGTTTGTATTAGAAAACTTTCTGACAGGGGGTTTGCTTCGCTGCTGTAACACCTTGCCGGTTTAATAGAAGGCATTTTTTTGGGATCTTTGCAGTCAGGAAAAACATCGGAACTTGTGTATAGTGGTACTGTGCACAAGTTCTGATGTTTTGCCTGCCTCCAAAATCCCCCAAAAAATGCCAGCAAAAACACACCTGGGCATGTTTTTTGACGCTAGCGTTTTTTTTTGGCATTTTTTGGGGTTCTTTTGAGGCAGGCAAAACATCTGAACATGTGTATAGGGGATATATAGACATATATGTCTGAATATATACCCCTAGACATATATAGGTGTGATAGTAGCAGAAATATATTACTGTAAATGATTTCATTAGCGCAAGCATTTATTTCTGCTACTATCACACCTATATATGTCTAGGGGTATATATTCAGACATATATGTCTATATATACCCCCTATACACATGTTCAGATGTCATGTCTGACATCAAACATGTCCTCAAAAAAGCACTGGCAGTGGCAGCCCCTGCAGCATAAAAAATGCTTGGCTGGTGAGAAGCCATATGGGTGTGATGAAGCTATTCAGAGAAAAGATCATTTCTCTATAGCGGTCACCCTGCTATGGAAGGGTTTTGTCACCCTGCCATAGCAGTCACTGCCAGTTAACCCTACACTACACTACGGTCCCCTTACACTTAACACTTTCCCTACAGAAACTGAATTTTTGAAGCTAACTAAAGTGTAAAGGAGCACTCTAACTACACTAGATATCCCTTTCCTCACACTAAAAATAGCTAAATGACACTTTTAAAGTAAAATTCACAGAACTGCTTCCACTCTCTTCCATGTCCAGTATAACAATGCTAGGAATATGGCGGGGGCGATCTTATATACTGGGGGGCGTATTCACTAATGATTGGTCTAGGGACCCCCTAGTCACTCCAATCACATTCCTAGCATTCTCCTGCCCCCTCAATTGGCTTTTGCTAATGGTTCTGGTCCAATCACGGGCTTTTAAAGCCCATTTCCTGAAACATTGCATTTTGGGTGGTTCTGGTTGCCGAATTCCGAACTTTTTGGGCAAAAAGTTCTAAATTCGCGGCGGCAATACACTCACTACTCTCATCCACATAAAGTATTTTCCCGAAATTGACCACATTCTTACCCACGTGGGCACGTCTCCACTCATCACCGCTTCTACCATTATACCGTGCTCTTGGACTGATCATGATGCAGTGATCACCTCCTTCTCTTCCATGGTGCCGAAACCTAACCTTCGCACTTGGCAAATCAATGACAGCATGCTGGCCAACCCTATTCACCGCCAGGAAATTGAGCGAGCCATCACCGACTACCTGACTACAAACTCGCAACCAGACACATCCCCATTGACCTTGTGGGAAGCCCACAAACCCGTTATTAGAGGGGTTTGCATTAGCAGAGCCTCCTACATACGCAAGGAAAAGCGTGTTCTGCTCCACAAGCTTGAAGCAGCCTTTTACAAGGCCTCAGCGGACTTTCAGGAGACACCCAAGCCTTCCACTAAACAGGCTCTTGACAAAGCACGTCTGGAATTAGACCTCCTCCTGTCGGAATCGGCGGAACAAACGCTCTGAAAATCTAAACACACTCTTTATATGAAAGCGAATAAACCTGATACGTTCCTGGCTCTGACACTGCGTAAGGCTGACTACACTCCGAAACCCATACGTCTTAAACTATCCAAGGACACCTACTCCAGCAATCCCCTTAAAATCCTACGCAAATTTCGCGACAAACTCTCAACACTCTACAAGAATCCCTCTGGGTTCGATCAATCACAGCTGGACGCTCTCCTGTCTTCCGTCCAACTCCCTTCCCTATCATCCGCCCATAGGGAAATGCTGGAACAGCACCTCACAGCTGAAGAACTGCATCAGGCTATAAAGTCATTGAAACCCTTGTAAGCGCCCAGGCCCAGACGGCTTCTCCGCTACTTATTATAAACGCTTTGCACCCATTCTGATCCCCCCTCTGGTAGGAGCGCTCAATTCCTTGCTCGATGGGCACCCCTTCCTGCGATATCCATGATTCCTAAACCCAACTCCGACCACACTTCCTGGTCTAACTTTAGACCCATCTCCATACTGAATATAGACATTAAGCTACTAGCCAAAGCCCTTTCTACCCGTCTCAATACCGTTATCGGAACTTTAGTTCACGCTGACCAAACGGGCTTCATTCCGTCTCGCCAAGCTGGTGATAATGTCAGACGAGCTACTCTTCTAGCCCACATCGCTAGACAACGCCGCATTCCCTCCTGCTTCCTCTCCCTCGACATTTGCAAAGCCTTCGACTCCTTATCTTGGCCTTACCTCACCTCGATCCTCGGTCGTTGGGGATTCGGCTCGCATTTTATGCAATGGGTAAATGCCCTATATCGGAACCCTAGAGCATATGTTCACTATTCAGACTTTCGATCGGACTCCTTCCCCATTGAAAGGGGCATGCGACAAGGCTGCCCCCTCTCCCCCCTTCTTTTTGCCCTAGCTATTGAACCCCTAGCTATGCTTATTCACGCTGATCCCAATATTAAGGGACTTGAGCTGGGCGGGCATCACCATAAACTCTGCCTCTTTGCGGACGATGTCCTCGTTTTTCTCACTGCCCCCCTATTGTCGGTTCCTAGCCTCCTACGCACCCTAGCGAACTTTGGCTCAGTCTCAGGCCTGGTAGTTAACCCTCGAAAATCACTAGCTTTAAATGTATCTCTCCCAACCGATGTCCACGACCACCTTAGGTCCTCACTCCCGTTCCCTTGGGCGACTTCGTATATCCCTTATCTGGGAGTTAAACTCACAGCAGACCCTGCTGGACTCTATTCCGCTAATTACCCCCACATGCTGTCTACACTATCGAACCTCATGTCTAAATGGTCCTCCCTGCCCCTATCTTGGATGGGGAAAATCCCAGTGCTTAAGATGTCCATTTTACCCAAAATCTTGTACCTCTTTCGGGTACTCCCCATACAGGTGCCGGCCTACTACTTACGCATCTTACAGAAACGGGCCTTGGACTTCATTTGGAGCAACTCTAAGCCTCGTCTACCGAGATAGACACTATACCGCCCACGTATTCGCGGCGGGTTGGGGGTACCACATTTCGCCAAATATTATTACGCAGCACAACTGGCTCAGCTCCCTAAATACCATGCCACAAGGGAAATTCCGCTGTGGGTTTCCCTTGAAGCAGTGGAAAGTGATCCATTATCTTTGGCCAACCTGCTCTGGCTGCTGCCCTCGCAACGGAGGAGTATTACTAACCCAATCACGAAACATAGCTTGACTATCTGGGATAGACTTAGCCGACGCTTCCACCTGCAATCTCCTCATAACCCCCTACTCTCTTTTCTCCTTGGCCCCCGGGGGGGTTAAATGAGGAGCTCGAAATCAACACCATTTTATAGTGAGCACTATGGATGTGATTATGTATCATTGCTAATTTTGGTACTTTCGGTAATTTTATGCATTTCTCTTCCTTTTACAACGAGTCCTGCTGATATTTGTTGTTTTTTCCCTCCATCCCCCCCTATTTTTGTCCTTGCCAGCGGTTAATTGGTTAACCCCCAGTGAGGTTGTTTGCCTTTTTATGTATTTTATTGATTGTTTTTTATAGAGTTATATTTTATTATTCATCCACTAATGCTATATAATATTTAGGTTTTTAATAGAGTCCCATATTTACAGCTATATTCATATATACCTACATATTTTATATATGTGACACGTTCACACAAGATAGGTTATACCTCGTTCAAAGCGGAGGTTATATTAATTTAATGTTTTAATTATATCTTATGTATTTATATATTTATAATTTTATATGAATCCAATGGGTAGATGTCCGCATTGAGCTAGTCACTCCGCTCCTATATAGGGTTCTACATATGCCAATTATTGTGATGAGTTAGTTACTCTGCTCTTATATAGGGTTTTTTTTATAATGTCTATTAATGTGATGTTCCTTTAATAATGATTGCCTCTGTTGCTGCTGGGAGGTGTTCGTTTCTCCCCCCCCTCCCTCCCCTTTTTTTCTTGTTGTTAATTTTCCCTCCCTTTTTTATTGGTGACACCTGAGGTTTGTCCAATCCTCAGCAGTGCAATTGTTTCTCAGGATTATAAATACTTTCTATGGTGGAGGGGTGGGCTTGCCTGATGAAGGAGGAGGTCCTCCGAAACGAGGTTGCAGCCCGCCCTCTACTCTCGGTTCAGTGTACGTTCCTGTCGGCTTCCGTGGAGGAACCGACAGACTTGTCCTTCTATTTCTGGTTCCGGGTTATTACCTTCCTGCTGTACGGGAGACAGCGGTGAGGCTGCCCAGCCAGGGAGCCCACGCCATTTGCAGCATCACCCGGCATTGCCGGTATTCAGGACTTCCTTCACCACTACACAGGATGCGCCACACAGGACCCAGATGTGACTGTCCTTCATTTGGATCTTCCATCGGATCTACTGTGGGGACTGTCCTTTTACACCATGCATGCTGTTTCATTGGAATACCTGTTTTTAACATGTAAGTTACTACATTAAATTACACAGCTGTTCATCTACCTTTATGACTTGGCGCCCTTGTTTCTTTTCTCTGTCTCTTTTCTCCGCAATCCATCCTTCTACCCGGCCTTGTCCTCTCGGACCTCCTTCTCCGCCTGGACTAGTGCTGGTCTGATACGGGCCCATCAATTCTTCACTCTGCGCACCTTCTACCCATTCCCTACCCTGCGAGAAACTCACAATCTCCCATCTGGGGAAATATTCTGCTACCTACAACTCAAACATTTCTTTACACAAGCTACTCCGGTTAGAGAGAAGACCACCACCTTCTCGACATTTGAACGCGCATACAATACTGACCCTCACAGACGAGGGCTCCTCTCTGACCTCTATGCCCACCTCCTGTCAGCTCAGGAGACCACCCCGCCCACATACACAGCCAAATGGGAATGAGACCTACATATTACGCTTGACGATGCAGACTGGATGCAAATTTGGCAGGCTACCAAATCGGCATCCCCGAATATTGTAGCACTCGAAACCAATTACAAGGTCCTTACCAGATGGTATTTGGTTCCCACTAGGATCTCTAAATATGTACCTCAGTACTCCCCCCGTTGCTTCCGGGGATGCGACTCCCCAGGTACCCACGCACATATCTGGTGGGAATGCCCTGTGGTGCGAGCCTTCTGGTCCAAAGTACACGATACCCTGTCTACCATGTTTGGCACCTCTCTTGCCCCTGACCCGGCATCAGCTCTCCTGAATCGCAAGCCACCTAACCTTACACACCGTCAATTCAAACTTTACCTATACGTCACGACGGCTGCAAAGCAAACCATCGCGAAAGCATGGAAAACCCCCACGCTCTGTCATCTGGCTGTGCAACACAGAGTTACCCAAGCCATGCTACATGCTAAAACAGAAGCAATTTTATTGGATAAACTGACCCCCTATGAACGGCTCTGGCGGCCTTGGATTGACCATTGCCTACCACCAGGCCTTAACGACAGCCTTGTACTCACCTGATTGGGAAGTCCTCCTTGCTGACCCTCTTTTCCCACTTGGGCCCCTGGGGGGTTCGAGGCTCCCTCCGGTTACCAGCTGTTACCTCCCCCCCATAACCCTCTCCTACCTACCCTGGTGTCATCCCAACCCTGCCTTCCCAGCCCCCTCTCCCCACTCGGGCCCTGGCATATCTCATTAGGTGTTATACCTTTGTTTTGGTTGAGACCCCTTCTATGAGGGGGCCCATCTACGCATTGTGCCCTCGGCCACACCTTCAATTTCTACGTGCCATTACTGCTTCTCAGTCGGGATGCCAGGTCGATCTCTTATGCGTATCACATTGTTACCTATTCCTTGAATGTTATATGCTGTAGTTCTATATTTACTGTGACTTGTTATATCACGGCATGTACCTAAGCTTTCTACTGCATGTTACTGTACCATGTTTCTTTTGCCTTCAATAAAAACCGTTTAAAAGGAAAAGTTCTAAATTTGGCCGAACCTCGAACACCCAATGTTCGGGCCGAACCGATGGTGGACCCGAACCGTTCGAATATCCCTAATAAGTACCTGAAATAAATACATTTTTCCGTCTGTGTTCTACTGGGGAGATGATTTCTCTTCATTTCCTGTCCTATATCCAGAACAGGAAATTAGAGAAAATCCCTCTAAGGTGGTGAAATCCCTGGTTGTCATATGAGTCACGAGAATTAATGGCCCCTTTGGAAGATATCCCCGCTATTCCTGTTCTGGGGAGAACCCAAAATGTGGGATTTTCTTTCCTTTCAGTGATAACGATAAACAGGACACCTAGTAGGTTTTATAATCCCTTTCCAAAAAAAAAAAAAATTGACTTTAGTTATACTTTAAGTACCTATTCTGAATAATGCATCTGATGGTCTCCAAGTGTTTAAAATAATGCTTTTAAGTGTTGTTAATGGGTAATAGTTCATTCATTCCACAACCTGTAATCTTCCCTTGCCCTTTCACTTGTATGCTCAAATTGATGCTCTATGCAGCATCTATCCTTGCCTCTCTTCTTTGCCATACCTGTTCACGCTTTCTCATCTCCATAATTTTCTATTTTTCCACTATGAGAATGCATGAGAACATATTCTAATTTTGGCTTCAGTGAATAGAAGCTGATAACACATGCATTGTATAACAAGACTGGGAAAGAGAAGCCTATAAGTACCTCTCAGAAATCACCAACTCACTCAAGCAGTCATAGAATTCATTGAGTATTATACAGATATTTCTTTGTGATTTAAACAAAGTACTATAGCATATGCTTATGCAGGCATCCAAATAAAAGTGCATTCCCTATAAATATGTGCTCTGTCCTCAAATTTTAAATATGATACACACAGAAAGGAGAAGACGGATTTTTTAAGTACACGATTACAATTACAATTTTCCTATGTATCTCTCACTTCAGTGTGTGTTTGTGTGTATTTTTGCAATTGTGTGTCTACCACACAATGGTAAATTGAGTAACGACTTAAAAACCAAGCACTGAGTTTTTGTATTGCTGTTGCCAGAGGCATATTTAGCATTTTTACCACCTGGAGAAAACACTGTCTTGAATAGAACGAATAAAAAATGGCGAGAACAGGAATGCAGACAGTAAACATTTTGGTGCCCCTTAGTGTCCTTTTACACAGGCGCCTCCGCGTTGCAGGTTTTCGCTTGCTTAGCGGGGGATTGCTCCGCTGATCCCCACTGAGCAGGCGGATGATAGGTCCGTGTCCCCTCACTGAGCAGAGCGGAGACGGACACAGTTCCGCTCTCCTCTATGGGGAAATTAGATGGAAACGGACCGCCTGTCTGTTTACATCTGATCCTATCTGATTCGATCCACCAGACGGATGGAAAATAGGACCACAATCCTTCTGTTTTTAGCGGGCAGGATCTGATTGGAAGGCAGCGTATAACAGCGGATATGTGTCCGCTGACATCTGCCACTCCATAGAGGAGACTGGAGGGTCTGATCAGGTCAACCTGAAAAACCGACAGGTGGACCTAATCTAACTGCCCTTGTGAAAGGACCCTAACATTGGTGGGCAGTGACTTTGTCTACGTAGCTGAAATGTCTGCTATTTATGGGTTAATTTACAATAGCTTCAACATCTGAAGAGTGATATGTGGTGGATTGCATTTCATAGGCCATTTGACAGGTGATGAAGAGACATTATATGGCTTCCTGACCAGCTGTTTTAACCCCTAAGAATCAAGACCATTGAAAACAGTTGAAGGGTGGCTGCAGTTCAGTGGGTTGTATTCAGCAGGGTCGCGGGTAATGCCCAACTAATACATCAGCGGAGATCATTGTCTTCATGCCACTCCAGCCACTGCATGTACACACCCCTGTCTGCCACATTTGCAGCTTAATAAGGAATAGTAAAAATGTGGCTCAGCTGCATGCTTGCATGCTTTTTCTGCCCTCCAACAACTATTGTAAATGAGTCCATAAGCACTTCAATACAGGGCACTTTAACCCCCTTTCTGGGCAGGCCAATTGTCAGCTTTTAGCGCTGTTGCACTTTGAATGACAATTGCCCCACAAAATGTTTTTCTTTGTTTCTGTTATAAACTTTTGTAAATAAGTAAGTCTTCTCCTTCACTGACAGGCACTAATGGTACTGATGAGGCAGCACTGATGAGGTGGCACTGATGGGCACTGATGATGAGGCACTATCAGACTTGTATAAAGTACTCAAAATTTCTACTTGAGTAAAAGTACAAGTGCTCGATCAAAAAATTACTTGAGTAGAAGTGGAAGTGCTCGCAGAAAAAGTTACTTAAGTAGAAGTACTAAAGTATTCAACATTTTTTTTACTTAAGTATTGCAAGTAGTTTTTTTCAAAAAATTTGCTACTTAAGTACTAAAAGTAAAAAGTACCAGTAGTTTTGAAAAAAAAATTCTACTCAAGTACTGAAAGTAGAAGTACAAGTACTGTGTTATGTAGTTATTAAAGAAAGAAGTCAAAAGTTTGAACATCATATTGTTTTTATTATTTCAAATGATTTATTCAAATGATTAACCTGTGTTTGTTAGTAGTTTCTTGATGCACTTTAAGCGCTGTAGCACCATTTATTTGTTTGTTTCATATTTTCTTTTTATTGGAAAGATTTGGTATAGCAGCTTTTATTATACACAGCCTTTATTTTCGTATGCGCTGATTTACAAATGACATTATACACATTTTTTTGAGCGTTATGCAACCTGCCATCTACTGTTCTGGCAGTGGTAATTTTTTTAAAAGTAACGAGTAACTATGCAGCACAAAAAAAAAATACTTGAGTAGAAGTATCGAAATCATCGAAAAAATGTAGTGAAGTAAAAGTAGAAGTAGGAGAAAAAAATTCTACTCTAGGAAAGTACAGATACCGCATTTCGGTACTTAAGTACAGTACTTAAGTAGTTCTACTTCGTTACTATACATCTCTGGGCACTATTATGCAGCACTGATAGGCGGCACTGTATATACAGTGACAAGAACCATACAGTGTTACCATAGTAACACTGTACTACTCTGGAGAGGTGGTCAGGATTTTTTTTTTTACACACTATGATTTCTTATAAGTTATACAGTTATAAGCAACCATTTTTACTGAATGAAAATAATTTATTCAGTGTTTACTATTGTGATTAGCTTTTATTGGTCACAGCTAATCGCATGGTAAAAATGGGCTGTCATTGGACCTGTCTGTACCATGTGATGACTGTGGCCAATCACAGAGCTCATCATAATTTCATTGTGTACAACTGTCATGTGATCTGCTGTGATTGGCCACAGGGGTCACAAGGCATGGGCAGCAGGCCGGTGGACACGGCGGATGACAGATCGTGCTGGAGCACAGCCCAATCCTGAGAGGACATCATATGATGTCCTTCTAGAACAAAGGTGCTCCAGCGCAGCTGTCATTTGACAATAGGCTGTGTGGAAAGAGGTTAATATCCCATTTTAAAACCATGAGTAGTAATATTAATGGGAATGCCCCCCACTGGCATTGAAATTAATCCTTAAGATGTTCAATTGGATTGAGAGCAGGTCTCTGTGCTGGACACTCATCTTCATCTGCACCAAACTCATTAGGCTATTCACAGTATCTCACAAAAGTGATTCCATCCTTACATTTTTGTAAACATTTTATTATATCTTTTCATGTGACAACACTGAAGAAATTACACTTTGCTACAATGTAAAGTATTGAGTGTACAGCTTGTATAACAGTGTAAATTTGCTGTCCCCTCAAAAAAACTCAACACACAGCCATTAATGTCTAACCTGTTGGCAATAAAAATGAGTACACCCCTGAGTGAACATGTCAAAATTGGGCCCAACTAGCCTCCCCCCCGGCATCATGTGACTCATTAGTGTTACAAGGTCTCGGGTGTAAATGGGGAGCAGGAGTGTTAAATTGGTGTTATCGCACTCACTCTCTCATACTGGTCACTGGAAGTTTTAACATGGCACCTCATGGCAAAAAACTCTCTGAAGATCTGAAAAAAAGAATTGCTGCTCTACATAAAGATGGCCTAGGCTATAATAATATTGCCAAGACCCTGAAACTGAGCTGCAGCACGGTGGCCAAGACCATACAGAGGTTTAACAGGATAGGTTCCACTCAGAACAGGCCTCACCATGGTCGACCAAAGAAGTTGAGTGTACGTTCTCAGCGTCATATCCAGTTGTCTTTGGGAAATAGACGTATGAGTGCTACCAACATTGCTGCAGAGGTTGAAGGGGTGGGGGGTCAGTGCTCTGACCATACGCTGCACACTGCATCAAATTGGTCTGCATGGCTGTCATCCCAGAAGGAAGCCTCTTCTAAAGATGATGCACAAGAAAGCCCGCAAACAGTTTGATGAAGGCAATCAGACTAAGGACATGGATTCCTGGAACCATGTCCTGTGAGGCCAAGATAAACATATTTGCTTCAGATGGTGTCAAGCGTGTGTCGCGGCAACCAGGTGGGGAGTAGAAAGACAAGTTTGTCTTGCCTACAGTCAAGCATGGTGGTGGGAGTGTCATGGTCTTGGGATGCATGAGTGCTGCTGGCACTGGGGAGCTACAGTTCATTGAGGGAACCATGAATGCCAACATGTACTGTGACATACTGAAGCAGAGCATGATTCCCTCCCTTTGGAGACTGGGCCACACGGCAGTATTCCAACATGATAATGACCCCAAACACTCCTCCAAGATGACCATTGCCTTGCTAAAGAAGCTGAGGGTAAAGGTGACCTAAACCCTATTCAGCATCTGTGGGGCATCCTCAAATGGAAGGTGGAGGAGTGCAAGGTCTCTAACATCCCCAGATCCATGATGTCATCATGGAGGAGTGGCAGAGGACTCCAGTGGCAACCTGTGAAGCTCTGGTCAACTCCATGCCCAAGAGGGTTAAGGCAGTGCTGGAAAATAATGGTGGCCACGCAAAATATTGACACTTTGGGCCCAATTTGGACATTTTCACTCACTGTATTCACTGTTGTTGCCAGCAGTTTAGACATTAATGGTTATGAGTTGAGTTATTTTGAGGGGACAGCAAATTTACACTGTTATACAAGCTGTACACTCACTACTTTACATTGTAGCAAAGTGTAATTTCTTCAGTGGTGTCACATGAAAAGATATTACAAAATATTTATAAAAATGTGAGGGGTATACTCACTTTTGTGAGATACTGTATATATGCAGCGCTACTCTTTTCATAATCCTACATAAAGAAAAAACAAACTTAAACCATTTAAACTTGTGACATGACAAAACCTATTCACGAGAGCAGTGCCACACAAACAAATGTATTATTTACAAAGTGAAATTCCAAAATAAACAATTATATTAGTCCCAAGTGCTGGATAATATAAAACACTTCTTCTAGTCGCTCTGTGCCAAAAAAATCGAGTGACTCCCACTACACCTCCTCTACCACAGTGGGTCATTCAAATGTGCTCTCACCTTAAAGGAATTACCTGCACACTATAGAGGTAATTTAAAGCCTTTTTTTATTGTTTATTCCACCTTCCTGGGGTACAGGTGTTTCAGATAGTGTCCACTTCCTCATGATCTTTGAAGACAAGCAGAGACATACCACATATTGTTTTTTTTTTTTTTAATTATTTTTAAAACTTCATTTATTAAAAATCATTGAAACAGACACACGTTCAACAGTGCACGATCTCCTAAGTGCATACAAGTAAACCACAATGTCAATAAAACCCCTTAGTTTGGCATACAACATAAATCAGCATGAAAAACCTGTAATCCAAGTTGTTTCCTGGTCTGTGCTGAATGACATCATTAAGCCCTGCCCAACATGTTTCACCATGGTCACACACATGACTTCATCAGGGGTTCTCTGCTGTCTTGGTACCCCTGCCAAACCTTACCATGTTTAATGGAGTAATGATAAGCTACATCACAGTCTGGTTTTTTTTTTTCATCTGTGGCCCATTCAACAGGTTTCCCTTCACTTCTGGTGAAAATTGTCACCAGAACAGATGTGCCCATTGAAAGATTTCCCCTCTATTATTGCACTGGGGGAAACACACAATTTTACATTTTCGCTCAGTCATATTCTGTTCCAGCGACACTGGTCACCAGGACAAGAATCTCCCTATAGGGACAGAGACGGCAATAAAAACGTTATAATGGTTTAATTCCTTGCACATTTCATTCCATGCCAGTAAAAAGTTTTGCATTTATATATACATTAATTTTACTTCAAAAAAAGCATTTGAGATTCCCATGCATGCAAAGTAAAGCTCATCCCCACTGCGAAAGTCTGATAAAGTGGAAATGCGTTTTTCCTTCCATTCATGCAGGGATTTTTAAATCCTCCATACATTAATAAGGCATGTCCTACATACATGAAAAAGGTATTCATCAACTTTCTACCACCGTAAAAAAGCAGAAAATTTTAAAGTGATCGTAAAGGCCCTTTCTTACTTTTTCAATATAACAATGTTATAACTTACCTGCTCGGTACAATGGAGTTGCACAGGGCAGCCCTGATCCTCTTATACGTACGTCTTCTGGCGGTGCCCCTTCCCCCCCCCCCATGTAGAGCACCCCCGTGGCAGTCTGCTTACCGAGTGCCCCCATAAGACACAAAGAGTGCAGCTTGGCCCCACTCCTACTCTCTTCTCGCTGGCTCTCGCTGCTGTGCCTGAGCCAATGAAGAGAGAGAGAGCTGAGAGAGTGTCTGTTCTCATGCACATTGCCAGATGGAGACTGTGCTCAAGTAAACATATAGGGGGACCCGGGGGGGGGGGGGGAGCTGCTTGCAGAAGGTTTTTTACCTTAATGCATAGGTATAAAAACTTCCGCTTTAAGAATCACTTACAATTATTTATACCAATACTGTAAAAAATATTCCATGCCGCCAAATTTATCAAACAGCGACGCTACCCCAACAATTTCAAAACTATCAACAGAATAGTACCAAAAAAACATCAATTTCCATCTCAGAAGGAAAGCAGTCTGATTTTCAGCCAATCTGGTATCATTGTAAGACAAAATGTTTCCATCTTAGAACATCAACAGCCTACAACATAAGTTGCCAACTTACATAAAAAGCAGTGCGCAAAGCATTGTATCAGTTCTCCAGTATTGGTGTTATAAATATCTATAGAACAGATTCAGATCTGTGCTGTTGAGGTCTTTCAGCTACTAAAACATTTTCTTGAAGACAATGGACTAGATGAATTTTGACTCTTTGTTTTTTCATCTGTTTGTGAAGATTTAATAGAAAAGGTGGCTCATGAATGGAATGTGTACTGCAAGTAAAGGCCAATCAGAATGCATTATTTTGCCTCATAAGCATACAAAACTGTTGAGCCACTGATAGAGAAATACAATCAGTTAATTTTTAAGGTTTTTGATATGCTATTGTGCAAACTGCAGTAACTTAAAGAAAACCAGTTCTGTAACACCTGATCCCTGAATTTGAATGGAATGCAATTTCCCATTTCACTTTGTCTTGCGTTAAAAAAAAAAAAAAAAAAAAAAAAAAAAAAAACAACAATAATGAAGTTATGAAGAGTTAAGACAAAAACTGCTTATACCATGCCTGTGAATATATTTGTGTCAGAAAGAAAAATATATATTGCTGCATAAATATTTTTTTTATTTCATAATTAGTATGTCATAATCATAAACTATTTCTTGTGCTCTACGTCATGTGTATCCTCTACCTTATTTAGGGTTGCCCTTTTTCTTTTTACAGCACTTGTTTTGTCATTAATACCATGTAAAATTGTGTTTTCTGTTATTTATTTAAAAAAAATGAAACTTGAAACGAAACTTATGCATCATATTTCTTACTTTGTAGTCAGTTTAATTAATTAAATTGGACCTGCAGAATTTTACAAAAAAAGTGAAGTTACTATGTTTGTTATTACTTTCCTCCTCTCTCTGTTTTGTATTGGCTTTGACTCACAATCATAATTATGATGGTTTTCCTTTTGCCTTAAAAGTCAAGATAAAAGTGGAGTATGTTCTCAAATGAAGGAAAAGATGAACATATTTCTAAGGGTCACCTCTCAAGTCAAGTGGCTGCTGTAAATAGTTTCTTAATTAAAAATGTTGCTATAGCTGACTGGACTTCTTCAATTATCTGTAATTTTTCATGTACATAATGTACACTCGTTTATCACTGTAATAATACTTGTAGATCGATGAAAAATTATGTAGTAAAATACTTTTTTTTAAAAGACCTTTAGAAGTATTGTCTCTGTGTAATCACACTTTTTTTTCTAAGACTGTATTATTAATAATATATCTTTATTATTTTCCGCAAGAAAAAAAGATATTACCTGCAAATGAAATAGTGATCTAATAACATGGTGCTTATAATTTCTTTTATATTCATAATTGAGGAATTGCAAAACTATGACAATGATTTGTCACATTTTCCACACACTTGTGTGAGATAATATCACTACGTCTTCTGACTCATACAAACTATAGCTCAATTATTTTACAGCCAAGCATCATTTTTCCAAAAGGTCTTCTTATATGTGTCCATGCAGAAAACTCTTAAAGAAAGTAAAGCTTCGAACAAAAGCTCTGAAAATGCACAGACATATAGGCATATGAATTGCTTTGTGGGCCCTAATTATATATAATAGATTTACCTCAAATGCATTTGGCAGTGCTGCTTATAGTGCTACAATGTCAGTAGCAATATACTGTATAAAAAATTCCCCAAAATAAGCCTGCCATAGTTGTGTAGAGGGGTGGTATAAAGTTGTAAACACATATTGTCATGTACTAGTTGGAGGTCTAGTTAATGAGAGCTTTCCTTACATTCCGTAATATTTATTGCAGTTGGCTGCAGGACATAACAGGGGGGGCAGGAGGAATGGCATGAGAGCCTTCAGGGGGTCTGGATAAAGAGCCAGAGTCGGCAACAGCTGGGTAGCAGGGGTAACAATCCAAAGAGTAAAATCAAAGAAAACATCTGGGCCAAGGTTGAGATCAGATGGGCAGCAGAGGTAGTCAGCAGGCAGAAGGAAAAGTCAGAACACAAGCCAAATACAGCAGCAGAAAATACAAGTACAAATGTAGTCAGTAGGCAAACTAGTCCACACAGGATTACAGAAGCACAGGTCTGGTATGGATTTTGAGAGTAACCCCCACGCCAAAATGTAAAAAAAAAAAAAAAAAAGGTGTGGGGTCCCCCCCAAAATCCATACCAGACCCTTAGCCCCATGTTGAGAACATGCAGCCTAGCATGCCAGGAAGGGGGGGGAGGGAGTGCCCCCCTCCTGAACCATACCAGGCCACATGCCCTCAACATGTGGCACCATCTTGGAGGGGAAAATGGCCTCTTCTCCACAATCCTGGGTGGTGGTTGTGGGGGTCTTCTGGCAGGGGGCTTATCAGAATCTGGAAGCCCGCTTTAAATAGGCGGCCCCCAGATCCCAGCCCCCCCATGTGAATGAGTATGGGGTACATTATTCCCCTACTCATTCACCAAAAAAAGTGTAAAAAGTAAAAAACACACACACAAACAGTTTTTGACAATCCCTTTATTAAAAATAAAAGAACAAGGCCCCCCCCCCCCGCGTGTCGATATATCGCTAATCACACCGCCCACCGGACCTGAAAAAAAAAGAAAGCTTTGCCCATGATGAAGGCTATCACCATCTGCCTGCTCCCCTGTGTGACAGTTCTTTAATAGGTAAGGGGCAGGGCCAACTGGCGACATCACCTGGTGGCACTGTCCCCTTGTGACATCATCAACCCAGCATGCACCGGTCAGTGATTTCACATGGGAGAATGCCATCAGGTGATGTCACCAGGAGGCTATGCCCCTTACCTATTTCAGAACTGTCACACGGCCAGGCAGGCAGACAGCAGGGAGCTTTTTTTTTCTTTTTTGGGGTCCAGCTGGAACATGGATCTACATCAGGAGGCATTGTTCTTTTATTTTTAATAAAGAAATTGTTAAACACTGTGTATGTGTTTTTATTCTTTTTGACACTTTTTTGGTGAATGAGTATTGGGTACAATGTACCCAATGGCTGGCTTGATATTTTACATTTAATAAATGCTCTATAGGCTTCACTATTTTGGGCTCCTTCCCTTCCTTTTGAGCACTTGATCGAGGGGGGACCTGTGCATAGAGGCTGGTGGTCTGTTTGAAAAAAGCTGTGCTGGCTTGTCCATCTGTACTGGCCATTTGGTTGATTAACCACTGCATACCTGAGGCTTTAATATATCCTAAATCTGGTGAGTGGATCCCCAAAAGGGTCATTTTGAAAGCACTTTGGCACCTGTGTGGAGCACTTGAAGCACATTATTCAGCACCTTAATTTCAGTGGACTATATATATTTTATGGACTGCACAAGATTCAGCACTTTGGCACTTATGCACTATATATGAATTTAAATGCACTTTTATATATTTATTGATTTATTATTTTACATTTATTGTTATTGTGATTGAATAATTTTTCAGATATTGGCACTAGTGCACTTTACTATGTATTTTTTATAATTTGGGAATCATTTATATTCATCACTTTATAAGCCTGCTAGCGCTGTTTTATACATATTTACAATTTTCTTGGTTTTTACCTTGTGAGCAGCAGCTGCAGGTAACACTATTTATTTATTTATTTATTAATTTAGCGCGGGTTTTAATACACATTTTTCATACTTTATAGAGTACACCAGCAAGTTAAAAGGAAACCCTACCAAGTCTATCATGTCAATCTATTGAAGCATTGGAAGGAAAGAGAGTCCCTTATGGTCCAAGCGCCCTTGGCCATGTCTGCTGCAGGTCCTTCTATGATGCCTGGGGTAGAGATTGCTGAGGCACTGTAAGTAAGCCTGCAAAGAAATAAGGAGTTATTTTCTGATTTTCCAGGGGTAGCTTCAATGTTCAAGCATGATATTGTGACAGAGCCCGGGGTGAAAGTTAATGTAAAACCCTATCGGATTTCAGAAGCTCGGCGCCAAGTAGTCTCAGAGGAAATAAAGAGGATGTTGGAGCTGGAAGTGATAGAGGAATCCCATAGTGAGTAGTATAGTCCAGTCGTCCTGATTCCCAAGAAGGATGGAAGCATCCGATTCTGTAACGATTTTCAAAAGTTAAATGAGGTATCAAAATTTGACGCCTATCTCTTGCCCAGAGTAGATGAGCTAATTGAGCATCTAGGACATGCCCGATATATCACTACCCTGGATCTTACAAAGGGGTATTGGCAAATACCACTTACGGATCAGGCCAAGGAGAAGACAGCTTTTACTACTCCTGAAGGCACTGGCAGTACAGGAGGATGCCATTTGGCCTACATGGGGCACCGGACACTTTTCAGCGGATGATGGATCATGTTAAACCCCACCGAGCCTATGCATCTGTCTATTTACTTGACGTGGTAATTTTTAGTGCAGACTGGGAGAGCCACTTACCTAAAGTGCAGGCTGTTATTAATGCTCTTTGTGGTGAGGGTTTGATGGCTAATCCAAAAAAATGTGCTGTGGGATTAGAGGAGGCCCGATATTTGGGGTACATTATTGGCCAGGGGATGGTAAAACCCCAGGTCACAAAGATACATGCCATCCAAAGTTGGCCAAGACCCCTTAATAAAAAACAGGTGAGGGCCTTTTTGGGGCTAATAGGCTATTACAGAAGGTTTGTCCACAATTTTGCTACAGTGACGGCTCCCCTTACGGATCTTACCAAGGGGGGGGAAGTCTTCAGTGGTAACTTGGACCCCAGAAGCTGAGAAAGCTTTCCTGGACCTAAAGAAAGCCATGTGTAATAGCCCTGTCCTAATTTCCCCGGATTTTACATGGGAATTTATAGTGCAGACGGAATCGTCAGAAGTGGGATTAGGTGCAGTACTGTCCCAAGTGGTGAATGGGGACGAACACCTTATAGCATTCCTAAGTAGGAAATTGACCCCGCAGAAAAAAGATATGCTATTGTGGAACGGGAATGTCTTGCTATCAAATGGGCTCTGGAGAGTTTAAAATACTACCTGTTAGAGCGACAGTTTAAGCTCTTAACGGACCATGCCCCTCTCAAGTAAATGGCCCAAAATAAAGAGAAAAATGCAAGAGTTACCAGATGGTTCTTGGCTCTACAGAGTTTCAAATTTGTGGTAGAACAAAGACTAGGTATCCAACAAGCTAACGCTGATGCCCTCTCCAGAGTATACAGTTTGTTTGCCCGAGGTGCTCAACCCCCCCGAGTTTGAGCAGAGGGGGGGGGGGGGGGGGGGTATGTAGCAGGGTGCTGGTAAAACCGCTCCAAAAGGCAGGGGAAGTGGTTGATGGGATCTATGTTCCTCCATGGTTTCTTAGCTTTTTCGATCTAAGGTAAAATCAGCAAAGATGTTATGGTAAAGAGTGCTAGTTCTTTACCCTTTATTAGTAAAATCTGTTCCAGGGCTGGTTTTACTGGGAATCTGATAGTGCTCTGGGTGGGACAGATTCCCAATTCTGTGGACCACAGTTTGATGGTCTCTGGCTAGGCCTTAATTAAGGCAGCTGGACTTGGAGCTCAGGGAGAGTGTGGATGTCTCCATTAGAGGAAGCAAATGGGAGCATGGCTGCTTGTCCCTGAAAACTTGGATATTAACGTTTGTTCTGAAAAGGACACTTACCTTTGAAGAAAAGACTTTAATGGACTACAGAGACAGTAAGGCTCAGCAGAGCGGAAGTATACTTTTGTTTGTTTTGGCCAGGAGCCAGTTTCTTTTGTTATGAACTTTTTTTAATTTTTTTTATTTTTTATTAAGTTTCAAAGATAATTACAAGCAACGAAAAGTCGTAACATAATACTATAGCATAACACTATACAAATATAAGGGGGGGGGGGGGGGGGGGTCTGTCAAATAAGAAACAAGGGGCAAGTAACATAATGCCATATCACAATGTCATGTCATAATGTTATATCACAATGTCAAACACAGTATTGTATCATAAGAGAGACAAAGATGCATATGAGAAAAATAATAATAATAGTAATGCAGGATAGGAGATAGGCAAGAGGCAACTTATTTCCAGTGGTAGGGCAAGGTGGAAAATATAATATGGAAAGGAGGGAAAGGAGGGAACCGGAGGAAAGACAGGAGTCCCTCACACACAGACTGCCCTACTGGGACTCCAGTCCGTGCGCAGGAGCCTCCCATGTGGTAGGATAAAAGAGATTGTGCCGAGTTCCAGAATCCCCAGAAGTGTTCAAATCTTTTTAGGGACAAATCATTATAGCTAGAGAACGCTCAAACTTGTGGTTCGTTTGCAAAATCTATATAACTTCCTGCAAGGTAGGGGGGGTGGTAGTTTTCCATTTTCTCAGGATTAGAAGCCTGGTTGCTATAAGTAAGTGTGTGATCCATGCATGGAAACGGTATGGATGGAGCTCAATACCTAAATGTAGAAGAGCAAACGCTGGTTGGGGCTTATAATGCATCCAGTTTGGAAAACTATGTATTTGAAAACATTGTTCCATAGACTCGTAAGAGAAGGGCATTCCCATAGAACATGTATAAGGGTTCCTGTGTGCCCACAATCTCACCAACACATTGGGGAATAGTTGTGTGAAAAACCCGCCAGGTGATATGGCGTGTAGTACCACCTGTTGGTAATCTTCATCACCATTTCCCAATGGGTAGCACAGTGAGTATGTTTATGTACTATCTTTAATGCCTGTTGCCATTGTGGGATGGAATAAGTTGCGCCAAGATCAGCTTCCCATTTAAACATGGGGGAGGTTTTCAGGAAGGTAGTGTTGTCAAGGAGGATAACATAGTAGCATGAGAGTCCTTTGGGTTTCATGGTGTGGTTAGTGTATTGTTCCCATAACCTCTTATCAACCGATAGCTCCCGCAAAGGATGTTTAGATAGAAAGTGTCGAATACGGAAGATAGCAAAGTGTAGTGATGTCGGAATGTCATATTGTTGTATTATAGTGGAGCTTGGTGTCACCATGTCACCACTAAGAAACTGAGAGATGTCTGTTAGATTTCGGTTGCAGACTAGCGGTATTGGAAGATCAGGGATACGTTTGCTTAATAGGGACAACGGTAAGGGCGTATTTGGTAGAATATTGATAGCAAATTGGGGAAGTGTGGGTTTACATCAAGCTCTAATGGAAGCTTGCATGGGTAGGGTGAGTGCAGTCAGGTCCCATTGAAGCCACCTGTCACTGATCAGGAGCATTTGTAGATCTCTAGTGGGTGCCAATCTGGTATCTAGATCCACCCAGACAGGAGGGGTGGAATCATGGAGCCATAGTCTGGTTTGAGATAGGTGAGTTGCCCAGTAGTACGAATGGAGATCTGGTAACCTTGTTCCTCCCAGTTGTTTTCGCTTGTGTAGGATAGAAGTGGAACACCTTGCCCTTTTACCTTCCCATAGGAATTTGTGAAGGGCTTTAGTTAATACAGAGAGGCTAGTAGATGGGAAGGGGACAGGTAGATTCCTGAAAAGGTAAAGAATTTGGGGGAGAATGATCATTTTATAAGCTGCCAGGCATCCACACCACGCAAGTTCTTTTTTCCCGATGTGTTTCATTGCAGCGTTCGTTTTTTTGAGAATTTGAGTTAGGTTTGTGGAAAGTAAAGTGTGTGGTTTGGCGGTAATGTCTATTCCTAGGTAGTGGATACTATCCGAGGTCCAGGGGATAGGAACAATCTTTTGTAGGCCAGACTTAGGGGTAGAGTTTATTCCTAAGTCTAAGATGGAGGACTTTGCATTTAGTTTATAATAGGAGACCTTATTAAAGTTTTGAAAAGTGCGGTATGCGGCTGGTAATGATTGAGAGGGGTCTGTCAGCAGGAGGATGATATCATCCGCAAATGAATTGACTTTGTGATGGGTGTCCACTATGGAAAAGCCCAAAATAGCCGGGTCAGTACGGATAGTTTCTGCTAAGGGTTCAATGATTAACCACTTGCCGACCGCTCACTCGAGCTCTACTGCGGCAAAGTGGTTAGTTCCCGTCCAGCAACGTAGACCTACGTCGCTGGACTCCTCCCCTTGTGGGTGGCGCACGCGCGCCGCCGGAGGCTCGCTCCCGCTGTATTCAGTCACAGCGGGAGTCGGGCCAGGGGAGGAGCGGCGGTGATCACCGCCGCTCTTCCCCGATCGTCGGGGGAATCGAGTTTGGAGATCCGCCCGCTTGTGTAAACAAAGCGGGCGGATCTCCTAAGTGACAGACAGTGACAGATTGCAGGGTTCAGCATAGCACCTCCCCCCACACACGTTAGTAAGCACCAGGCATACATTAACCCCTCCCTCTCCAATAAAATGAACCCCTTCCCTGCCAGTGTCATTTTTACAGTAACAGTGCATATTTATAGCACTGATTACTGTAGTAATGTCACTGGTACCCCCAAAAGTGTCAAAAATGTTAGTCAAGGGTCCGATCTGTCCGCCGCAATGTCGCAGTCCCGCAAAAAAAAATCGCAGATCGCCGCCATTACTTGTTAAAAAAAACACCAAAAATGACTGAAATCTTTCCCTTAGTTAGTAAACGCAATAACTTTTGTGCAAACCAATCAAAATACGCTTATTGTGATTTTTTTTTACCAAACATAGGTAGCAGAAAACAAATTGGCCAAAAATTTAAAAAATTTTGGTTTTTACATTTTTTTTTGGGGGGGGGGGGGGGGATTTCATATAAAAAAATGTGAAAAATATTGTTATTTTTTCAAAATTTAAGCTATTTTTTTGTTTATAGCGCAAAAAGTAAAAATCGCACAGGTGATTAAATACCACCAAAAGAAAGCTCTGTTTGTGGGAAAAAAAGGACGTAAATTTCGTTTGGGTATGGCGTTGCACGACCGCGCAATTGTCAGTTAAAGTCGCACAGTGCCGAATCGCTAAAAGTGGCCTGGACGTAAGACAGCAAAATCCTCCGGTGGTAAAGTGGTTAAGTTAAACAATGATAGGGAGAGTGGGCAGCCCTGTCTCATACCGTTCATTATGGAGAATGGTTTTGAAAGGACCCCTGAGGTGTTTACTTGAGCTGAGGGACTGGAATATAGAGCAGAGATGGCCATCAGTATAGGGCCTGAAAAGCCACATTTTTTCAGGGTGGAGTACATATACCCCCAATGGACCCTATCGAAGGCCTTCTCCGCATCTATAGTTAGAAGGACTGAGGGTATTTTGTTGGAAGTGGCATAATTAGTGATGATTATAACCCTTCTAGTGGCATCAGAGGTATGTCGGCCTGGCATAAACCCCATATGGTCTTGTTTAATAAGAGCAGGCAGTACACATTGTAAACGTTTGGCGATGATCTTGGCAAACAGTTTGGCGTCCGAGTTGAGGAGAGAGATCGGGCGAAAATTGGCAGGGGTAGTGGGTTCTTTGCCTGGTTTCGGGAGAGTGGAGATATACGCTCTCAGCATGTCCGGTGGTAAAGAACCATTGGACGTTGCTTTTCCAAACACTGTGACTAAGTAGGGGGACAAGGTGTGCGAGAATAGCTGGTAATACTTGTTTATAAGCCCGTCCGGGCCAGGGGATTTACCTTTTGGGAGAGATTTAATACAGTCGCTTATCTCTTTTTGGGTGATAGGGAGATTTAAGGATTGGAGCTGAGAATCTGTAAAGACTGGTAGAGAAATGGCACTCTAAAAGCTGTTTATGGTGTGTTCAGTAGGTTGATGTCCATCAATACAATCTTTTAGGTTGTACAATGAGGCATAAAAATCAGCAATGCCTTGAGGGTGAGAAATCCTATGTTTTGAGGTTGCGTCTAACAGAAAGGGAATTCTGGACTTGTTTTTGTTTGACCTTGGACGCCAGTTGTTTACCAGCCTTATTTGCCTGTGTGTAGTGTGTTCTCTTTAGGTTGTTGAGGAATTTATCAGATTGTTCCAACAGCAAGAGGCAAAGATCATATCTTAGATAGGACAACTTAGATGAGTCCGCATCCAAGAGGGACATTTTATTCCTAGCCTCCAAAGTGTGAATTTGAGATAAGAGGTCATTTCATTTTGCCTGTCTCCGCTTTCTAGCCCTGGCTTGCTGCTGGATGCACACTCCCCTTATAAAGGCTTTGTGCGCACCCCACAGCAACCAGGGATCAGTAACAGAAGGGGCGTTAATATCAAAGAATTCGCCAAGACTTTTGTTGATATGGGCGTAAGAATCAGGGTCTTGCAGGGTCCTGCTGTCACAGCGCCATATAAAAGCCGTTCGATAGTCAGTTCAACCGCAGCATGATCAGACCAAGTGATGTCCCTGACTACCGAGAAGGAGAACTTACCCAAGAGACGCAGGTCTGTGACAAACAGATCAATGCGGGAATAGGAATGATGTCTATTAGAAAAAAAGTATAGTCCCTCTCGGATGCGTGCAGAAACCTCCAAACATCAAATAAACATTCAGTATGCAAAGATTACTCAAGGATACTTTTCGGCCCCCGGAAGGATGTGAGGAGTCCAACCTGGGGTCGACAACCATGTCGAAATTCTCACATAAAAGTAAATGCCCATACTTCACCCGAAACACCTGTTTGAGTAGCCTGCGCAAGAAACAAAGTTGGTGGGAATTTGGAGCGTATAAGGCCACGATCGTCAAAGGAAGTCGTTCACATCACAGGTGAGTATGAGAAAACATCCGGATGGATCTGCAATGGAAGTTTTCAGGTGAAAATTCAGTGTGTCTCTCACTGCCAGCATCACTCCTGCTTTCTTGTCTGGGCCGCTGGCGAAGAACACATGGGAAAAGTTCCTGTGTTTGCACTGGGGATGATTACCGGATTGGAAATGCGTCTCCTGAACCGCAACAATGTCCGCTTTAATGTTGGTAACTTCCTTCCAGAGGGAGTGTCTTTTTGCCGGATGATTCAGGCCATTAGCGTTGACAGTCAAACATTTCATGGTCATAACTGCTTTGTGACATTAGTGAGCCATCTGAGAGGTAATGGTACTGTAGAGGAGACAACGGAGAGTATCCTAGAAGCGTTGACTGGTAGGCATATCAGGTACAGGAGGGTTGGGCATGACATTAGTAGGGGTGTAGAGAGTTCCAGGGGATGATGGATATAAACAGGGAAGATGTCAAGGAGAATTAAGTATAAAAAGAGGACTGTCACAGCAGTCCGTGGGCGACCACTGTGGTCGCAAAGAAACTGGAGGGCTATAGGGAGAAACAGACATTCTTAGGCCAGGGACACTAACGTGTCGGAGAAAAAGACCTTGAAAAATGGTTGACCCCAGGGGAGGGTGTTATTTAGCTTTGGCCGAACGCTTGCAGGAGACCACTTGCTGAGTATCATCTTGGTGCATGGGTTGAGGCGAAGTGGTCAACCCCGATGTATCTGAAGGGAGAATGTTCCATGAGCGGAGAGCCGCAAGTCCTTCTTCCAGAGTCCTCACCGAGACAGTAGAGCCAGCATTAGTAATGAGCAAGGTAGCTGGGTACCTCCACTTGTGAGGGATGTTGTTGTTCCGCAAAGCTTTAGTAATAGTAGCAAGATTACGTCTGCTTTGGAGGGTATGTCTGGAGAGGTCAGGCAACAGTTGGATTCCGCTATATTCTGCTGGGGTGGACGTAGCATTGCGGAAAGCTTGCATAATCTGAATCTTCACATGGTAAAAGTGAACCCTCAGCAGTACGTCTCTGGGAAGATCTCCTGCAATTAAGGAAGGCTTGTGGAGCCTGTGTATTCTGTCTATCAGGAGGTCAGAGCCTGAGACAGAGGGCAGTAAGGCACTGAAAAGGGAGGTGACATACTGCTGCAGCTGGCCTGGCAGCACTGACTCTGGAATACCTCTGATCTTGATGTTGTTCCATCTGGAACGGTCCTCCAGGTCAGCCACTTTATTTTTAAGCCACAGAATCTCATCTCTTTGGGTGTTGAAAGCTTCCACCATATCATTAAAGGAATATGTATGTGTTGAGACAGTTTGTTCCACACAGTCCACTCTAGGGCCCAACTAATGTATTTCTGGCTTGAACTGTTGCATGCATGACATCATGTCCATATGCATGGAATTTTTCAGTGTATAAAGCATGTCTTTTATGAGAGACACTGATACGGGGTGGTCTCCAGAGGGAAATGCTGCAAAGGGGTCAGGCACTGGATGAGAGGCAGTCATTATAGCAGAAATAGATTGATTGGTGATCATACCTGCATGTTGCTGAGGCCTTGGGGGGGGGACTGTCCTGGGCTTGTTCTTTGTCGGGCTTCTAGAGGAAGGTGACAGGGGGGCCATGGAGGAGATGCTGAGCCAGAGGAGGTCCCACTGTCCGGGTTAGCCACCTGCCGCATCTGAGGAGCAGAGAATGGGAGTGGATGCAGAGTGCCAGCGGTGCTGCTGCCTGTGTTCTGGCACGGGCTGCCGCCGCCTTCTTGGTGGAGTACATGGCTGTGCTGTATGAAGAACCCCGCCAGCTTATTCACCTGGGTCCTTCTTTCGGAGTGTCATCGGTGCTGCGGGTACTGGAGGGTCTTGTGAGGCAAATGGAGTGACCGTGGAGATCCTGGGGTCCGTGGATGCGGTCAGTGTCCCTGATGGCTAGCGGAGGGGAGCTAGAAAGCCACCATACACTCCGCCGGAAGCCACGCCTCTCCTTTTGTTATGAACTTGAGTGTGGATATAGCATGACATTTTTTAAAGAAACTGTGAGCGTGTCCCTGCCTTGAGTCTGATCCCTTACAATATATATATATATATATACTGTATATATATATATATATATATATATATATATATATATATATATATATATTGTGACAGGAAGTCAGGTAAATCTGTGGGTGTTGTCACAGACGGGGGATACATTTCTGCCTTGTTTAGACAATTCACCAATTACTATCAGGTGTCGGCTGCGGAGGTAGCCAGAAAGGTTTAAGGACGTTGGAAAGCTTCAGCTATTCCGAATGAGGCAATTAAGGCCTCTATAAGTTATACAGAGGATGACTACTGATTGCTGCATCCTGAGGCTTTTTGCATTAAGGAGAGCAGTGAGCTGAGAAAGACTTCTGAAGGCGAGGTGGTGTTGACTTTTTCTGTGTGAAAAGAAAAACAAATAGACTATTGGTTTTCTGCTGTATGACCAGCAGTGTCTGCCCAGCAGTAGGTTGGGACAGACTCCATAGGTAGGTTCCTGTGTTGTGAAGGTAGACGCCCCAAGTGGCCAGGGTTTATTTTATGTTTTGTTTGATTCATGCTGTTTGAAAGTTTGCACTGGTTTACAGCAAATTGGAAGAATAAACCATAGACTGTTGTTTTCAACCACTCCTCGGCTGTCTCTCTGTGTAGCGAAACCCACCCAGGGGGTCCCCCACACCCGCTACCGAGCCAACCCCTTACACATGGTGGATAAAGACGGAAAGAATTGGGATTATCTGTTCCCTTATCTGATGTTTGCCATAAGAGAGGTTCCCCAATCATCCACAAGGTTCTCTCCGTTTAAGCTACTGTATGGGAGGTATCCCCGGGGCTTAGTGGACATTGCCAGGGAAACATAGGAGAGTGAGAGTTCCCCTCATCGAAGTGTGATTGAACATGTGGCACAAATGCAAGATAGAATTGCCGAAGTGATGCCGATTGTGAAGGTACATTTAGCCCAAGCCCAGTTGGCTCAAAGGATTTACAATTGTGGGGCCCAGTTCCATTCTTTTGCACCTGGGGATAGGGTGTTGGTGCTGGTCCCCACGGTCGAAAGTAAATTCCTAGCCAAATGGCAGGGTCCCTATGAAGTGTTGGAGAGAATGGGGGTAGTGAATTATAAGATTAGCCAACCGGGAAGATGAAAACCTGAGCAGCTCTATCACGTGAGCTTTTGAAACCATGGAAGGATAGAGAGTCCTTGGTCGCTAAGACTACCTGATTTTCTGCTCCATTTAACCTGGCTGTCCCTGAAGTTGGGATAGCGGAGACTCTGTCCAAAACTCAGCAACAGGAGGTTGAAGAATTTGTGCTCCGTAATAGGGAGACATGACATGACATTATCACCACACCAGTGTCTGCCCACCAGTAGATTGGGATAGACTCCATAGGTAGGTTCCTGTGTTGTGAAGGTAGACATCCCAAGTGGCCAGGGTTTATTTTATGTTTTGTTTGATTTATGCTGTTTGGATGTTTGCACTGGTTTCCAGCAAATTGGAAGAATAAACCATAGACCGTTGTTTTCAACCACTTCTCGGCTGTCTCTCTGTGTAGCGAACCCACCCAAGGGGTCCCCCACACCCGCTACCGAGCCAACCCCTTACTATATATATATATATATATATATATATATATATATATATATATATGTATACACACACACATAGACAGTCCGTACACTGCCAGGACTGTGTGTATGGATTTGCCATGCTTTGCATAGGGGACGTGGATCTGCCATGCCTTGCATAGGGGACAAGGATTTACCATGCCTTGCAGATGGGATGTGGATCTTCAATGCCTTGCAGAGGGGACGTGGGATCTTCCATAATTTGCAGAGAGGGGAAGCCTCTCCTCCAGCCGGCTGCCTTCTCTGGTGGGTGCCATTCTCGCCTCCCTTTCCCCTCCAGCCAGCTGTTACTCCTGCCTGTTGCCTCCTCCTTTTCTCCACCAGCTGTCACCTCTGCCCTCATGTCTCCCAATGACCCTCCTATCCCCATCGTCTTCCCCCCCAGCCCATGCCCATGCTCTTCCACCCAGCGATCACAGGCTTTTCCATCCCAACTCTCCCACCGCACAATTCCTATTCCACCCCACCCTCAACTACTCTGCCCTCACTTACCCCTCTACTCCCCCCTCCCACCCTGCCCTCACCTTAGCCTCACCCAACTCCCTAACAACCCCCACTTCCCAAACCAACCCTCTACCTACTCTTCCAAGACAATAGGTAACGGTAATTTTTATCGGCGAGTACTTTAAAAAAGTTTGGGTACTCGTACTAAATAGTATCGGCGTATCCTTAGTATACAGCACTGTATACAGCACTAAATGTTATATAATGCTGTTAAACACTGCACTACACTATGCTTACACTACACTATACTCACACAACACTATAATCACACTACACTATATTCCCACTACACTGACACTATACTATACTCCCACTACACTGACACTCTACACTCATCACAATAACAGTAACTAGCTATCACTGAGGCCAGCTCTATCTATCTCCAACAACACACTGCAAAAGGTTCTAGTGTGGGGTGGTATTAAGAGCACTAAACCATGATTTGGCAAAGTCATCATTACTTTGTCCAATCAGGTCTCTGACAGTGATCTTGTGCCCTGATTGGCCAAAGCCTTGCACATGACAAGCAGTCAGGTGCATTGCATCAGCCAATCAGGGCTCCAGAATGCAGTGTGCAGTGCACAGTGCATTGTGGTGTGCTTGGCGGGTGAACATCCCACATAGCTCCCCACAAGTTCGGGTGTTCGTCGAACGGGCGGACATGCCATGTCTGGCTCAAATTTTTGCTTTGCTTGAACTGAATTCCAACTCAATTCAGGAATTATCATGTGCTTGACTGAAAATTATAGGAATTTTATACTGTAATTATGAATTATGGAAGTGCATAACAACTTCAGTATTGGCAAATCTGTCCAGGTTTGATTTGTGGGAGTGTTACAAGCAAAGTCATTAAAAGATCCACAAATTTCACACTTTAATGTGAACTGAATTAAAGTCAATAGGTGTATCTTGAAAATCAGTCATGCCCATTCTTGAGGCCTGGTACACACTATTTGTTTTTCTCAGTTCAACCCAGCTGGTTGAAGAATACAAAACCGTCAGCTCCGGTTAGAGCCACTGTACTAACAATCTGACATTAGTACAGTGATCTCCCCCACTGAGCTGTTGTGTTCTGACAGGGGGACGCCCCCCTCCCCTGCCAGAATACTCTGATCAGCGCTCTTAGCCATTGGCCAACAGGCTAACTTCTTTTGGACCAGCTGCCATACACACGGCTGAATGTTTGCCGGTTTTATTGGCTGGCATTCAGCCCACGTGCACGGGGCTTAAAATTCACGGGATTGATAAACAAAGGACATAAGGATCTGAGCACTGACAGAGGGGACATTTATCAATGCAAAAATAAATAAATAAGTACAGTTTGGTGGAGAGAGGATCTTTACATAAAGCAGCACCTTACATGAAACAGCAGGATGCCTTTCTGATTTATTATAACAAAGCAAATGTATTTTTACTGTGGTACTTTTTTTTTTTTTTTTTTTATCTAGCGGCAACAAACCAGAATAGAGTAATTGAAGTAGTACATGGAACAGATGTAAAATCTAATGCAAGGTATAATACACTTTGAAAAAAAAAAATAACACTAAATGCCTTAACATTTCATGGCAGATGCCAAACAGTGCTTAAACATGTTTCATTTCATAGCATGTAATCTTCTTTTAGTGCAGTACCACACTGTAATGTCCACAAATGTTTAAAAAATAGCAATACTTAGTGCATAAAATACCTCAACCACAACCCCAAATTCCAGAGAAAAGGCAATTGTCACAAAGAAATAAAAACTGTAGAGCTATATTTCAGAGACAATTTACTATATGTCTAATATAGTAAATTGACAGGAGAGCATGTAAGCAGTTTAATCTGACAGCAATGTATGATGGAGAGACAAAGTAGGTTTTAAAATACCCTGAAATAAAAATGACAGCAGGTTGTCTCAAAGAAAAAATGCAAAAAATTTGTAGAGATTCACTGCAGACCATGTAAACCAATTTAGTGAAACTGAACTTCAACTGGGAGATATGATTTAGAGATATAAATTACAATGGATTATGTCAGAGACATGAGGAAGAAATATTACGCAGACACATGTAAGCCCTTTTAACCACTTGCCGACTGCCCACAGTAATATTACTGCGGAAGTGCGACTCCCCTGGGTCCAGTCATGTAGTACTATGTGACTGCAGGGGAAGGTTTTCGGCAGTGCGCGCGCGCCAGAGGCGCGCTTCCGCTGTGTTTAATCACAGCGGAAGTTGGGCCGCGGGAGGAGAGGCGGCGATTGCTGCCTTCCTCCCACGATCGTCCGGGAAACAGAGAGAAGACCCGCCTGCTTTGTTCTCACTGACAGGCAGGGATCACAGAATGCCCCCCCCCCCCCCCACACAAGTCAGTAAGCATTAGGCATACACTTAACCCCTTGATCAGCCCCAGTATTAACCACTTCCCTGCCAGTGTCATTATTACAGTAACAGTGCATATTTTTAGCACTGATTACTATAGTAATGTCACTGGTCCCCCCAAAAGTGTCAAAAATGTCAGTTAGGTGTCCGATCTGTCCACCGCAATGTCGCAGTCATACAAAAAATCGCAGATCGCCACCATTACTAGTAAAAAAAAAACCAATAAAAATGACATAAATCTTTCCCGTAGTTAGTAGACGCAATAACTTTTGCGCAAACCAATCAAAATACGCTTATTGCGTTTTTTTTTTTTTTTTACCAAAAATATGTAGCAGAAAAAAAATGTTTTTTTTTTTTGAGAATATCATATAGCAGAATGTGAAAAATATTGTTTTTTTTTTCCAATATTGCCGCTCTTTTTTTGTTTATAGCGCAAAAAATAAAAATCGCACAGGTGATCAAATACCATCAAAAGAAAGCTCTATTTGTGGGAAAAAAGGACGTAACTTTTGTTTTGGTACAGTGTCGTACGACCATGCAATTGTCCGTTAAAGTAACGCAGTGCCGAATTGCAAAATAGGGCCTGGTCAGAAAGGGGGCAAATCCTTCCGGGGCTTAATATGCTCCTTTTGAAGAGGAAGAGACAAGACAAAATTACAGCAGATCATGTCAGAGACACAAAGCAGTGATGTTACAGAAACATGTGCATCATTTAAACCTTTTTAATAGACCACATTTGAAGAGGACGAGACCAGTCACTTTTTGACCAGAATAAACAATTACAGTGGAATATGTCAAATACCCGAAACAGAAATTTTGTGAAGTCAGCCTTAAATAAGTTGGAATGGGAGGCAATTTTGTAAAGGACACACAGCATGAAGATTTTCATGCAAAAAATCCATATCTAAGTGTATATATACCAGAGAAAGGAAGAAATACTGTCCACACTACACAGACAGCATTTCAACTGCTGTATGTAGTAAGCAACATTTTAAGCTTAAGGCAGTTGATGAGACTGAGTCCAAAAGAAAAAAAAAACAATATAAAAGTTAAAAATATATATCTCTGTACAAAAAATATAGTGAAAAAGGTAGTAACAATAGAACCCCAAACCCCTTCTTTGTATTTTTTTCAGGAAAAATAAATACAAGATAACAATGATTAAACATAATAAAAAATAGAAAAAGAGGACCAGCACTGCAGCAGGTAAAAAGCAACAATCATTGTTGCTGGCACAAAAAAGGAAGCCCTAAAAAGGACCGCTTGGTCTATTTACTGTCAGTGGTATACACAGCAATGCCTGGTATAAACTTGTTTTCATTTTAAGGGAAATCTCCAAGCAAAAAAAAAAATGTATGAAGTCCCCCTAATAATCCATAACAAACCCTTAATCCATGTATGCAGCCTGGCTTTTCAGGAAAGAGTGATGGGCGTGCATGCAGCACCACCATACCATATGCCCATAGCATGGACCCCTGTTGGCAAAGCACCCTGTCCCTATGATGATGAAGACAATGGCTATTCCCTACAATCCTGGTTGGCAGGGGCTTATTAGAATCTGGAAGTCCTCTTTAATAATAAGAGGGCCCCTAGATACTGCCCCCCCCCCTTGTGAAAGAGTACGGCGTAAAAAAAAAAAAAAAAAAACTAGAAATGAAGACACTAATATGTTTGATGTGTTCTTTATTAGAAAGGAAATAAAAATAAAAGAGTCCCAAAAAATCAATTGTCAATGGCAATGCTCACTGCCAGCCAACTTGCTGAAAAAGAACCTGATAACCTGATAACATGGTCATGTTGGTAGTATAGGACAGTGGGAACATTATTGCCCCAATATTGAATGTGCAAAATAGTATCACATAGGGAACAGCCTTTGTGCAATGGCTTGTCTCCAGGGGTGGCATGGAGCGAGGGGCAGTTGCCTCAGACACAGTGTTTTTATGTGGGGGCTTTAGCAGTTCAGAGAGTAACAAGTAATTGATGGTTACACAGTGCCCCCCCAACAAGGCACCTTGTAGAGTGGCATTGGGGTGCTAGGATGCTTTCTGCATTACTTCACCTGTCACTATAATGAAGCTGCTATGGTCAGATGGAGTGATTACAATGGAAGGATGTTTAAATAGCAATACCACTGACCACCAATGTGAAGGCCATTATTACTGTCACTTGCACCAATGCTGGAGGTTGTTATTGTGGCCTCTGGCTCCAACGCTGGCGGTTATTATTATAGCCACTGTCACCAAAGTTGGGGGTTATTATTGCAGTCACTGCCACCAATGCTGGGGGTTATTATTGTGGTCACTGACACCGAACCTGGGCATTATTGCTGTGATAGTGTAAGATCCTGGCACTCTCAGTGCCTTTCTATCTCCTCACTTCCGGGTTGCGTTTCACCACTCAGGTAGGTGGAACGCATATAGGTGTGTATTCCTTTAACAGTGCTGACATCATCATCAGGCGCCGCACTGAGTGGCTATTTCAACTGACGGTCTGCACTCACACATGGTTCGTGCAACCGCTCCTGATACCTGCCTAACCTGACGCTGCCGAATCTTCCAGCTACATACCCTATATCTGGATTGACCGGAGCCTCGCTACCTTGTCCTGCACTCCCTCACTACTGGCTATTGATAAGTACCTCACAGGGGACCCCCTCTTATCAACAACACTTGCTAACTAATACCTGCATTACAGAACTGTTGCTAGCTCTAGGATACATGCTCTCTAGTATCTATCACCTGCATTACTAAACTAGATTGCTAGCTCTTGTGCCTAATGCTTACTAAACCCTGCATTCCTGAACTAGATTGCTAGCTCTTGTGTCTACTGCTATCTGTTACCCTGCAACTCTGTTTGTGCATACCTCTGAACACCACATCGGTTACCAGCCTATGCGATTCTCACATCGGTTACCAGCCTATCCGATTCTCACATCGGTTACCAGCCTATCCGATTCTCACATCGGTTACCAGCCTATCCGATTCCCACATCGGTTACCAGCCTATCCGATTCTCACATCGGTTACCAGCCCTATCCGATTCTCACATCGGTTACCAGCCCTATCCGATTCTCACATCGGTTACCAGCCTAGCTGATTCTCACATCAGTTACCAGCCCTATCCGATTCTCACATCGGTTACCAGCTATATCCGATTCTCGCATCAGTTACCAACCTACCTCCACACACCTACAAAGAGACTAACATACCTGTGTTATCCATTGTAACTATTACTTCTACCTATCATCATCTACTATCACTCCTGCAACATCACTATCTGAGTGCTTATCATCATCTACTGTCACTCTTCAAAGCCTATACCTTCAGTGTATCATTTCACTGCTACTTGCATAATTACCTATCACTCCTGCAACATCATTAACTGAGTGTTTGTGTATGTGCATACTGAATCAGGCTGAACCACTGTGATGAGTCAAGAGTGTTGGATCAGGTGATTTAACATATCTCTACAAGACTACTGAGTGGAATTCTGCAGCTGTAGATCCAGCCCCATTGAACTAAGAACCCAGAGCGTTACAGATAGTTGGCAGTTCGTCACCAATGTTGAGGGCTATTATTTGAGCAACTGACACATGGTTATTATTGCAGTCACCAACACAAATTCTGGGAGTTACTGTCACTGCAGTCTTTAACACAAATGGTGAAGGTTGTTACTGTGGTCACTGACACCAGTATGTAATTATTGCATTTACTGACATTAATTCTGTTTTGACTTAATTAAACCTACTTGTTTGTAGAATGTTCTCCAAAAGACACTGACCCATGCATGATAAACTGGGGGAAGGGGGCACAGCTTGGCACTTTTGCCCTTGGGGCTGGATGACCTTGTCCGGGCACTGCTTGCTTCAATGGATCTTAGCCTATATAGAGATATAAAACTTAAGATAAGGTTGATACAAACAGTACTAATGCTGACAGCTTTAGAAAACATATACACTGTAGATTGTTAAACTGAATAACCTTTACTTCATTAAAATGATAATGGGAGAGGAACTATACAGTTTTACTGATGTACTTTTCCAATATTTTCAGGAAATAAAAAATAAAGAAATAAAAGTAAAGGTATATAAAATATAATAGAGCTATGACTTTGTGATATTGTAGAAAACAACATTTTATATGATCTACTTATAGAAGAAACAGCTGCTACCTCTGTAAAGTATAATTATTAAATCAAAGTGCATTAAATAAGGTACAATACAAAGTAATGTTTTTACAATAAAATAGCATGCCAATATAATGTCATGTCATGTTGCAGTAAATCAGCAATATAGGTAAATGCATTACCAGGAGCAGTCACCGTATGGTCCACTAAATCATGTGACAGGTGTTGGCCTTCTTTTCTCTCTTGAAAATTTGGCTTAGCTTTCATACATTTCATGCTATATATTTTTAAAGAAATAATAAAGGTAAACTTGTACAATATTACAACAAATAGCAAAATTGGTGAATATGTAAGGCCATTCCATTTATAGTCTTTTGCTGGCATAACAGATGACTTGCTAATTTTATTAACACGTTTGCTTTTCATTAAAAAAAAAAAAAAAACTAGTAACAACCAACCTGATTTTGTAATGTGTAGAGATTCATTCAAGGCCTCCAATACACATGGTCTCCCCAGTCCAGTGTGCTGGCTGCTCCTTGGCTGGTTCTGGCCTCCTACTCCACACCATATGAAGACAACAACAGAAGCCACTATCTGAAGCTCATTTCCACTGTTAAACTTTATTGTGTTGAGTCTGTACATTTTTTAGATTATACCTTGGGGTGATTAGAGCACATCAGGCAGTTGTTGATGACAATCCATTTAAGAGAGTTTTTTGCAGCACCCTACGGCATTTACAAAAAAAAAAAGTAAAAACAATGTACACCCAAAACCTCACACTCTCTCACCCCAGATACTCTACAACCCCCTGCTGTATCCCCATATACACACATTTTAAAAATAACAGAGCAATAGTTCTTCAGTATGGTTTATTAAATATAAATTATCTTGCAGCAAGACAGTGCATAAACATGACTAGGTAGAATAGGTTAACCCTATGTTCACAACTATGCGTTTTTTTTTTTGTCCATTTTGCAGTTTGTAAAAATGCACTACAGTCTATTTAACATGGTTTCCTATGGTACACATTCACATTTATGCGTTTTTCAGCCGGTATGTTTTTAAAAAGGGCCAGGGACTTTTTTTCCCGCAGCAGTGTTGCAGTTTTGATGCATTCCGCGTTTTGTTTTTCACTTTAACACACTGTGTATAGCTAGTTGCTAAGGAGTGGACTGAGAAGCTGACCGCTACATCCTTAACAAACAATGAGTCATCAGCTGTCAGTGGGATTCCCCACTGATAGCTGAATGTAAAAAAAAAAATGCCGGCAAGAAAAAAAATTGTGAAAAAACTGTTGGAGATACAAAAACTTTAAAGTTTAGCCTATTACAGATTAACTGCAGTTCACAAATAGGACAGTAGATGTCGGTAATGCTAAGTGATATGCTATGCATTTTCTATGATGTGTATTTCCTGTACACTGTACTGTACTTGTTGGTTATCTCTTCCTGTCTGTGTTCTTCTCAACATGAGAAAGTGACATCTTTGATTTCTGTGTTATGTTTACTCCACAATGTCTGATCTGAATGGACTCCGCTGCACCCAGTGATCGCACTCTGCAACAGGTTATGGGCCCAGGATCCGGATAAAGTCTTATGACCAGGTTCGGCCCAGGCAGAACAAAGCCTTCAATGGGAGACAGCGTGACTGATGCGGAGATTGACATAAGGAAGGTTTCCAGTGACATCTCCAAAGACAAGTAAGACTGTTCATATATAAAGGAGGGAAAAATGTCCGGAAACTCAGAACTTAAACTCTCAGTGGCCAAGCTGAACAATGACAATTATCAGCTATGGAAGTTTAAAGTGGAAATGCTTTTATCTATAGATGACTTGTGGGAGATTACCACTACAGAGAGGCCACAGGACAATAATCAGGACTGGGACAAGAAAAACAGACAGGCACGGGCCTCCATAAGCTTACTAGTGGAGGATGATCAGCTCATACATATACGCCATGAGGACACAGCGAAAGGTATGTGGGATGTATTAAGAAGACTGCATGAAAGATCCAGTTTAAACAGCAAGCTGTTTCTACTGCGGAAACTTTACAAAATGAGACTTAGCAGAGAACAGGACATGCAGGCGCATATAAATGCAATGCTGGAAGTGATTGTACAACTCAGATCAATCGGGGAGAATATAACAGACAGCCACGCAGCAGCCATGTTGTTATGTAGTTTACCCGATACATATACTGCACTGATCAATGCACTGGAGACACGACCTGAGACAGATCTGACGCTAGCATTTGTAAAAACCAGGTTCATAGATGAGTATCAGAGAAGAAAGGAATTAGTGCATGACTCCACAGAAACTGACACCAGAACGGCTCTTAAAGTTACAGACGCAAGGTTACACAGGAAAGAGACCAGAGTGTGTTTCAGATGTCACAAACAGGGACACATAAAGAAAGACTGTACTATATGGAAAGCAGAGCAAATAAGACAGCGTCCCTCTTATGCTAAACAAAAGGTCAAAGCTATAATCAATGATCCATGGGAAGGAAACTGGAATGCCACATTTAAAGCGACAGGCAACAATAAATGTCAAGGCTGGTGCATCGATTCGGGGGGCAACCAGTCACATGACGAGTGATAGAAGTTTTTTCACAGAACTTGATTTATCTGGCAGATGGAAGCAAAATACATGCAGAAGGATATGGGCATGGAACCCTTGTATGCCCTGATGATGCGGGACACAATCTAGCCATACCAGTGAAAGATGTGCTCTATGTTCCTAATCTAGAAGGAGGACTCTTATCTGTGAAGCGTATGACAGCCAGAGGACTCACTGTAAAATTCCAAGGTGACAAGTGTTCAATCCTTAACGGCAACCAAACAGTAGCAAGTGCCAAGCTGGATGATCATCTATATCACCTCGACACAGTGAAGGAAAAGGTGAGACTATGTACACACAAGCACAATGACTGTATACATATATGGCACAGACGTCTAGGTCACAGACACCCAGACTACATACAGGAACTATAGAGGAGAAATCTAACAAGGGATCTAACAATATCTCCTTGTTCAGTTACTGTTAAGTGTGAATGTTGCATTAAATCCAAAGCTACAAGAGCGACACTTCCCAAAGTCAGTCAGAAGAGAGCTTCAAGACCACTTGACTTAGTTCACAGTGACGTGTGTGGTCCCCTAAACCCACCCACACCTGGAGGCAAAAGGTACATAGTGACTTTCATAGATGACTATTCAAGATACACAGTCACCTACCTAATGCAACACAAGAGTGAAGTTTTTGACAAATTACAAGACTATATAATAAAGACCAGTAACAAGTTTCAGAGGAAGCCTCTCATACTTCGGAGTGACAACGGAGTGACAATGGAGGTGAATTCACAGGATATAAGATACAAGATTACTTAAAACAGAATGGAATAGAACATCAAAATACAGTCCCATATACACCAGAACAAAATGGAGTAGCTGAAAGAAAGAAAAGAACTCTGACTGAAATGATCAGATGTTTGCTGACAGACTCTGGACTACCACAAAAATACTGGGGTGAAGCAGCTATGACAGCTACATATTTGCAGAACAGACTTCTTTCCAGAACAATAGAGAAAACTCCATATGAACTTTGGCACAATGAGAAGCCAAGTGTAAAACACCTAAGAATTTTTGGATGCAAAGCATTCATCTACATACCTGAAGAAAAACGCACCAAACTCCAAAACAGAGCATTTGAAGGTATCTTTGTTGGATACAGTGACAATGTCAAAGGTTACAGAATCCTTAATCCCAAAACAGACAAGGTTACCATTAGCAACAGCATAACTTTTGTTGAAGATTTCAGAGACAATGTAATGACAACAAAAAAAAAGGGGGTGTGTATAAGAGCCTAAGCCGACATAGACACTAGCAGCGCTAGAAACAGCCCCTGACGAGGTTGATGGTATATAGCAAAAACAACCAGCCTAACAAGGTAGGGAATTGTTATAAAGCCTAATAGTTCATAAGTCCATAATATTCTCAGGGTGAAGTCACACGATAAAATGGGTGCATAGAAACTCCTAGTGTAGTGAAACACCAGACTTCTTTATCGATCACTCAGCAACCGTCATATCCTTCACCTCACCGCTGTGCTCCCCCCCTTGAGAGTGGACACGTACCCTTAACGCTAGGGTTTAGCGCTTTATTAATTCAATAATCCTCCACATCCGGATGGTAATCTCCTCAGGATTCAACTCCAAAAAGTAGGGATATAGGCAGCACCTCCTCCTCCTCTCCTCTCACATAAAGGTGGAACAGATACCTCCTCCTCTCGTCTCACATAAAAGGGGAACAGATACCCATAGCGTAATATTTACAAACAAGGCTTTATTAAAAGGTTAAAATCACACTCACATGGAATCGGATGAATTTATGCGAAAAACATATCCAAGGTGCAAAACCCGGTCCTCCCGCTACTGACGTTGTCCCCACTGAGCCACACGGTACGGTTGATCCAGCCACCCTATCGCGATGTTGCCCGGACTCACTGGCGTTTAGTGCTGGGGATCCTCTGGGATGTCCTTGGTATGGAACAGAATGACCGCGTGCTCACGTCCTGGCGCGTTTCGTCGGCACTGGACTTCTACTGAGGGCTCCCCCCCGAGCACAGCGGTGAGGTGAAGGATATGACGGTTGCTGAGTGATCGATAAAGAAGTCTGGTGTTTCACTACACTAGGAGTTTCTATGCACCCATTTTATCGTGTGACTTCACCCTGAGAATATTATGGACTTATGAACTATTAGGCTTTATAACAATTCCCTACCTTGTTAGGCTGGTTGTTTTTGCTATATACCATCAACCTCGTCAGGGGCTGTTTCTAGCGCTGCTAGTGTCTATGTCGGCTTAGGCTCTTATACACACCCCCTTTTTTTATGTTATGTCTTTAGTATAGCAGCTGCTTTATTAGGTATATAGGCATACCGGTATATCTTGCTGCATTGCTGGATATACATGTATAGATCCTAGGAGTATTGCATATACATGAGCGCTGAGTGGGTGGGATAAGGAACATTGTTTCTTTCTTGCTCCTTTTATAAATGTAATGACAACAGTAAAAGCAAGAATGGAAGGGAAAACTGACATTGACCAGCCTATCTCTGTAACTTCTGAACAAACAGTTGAAGTGAGTGCAGACTCTACCAGTACTGAAGAGCAGATACAAGAAGGCTCAGGCACAAAACCGAGACGTTCAACAAGAAAAAACAGAGGTAAACCACCTGTACGTCTCTCATACAAAGCAAGTACTGCCAATATCAACGAACCTGCAACCTGGGAAGAAATATCTCAGCTTTCAGAACAAGAAGCAAGTAAATGGATAAAGGCTGCTGATGAAGAGATTAAATTTATGCATGACACTAAAACATGGACACTTACAGAACTACCACCCGGAAGGAAAGCCATAGGCTGTAAATGGACTTTTAAAGTGAAATACAATGCAGATGGCACAATTGAGCGATACAAAGCAAGACTAGTAGCCAAGGGCTATTCTCAAAAATATGGAGAGGACTATGATGAGACATTTGCACCAGTAGTCAAGCACACCACAATACGGACTTTACTGACAGTAGCCGTCACAAGGAAAATGCAAGTGAAACATTTTGATGTGAAAAACGCGTTTCTACATGGCGAGCTAACAGAAGAGATTTACATGGAACAGCCACCAGGGTTCAAAGATGAACAAAGGCCAGACCTAGTTTGCAAACTTCGCAGGAGTATATATGGTCTAAAGCAAGCAGCCAGAGCGTGGAATATAAAAATAAATGTTCTTACACATCAAAACTTTCTGAGGAGTAAAGCAGACCCCTGCTTATACACAAAGAAATTGGCAGACAGATGGGTCTATATGCTTATTTATGTGGATGATATCCTGATTAGGGTTGAGCGAACACCTAGATGTCCGTGTTCGACGGGTTCGGCCGAACTTTAAAAAAAAGTCCGGGTCCGTGTCCCGGACTTTTACCGAACTTTTCCCGGACACCGAACCCCATTGAAGTCAATGGGGACCCGAACTTTAAGGCACTAAAATGGCTCTAAAACACCAAAGGAAAGGGCTAGAGTGCTGCAAATGGCAGCAAAACGTAATTAAGAGCATGGCAAGTGCTCTGCAAACAAATGTGGATAGGGAAATAACTTAAAACAACAAAAAAAAAACAGAAAAATAAAACAATGTTCTTCTTCATCTCTGAAGGACGAGGCCCATATGGAGTAGGAGGGAGGTTGAGGTGGTGGTGGATGTGGCGGTGACATAGGCGTGCGCACAGGGTGTGCTGGGTGTGCCTGGGCACACCCTAATCACCTAGGGCACATAGCATTGCCAGTGAGGAGATGGGAAAGATCTCCCTGGGACCTGCTCTGCTCTATTTCTCCTTGCCTACAGGTACATGGCCCCGATACATTACTCTCCCTGCTGGCAAACACATGCATGTGTATTTCAACTTTGGGGTGCACACCTTAATGCAATAGGCTGCGCACACCTATGGGCGGTGTAGGTGGAAGCGGCGGTGGAGGAGGACCAGGGCCGGATTAACAGCATCATGGGCTTGGTGCTGAGGATTTTGAAGGGCCTTAAGGGCCGTGCCTTGCCATGCACCCAGAGGAGGAAGGGTGCAGCCATGCATGCCTAATTCAACATGGGATGCTGTCTCTGAAGCCCATAAACACATCCATGCATCGCCAACTGTCCCTCCTTGTCCGGCCTTCACGCTGTGTGGGGAGGTTCTGAGGGTGCTGCCTGGGGAAGCGAGCATAGAAGCCAGACTTCTGTGTTTACAAGTGACAGAAGAGCGGTAACAGTGAATATGGCCAACCCGGGGCCTATATAAAAGGTAGGGGCCTGGAGCTGCAGCTCCAATAGCCCCTACATTAATCTGGCCCTGAGGAGGAGGACGAGGTAGCCAACACTGCTTCTTTTCAAAAATTTTAAATGAGGGTACACCCCAAAAGAGTGAGAAAGAGCAAAAATGGAACAGTGGGTGGGTAAGGTCGGTATCCATTGCTATTCTGCATAAGGTACGGAAAAGTCCCGTGGGATCCATGCCTGGTTCATTTTAATGAACGTGAGCTTGTCCACATTGTCTCTGGACAGGCGGCTGCGCTTGTCTGTTATAACGCCCCCAGCCGTGCTAAATACCCGTTCAGATAATACACTGGCTGCAGGGCACGCCAGCACCTCCAAGGCGTAAAGGGCAAGCTCAAGCCATGTGCCCAATTTGGAGACCCAGAAGTTGAAGGGGGCAGACCCGTCATTCACTACATGTAGGCGTGTGCACACATACTGCTCCACCATGTTGGTAAAATGCTGCCTCCTGCTAAGACGTTCCATCTGAGCTGCTGGTGCTGCTGTTTGTTGTGGCGTGCTGACAAAGCTTTTCCACATTTCGGCCATGCTAACCCTGCCTTCTGAGGTGCTGGCGGTGCCCTGGTTGCGTTGGCGACCTCCTCCTCCTCCTCCTCTGCCTTGTGCTTCCACTGTGGCCCCGCTGTCAGATGGGAATGCCAGCAGCATGGCGTCTACCAGCGTGCGCTTGTACTCGCGCATCTTGCGATCGCGCTCCAGTGAGTGAATTAAGGACGGTACGTTGTCCTTGTAACGGGGATCCAGCAGCGTGGCCACCCAGTAATCAGCACAAGTTAGAATGTGGGCAACTCGGCGGTCGTTGTGGAGACACTGCAGCATGTAATCGCTCATGTGTGCCAGGCTGCCCAGAGGCAACGAAAGGCTGTCCTCTGTGGGAGGTGTATCGTCCGTGTCCTCTGTATCCCCCCAGCCACGCACCAGTGATGGCCATGAGCTGGCCTGGGTGCCACCCTGCTGTGAACATGGTTCCATCTCCTCCTCCAGCTCCTCCTCCTCCTCATCCTCCTCATCCTCCAGAACTGTGCCCCTGCTGGACAATTGCGTCCCTGGCGTTTGCGTGTGCAGGAACCCACCCTCGGAGCCCCTTGCGAATGACTGCCCTGAAAGCCTTGGAAATGTTACCTCTTCATCCTCCTCCTCCTCCTCATCCTGTGCCACATCCTCTTCCATCATCGCCCGAATTGTTTTTTCAAGGAGGCATAGAAGTGGGATAGTTAAGCTGAGAACGGCGTCATTGCCACTGGCCATGTTGGTGGAGTACTCAAAACAGCGCAACAAGGCACACAGGTCTCGCATGGAGGCCCAGTTAAATTAAATAGCGGAATAGAAAATATGATCCAAAAAAAGTGTATGTATATCACACGTACACAACCACACTGGGCCCCAATTACTATTGTTTGTACCCCTAAAAGGCTAGATGAGGAGTAGGGGGAGTATGGAACAGGCAGCACCCTCAAACCTTCAGAAGTATGAGATGAACCCCAACAACTTGGAAAGGTGGATCTCTCTCACACGTACCGACACAGACTATCCCGCAATTCAATTGATCCTCAAAGGTTTTTATTGAATAGCGGAATAGGAAATATGATCAAAAAAAGTGTATGTATCTCGCACGTACACAACCACACTAGGCCCCAATTACTATTGTTTGTACCCCTAAAAGGCTAGATGAGGAGTAGGGGGGGTATGGAACAGGCAGCACCCTCAAACCTTCAGAAGTATGAGATGAACCCCAACAACTTGGAAAGGTGGATCTCTCTCACACGTACCGACACAGACTATCCCCCAATTTAACTGATCCCCAAAGGTTTTTGATTAAATAGCGGAATAGAAAATATGATCCAAAAAAAGTGTATGTATATCACACGTACACAACCACACTAGGCCCCAATTACTATTGTTTGTACCCCTAAAAGGCTAGATGAGGAGTAGGGGGGGTATGGAACAGGCAGCACCCTCAAACCTTCAGAAGTATGAGATGAACCCCAACAACTTGGAAAGGTGGATCTCTCTCACACGTACCGACACAGACTATCCCCCAATTTAACTGATCCCCAAAGGTTTTTGATTAAATAGCGGAATAGAAAATATGATCCCAAAAAAGTGTATGTATATCACACGTACACAACCACACTGGGCCCCAATTACTATTGTTTGTACCCCTAAAAGGCTAGATGAGGAGTAGGGGGAGTATGGAACAGGCAGCACCCTCAAACCTTCAGAAGTATGAGATGAACCCCAACAACTTGGAAAGGTGGATCTCTCTCACACGTACCAACACAGACTATCCCCCAATTTAACTGATCCCCAAAGGTTTTTGATTAAATAGCGGAATAGAAAATATGATCCAAAAAAAGTGTATGTATATCACACGTACACAACCACACTAGGCCCCAATTACTATTGTTTGTACCCCTAAAAGGCTAGATGAGGAGTAGGGGGAGTATGGAACAGGCAGCACCCTCAAACCTTCAGAAGTATGAGATGAACCCCAACAACTTGGAAAGGTGGATCTCTCTCACACGTACCGACACAGACTATCCCGCAATTCAATTGATCCTCAAAGGTTTTTATTGAATAGCGGAATAGGAAATATGATCAAAAAAAGTGTATGTATCTCGCACGTACACAACCACACTAGGCCCCAATTACTATTGTTTGTACCCCTAAAAGGCTAGATGAGGAGTAGGGGGGGTATGGAACAGGCAGCACCCTCAAACCTTCAGAAGTATGAGATGAACCCCAACAACTTGGAAAGGTGGATCTCTCTCACACGTACCGACACAGACTATCCCCCAATTTAACTGATCCCCAAAGGTTTTTGATTAAATAGCGGAATAGAAAATATGATCCCAAAAAAGTGTATGTATATCACACGTACACAACCACACTGGGCCCCAATTACTATTGTTTGTACCCCTAAAAGGCTAGATGAGGAGTAGGGGGAGTATGGAACAGGCAGCACCCTCAAACCTTCAGAAGTATGAGATGAACCCCAACAACTTGGAAAGGTGGATCTCTCTCACACGTACCAACACAGACTATCCCCCAATTTAACTGATCCCCAAAGGTTTTTGATTAAATAGCGGAATAGAAAATATGATCCAAAAAAAGTGTATGTATATCACACGTACACAACCACACTAGGCCCCAATTACTATTGTTTGTACCCCTAAAAGGCTAGATGAGGAGTAGGGGGAGTATGGAACAGGCAGCACCCTCAAACCTTCAGAAGTATGAGATGAACCCCAACAACTTGGAAAGGTGGATCTCTCTCACACGTACCGACACAGACTATCCCCCAATTTAACTGATCCCCAAAGGTTTTTGATTAAATAGCGGAATAGAAAATATGATCCAAAAAAAGTGTATGTATATCACACGTACACAACCACACTAGGCCCCAATTACTATTGTTTGTACCCCTAAAAGGCTAGGAGTAGGGGGAGTATGGAACAGGCAGCACCCTCAAACCTTCAGAAGTATGAGATGAACCCCAACAACTTGGAAAGGTGGATCTCTCTCACACGTACCAACACAGACTATCCCCCAATTTAACTGATCCCCAAAGGTTTTTGATTAAATAGCGGAATAGAAAATATGATCCCAAAAAAGTGTATGTATATCACACGTACACAACCACACTAGGCCCCAATTACTATTGTTTGTACCCCTAAAAGGCTAGGAGTAGGGGGAGTATGGAACAGGCAGCACCCTCAAACCTTCAGAAGTATGAGATGAACCCCAACAACTTGGAAAGGTGGATCTCTCTCACACGTACCAACACAGACTATCCCCCAATTTAACTGATCCCCAAAGGTTTTTGATTAAATAGCGGAATAGAAAATATGATCCCAAAAAAGTGTATGTATATCACACGTACACAACCACACTAGGCCCCAATTACTATTGTTTGTACCCCTAAAAGGCTAGGAGTAGGGGGAGTATGGAACAGGCAGCACCCTCAAACCTTCAGAAGTATGAGATGAACCCCAACAACTTGGAAAGGTGGATCTCTCTCACACGTACCAACACAGACTATCCCCCAATTTAACTGATCCCCAAAGGTTTTTGATTAAATAGCGGAATATAAAATATGATCCCAAAAAAGTGTATGTATATCACACGTACACAACCACACTAGGCCCCAATTACTATTGTTTGTACCCCTAAAAGGCTAGGAGTAGGGGGAGTATGGAACAGGCAGCACCCTCAAACCTTCAGAAGTATGAGATGAACCCCAACAACTTGGAAAGGTGGATCTCTCTCACACGTACCAACACAGACTATCCCCCAATTTAACTGATCCCCAAAGGTTTTTGATTAAATAGCGGAATAGAAAATATGATCCCAAAAAAGTGTATGTATATCACACGTACACAACCACACTAGGCCCCAATTACTATTGTTTGTACCCCTAAAAGGCTAGGAGTAGGGGGAGTATGGAACAGGCAGCACCCTCAAACCTTCAGAAGTATGAGATGAACCCCAACAACTTGGAAAGGTGGATCTCTCTCACACGTACCAACACAGACTATCCCCCAATTTAACTGATCCCCAAAGGTTTTTGATTAAATAGCGGAATAGAAAATATGATCCCAAAAAAGTGTATGTATATCACACGTACACAACCACACTAGGCCCCAATTACTATTGTTTGTACCCCTAAAAGGCTAGGAGTAGGGGGAGTATGGAACAGGCAGCACCCTCAAACCTTCAGAAGTATGAGATGAACCCCAACAACTTGGAAAGGTGGATCTCTCTCACACGTACCAACACAGACTATCCCCCAATTTAACTGATCCCCAAAGGTTTTTGATTAAATAGCGGAATAGAAAATATGATCCCAAAAAAGTGTATGTATATCACACGTACACAACCACACTAGGCCCCAATTACTATTGTTTGTACCCCTAAAAGGCTAGATGAGGAGTAGGGGGAGTATGGAACAGGCAGCACCCTCAAACCTTCAGAAGTATGAGATTGTGTTCACTGTACCCCACAAAGATTGAGTTCACTGCACCCCACAATGATTGTGTTCACTGCACCCCACAAAGATTGTGTTCACTGCACCTCACAAAGATTGTGTTCACTGTACCCCCCAAAGATTGTGTTCACTGCACCCCACAAAGATTCTGTTCACTGTACCCCACAAAGATTGTGTTCACTGCACCCCAAAAAGATTGTGTTCACTGCACCCCAAAAAGGATGTTGTTCACTGCACCCCAAAAAGGATGTTGTTCACTCCACCCCAAAAAGATTGTGTTCACTGCACCCCACAAAGATTGTGTTCACTGCACCCCAAAAAGATTGTGTTCACTGCACCCCAAAAATGATTTTGTTCACTGCACCCCAAAAAGGATTTTGTTCACTGCACCCCAAAAAGGATGTTGTTCACTCCACCCCAAAAAGATTGTGTTCACTGCACCCCAAAAAGATTGTGTTCACTGCACCCCACAAAGGATTTTGTTCACTGCACCCCAAAAAGATTGTGTTCACTGCACCCCAAAAAGGATGTTGTTCACTGCACCCCAAAAAGGATTTTGTTCACTGCACCCCAAAAAGATTGTGTTCACTGCACCCCACAAAGGATTTTGTTCACTGCACCCCACAAAGATTGTGTTCACTGCACACCAAAAAGGATTGTGTTCACTGCACCCCAAAAAGATTTTGTTCACTGCACCCCAAAAAGATTGTGTTCACTGCAGCCCAAAAAGATTGTGTTCACTGCAGCCCAAAAAGATTGTGTTCACTGCAGCCCAAAAAGATTGTGTTCACTGCAGCCCAAAAAGATTGTGTTCACTGCAGCCCAAAAAGATTGTGTTCACTGCAGCTCACACACAGAAAAATGGATGTGGATCACTGACACCTGCCTATCTCCAATCCCACACCACACAGCAATATCGATTGTAGTTTGTAGAACACAGTTTCCCTAAAATTCAGCAGACTCTGTCCCTAACAGGATTGAGAAGAGATCGTAGATCAGGATTGAGTGCAGACCCCACCCCCCACACAGCAATATCGATTGTAGTTTGTAGAAGACACTGACCCTATAATTCAGCAGACTCTATCCCTAAAATGCCTACAACTCGCCCTGCCTAAACACTCCGACCTGTCCCTCAATTCTATCCGGACACAAATGGTTTTTTCCTGCCTATCTTTCCCTAATCAGCAGCCAGCACGTTGATGTGTGCTCTGTCCCTGAATCTAAGCAGCATAATGACGCCGCTGCGGCTGCCTCGAACTTATAAAGACTTGGTCACATGCTTCAGATGGCCAATCACAGCTACTGAGACATTTGCAGGCATGGCTGGGATGGCTTAAGGCACACCAGTTAAACGATTGATGATTGGCTGTTGAAAGCCCGCCATGAAAAGAGCGCCAAAGCATGCAAAACCCGGAAATAAAACGACCGAACACGGATTTTTACCCGAACATACAGTAAAGTGTCCGTGTCCGGGTACAAAAAATCCAATTATTCGGTACGAACACGAATAATACAGTCCGTGTTCGCTCAACACTAATCCTGATTTGCTTTGAGCAAGAAGGGGATGAAGCAGAAATCCTAGAAAAATTAAATCAGAACTTCAACACCAAAGATCTTGGCAACATAAAGAATTACCTCGGCATCCAGATCGAGAGAGAGGAAGATGGCAGCTTTCTTCTGAACCAAAGACACAAAATACAAGAAATAATTGAAACATTTGGAATGGAAGACACCAAACCAGTAAAGTCTCCAATGGAAACCAACTACCTAAAGGAGATGAATTGCCAAGATAACTCATTACCTACTAATACTCAATACAGGAGGGCAATAGGGAAATTGCTATATCTTACCACTGCTACAAGACCGGACATTGCAGCAACTGTTGGAATCCTATGCAGAAAGGTTTCAATGCCAAGTCAAAAGGACTGGAATGCTGTAAAGCGAATCATTCGCTATCTAAAAGGGACTTTGCATTACAAGTTAAAGTTACCAGCGAGTGATGAAAGCACCTTAACAGGATATGTGGATGCTGACTGGGCAGGAGACACCAGCGACAGGAAATCTACCAGTGGCTACTTATTGTTTCACTGTCCTCTACTGAAGCAGAATACGTTGCTGCAGCGCAGGCAAGCCAAGAAGTTATATGGCTGAGACAGCTATTAACAGATTTGGGTCAACCACAGTTGGGGCCAACAGAAATCTATGAGGACAATCAAGGATGCCTCGAACTTGCGCGCATGGAAGGAGTTAATTCAAGAACCAAGCACATTGATGTGAAGTTCCACTTTCTTAGGGATCTTCAAGAGCAAGGTCTTCTTGAGTTACTTTATTGCCCAACCGAGGATATGACAGCAGATATCCTTACAAAGCCTCTGACCGCTGAAAGACACTCAAGGCTTACAAAGAAGATGGGTTTAATAGACTAAGCATTAGCTGTTGAGAAGGGGTGTTGGAGATACAACAACTTTAAAGCTTAGCCTATTACAGATTAACTGCAGTTCACAAATAGGACAGTAGATGTCGCTAATGCTAAGTGATATGCTTTGCATTTTCTATGATGTGTATTTCCTGTACACTGTACTTTACTTGTTGGTTATCTCTTCCTGTCTGTGTTCTTCTCAACATGAGAAAGTGACATCTTTGATTTCTGTGTTATGTCCTAATAAAGAAGCCAGTTCCTGTTTACTCCACAATGTCTGATCTGAATGGACTCCGCTGCACCCAGTGATCGCACTCTGCAACAAAAACTGTGTGGGGTCCCTCCTTCATCTATACCAGGCCCTTCCGCCCCCAGCAGAGCCCTCCTGGCCCAAAACACCCCCTATCATTCTCGCTCGTTCTCTCCCTTTCCTGACCTACTGGGCTGCATGCTTGGATATGGGTCTGGTATGAATTTTGGGGGATCTCATGCCATTTTTGAAAAATAAATTTGGCATGGGGTTCCCGTCCAGATTTATACCAGACCAGAAGGGTCTAGTATGGATTTGGGGGGGGGGGGGCACACTGTTTATTTCCTGATTTTTTTCTTTTGCCAGCAGCTCTTTCTTTTACATTTTAGCCAGCTTTTTTTTAGTGGGAACACAGGGGAATGCAGTTGCGGCACCTCAAGCCTAGACTGTATCCAATGGTAGGGGGTGCTGGGGTGTGCTGCAGGGTCTTTTGATGCTGACTGCTAGGGGTTCTATTCTAGCTGGAGGGAATCCCGCTGACAGCTGATGACTCGTTGGTTGTTAAGGATGCAGGCCCCGTCCCGCTCCTTAGCAACCATCTATATACAGTGTGTTTAATGGATAAGTTCACCTTTGGGAACATGTTACATGTTCCACCCATTTTTAGAGTGGAACACAGAACATGTTCCCAATGCTGCAGCTGCTGCCCTCCCTCCCTGTAAAAGAAGTATGAGAAGTTCCCCGTACTAGCTGTCACTTTTTAAAATCAGCACGGCTTTGCAAGGCTACGTCCACAAGGCCGTGTCATTCATTCCCACAGCTTTGTGTGTGAATGAACTACAAGCCCCGACATTCTTTGCAGTTGTCGGCTTGTAGTTCTCAATGAACTACCACGGTGCTGTGGAGCGGTGGTGAAGTTCATTATTTCTTCCTGTCAGTGTATCTGCTTGCCCGGGATTTACGGATACACAGATAGACTGACTAATCTGAAGGAGACATGCATGGCACCAGCAATTTTCTGATCGCCGGTGAAGTGCTTATAGGCTCCAAAAGAAAAAAAATGATAAATGCACAATTTCTTTACCTACAAAAAATGTGAATTTTTTTTTTTTTTTAAATGGTGAACTTATCCTTTAAAGTGAAAAAATAAAAAATAAAAACGCAAAATGAATGAAAACTGCATGCAAACGGGTTTAAAAATGCAAAATGCACTGTAAAACCGCATCAAGAGCAGCCCGCATAGATATGAACATAGACTAATAGAACATCATCTCACAGATATACAGAAGACAGAGAACCAAAGGAGAGCTTTGCATAACTTTAATCATATGAAAACAATAGACCTGCACTTACAGTATTAGGATAATGTATAGAAAAGCAGCTGACACAATTCACTGGTAGCGAATACGGGATACGGCATAAAAACATACAAAAGAGCAGCGCTAAAAACTAACAAAGTCCTTGACAGGAAATTAAACAGAAAGAGTCCAATAGGTGTGGGGTCCAAAATGGAAAATCCTGTGAGAGATCCTCCACCGACAGATGTACATACACTGACTCTTACCATCAGTGGAGTGGACCACTACATACAGTGGACGAATCCAGTTGATCGAACAGCAGCACTCTTCCACCCTTAAGCAAATTCATATGGCTCTCAATAGATATAACGTTCCATCCAGAGCGGACCAGTACACACAGTGGTCAATTGCATTTGTTACATAATTCAATCAATCAAACAGCAACACTGTTCCACCCTTAAGCAGATTCCACTACACATGGCCCTTTAATGGATATAACGTTCCACCATAGATAGAAAGACACTTCATAGTTTAATACGTTTGGTATAAAATTTATTAAAATCCAGAAAACTCACTCACCAAAGTTAAGATAAAATCCCACTTTTGCATCAATAGTTCACAGGGGATCGTTTTCAACCATCTTGATGGTATGAGTCAGTGTGTGTACATCTGTCAGTGGAGGATCTCTCACTAGATTTTCTATTTTGGACACAAAGTAAAAAGTAAGGTGTAATCTTTTATATGTTTTTTTTAAATATATGTTTTTACATGTTTAATGAAGTGGATTGTTTGTATACATAATTTATTGTGATGGATTACCTCCAAAAAAGACCCATGGGTACACAGATTTACCTAGGTGAATTTCTAAGCTAATTTCTAAGCTAATTTTCTAGGTATCAAGGGTCTATATTTTTGATAGTTCTTTCAAAAAGACCTAAATGGATATAAATATATAAAAAAAATGACAAGTAATACAGACATTCTATCTTGCTTAAATATTGTAATGCTGTATTAAACACTGTAAATGTACAAGGCATACAGTTCTTGTCCATATATATGATATGGAGTGTTATTTTTTTTTTTAAATATTTTAGCAATAGTTGTATTATCTTACAAACAATGCACTGATTATGCCTTTCTTTCCCTTGTTCCCTGTATTCCTTCAAAACCTTCTTCATAATTCTCAAGGCCAAAATTAGTTACAAGAAATATGACTTGCGTTTTGTAGAAAATCTAACTTAATACTTTTTCATAACTTCAGCCTCCAAAAGTCTGTATTCAATCTGTTTCAATGGTGTGAACAGCTCTCTCCCCTTTGAGAGCAATTAAGTCTTTTCTGAGATATATAATGGTGACAAATATTGGACATAGTGGTAGAGGTTAAGACCATCCAGTGCCTTACATATCAATAATATCAGGGGTTTGATTTATACTTTGTTCCCGTAGCAATGTGTCTCAGTATATGCTGTGCTATTTGAAGAATAGTGCCCATGAGCTGAGGAAGTAATGACTTTTCTTGCAACCCCTATGATTTCTTGTACCATTTAAGTTAAGTGTCTACTGGTGAATACAGTAGAGTGATGATACATTTAATATCTGTTATTGGATGCTGAATGGAATTGACTGTGCATCATATTGAATTAAAATAACTGCCATATTGTTCTATGGACATTATTTTTATTACCAACATCAATCAGTTAATGTGAAAGGGTGAGTAATTGTTTTAAATTGTATGCTTCATCAGAAATATATTGTATGTTAGGATGTACAAAAAGGAAAAATATAAAAGATTAAAAGAAAATGATAATCCTCAGTCAAAACATTAATGTTTGTATTAAATGGTTTACAAGACTGTACATAGCAACAGGTTCAGATTAAAAGATAAGTGAACCTCATTTACAATGGAAATAATACAATGTATGTCATGCTGCCCTTAGGTCTGACCACAGCATTTTCATAAAACCAAAGATGAACAATTATTAGAAGAACAGATAGGTTGTTTGCTGGGTGCTCGGGTTTGGCATAATTGTGGGTAAGGTGGACAGATTTTTGGCTGGGGCTTGGGTGGATCCAGCTGTCATTTTACACATTGGTACAAATTCATAAAAATTCAGATAAAGAGTCAGAGGAAGAGTCCTATATTTCCAAGGTAGTATTCTCAGAATAATTGTGTGTATCTCAAGCCACACCAGAAAAGCAGCATGAGCTTAGATTGCTAAACAGGTGTCTGAGGAACTGGTGTAAGGAGGACTTGAAAATTATAGAAAACTGGGTTGACTTTAAGGTTGATTACTGCCTCTACAGCAGAGACAGACTGCACCTAAATGAGGAGAGTGCAGTTCTGTTGGGGGAACTTTTGAATTAGCATATGGAGGGTAGGGATGTATAATAGGAAGATCATCAAATATTGGCCCCATAAATGTTGATCAGGGAAAGTTGTTCACAAGTCACCAGGAAAAGGCAACTTCATTAAAAACATTATTCTCCTCAGTTTACACAAATAAAAAGGAGGGGTATGATAAACAATACAGTAATGTTAATAACAGTATATTGAAAGCACCTTTGTGGCTGACAGAGACCTGCTTTCAAAAAAGACTACAAAAACTTAATATGAACAAATCACCCGGATGGCTTACAACTGAGACCCTTGCCAGACCATTGATCCCAACTAGAATGATACTAGCAGATTAGCAAAAAGCAAATATGGTGCCAATATTTAAAAAAAAAGAGCTAAGATATAATCCTGGAAACTACAGACCAGTCAGGATAACATCAATAGTATGTAAACTATTGGAAGGAATGAGCAACCAACATGGTTTTATGAAAAAACATTTTTGCCAGATCTGCTTTTTTTGAGGAGTTGAGCTGTAATTTGGATAGAGGAAAGTTTGTGAATTCAATGTATTGTATATATATTTCAGTAAGTCATTTGATATTGTAACCCACAAAATTAGATAAAAAGCTGAAAGGTAATTGTGCGCTACACTAATAAAACCCAAATGTATTTTATATATACAAAAAGGCTATGAGCTGCTGCTACCACCTATGTGTGTTCCCACATGTAGCGTAGATAAATATATGAATAAATGTGGTAGCGCTGCTAGAAAGGCTCAACTTAATAAGTAAAATCTGCTGTTTAAACCATTAAAAGACCACCATATATGAACTAAATCTATTAAATAGAGAAAATGGCCTAATATAGTGAAATAAAGTGGAGACACCCTGTCCCTGGTAAACTAAAGTGAAATCAAATGAAATGTGCAAAAATGCCAATCGGAATAAAAGGATACTTAACTGGGAAAGTAGATAAAAAAATATAATTGTGCACTACCTTAGGACCACCAAAGGTATTAAAGATAATGAAAAGACAACAACTGTTGCTACCTCTAAATGTGTTCCCACATCTAAAAATACATAATGAAAAACAAAGATGTGATAGCGCTGCTCTAAACACAGTGATATTAAAATAAATAATTAAGTACCCACACAACAATATAAACATGAACCATATATTGTTGTGTGGGTCCTGTACCTTGGAGATTCTTCCTTTATCTCTACATGTACTTTTTTGGAGTAACATCTCTAATGTGAAGTAATACTGAGACCAGACGAGAGTATTTAACTTATGCCTGATACCCCTAGTGGGTTAACCGTGGAGGTGAGCAGATACTTCACCTGGTGATTGCAGCACGGATTTTAAATGAGAGATCTGACACGGAATGTTTTCACTACTCCCCCTTTAATTAGAATCCCTCTTGACTCATTTTATTGCACTGTAGCACTTTGCAATGTTTTATTCTGTCTCACACCCTTTGGACATTTTGTCTCACTTTTGCACTTTATATTATCAGAGACAAGGTCTCTGCACCATTGTTGCACTTTTATAGTTTTATTTACACTGATGTAAACATTTTTTTCACATGATATGTCATTATTTGCTTAATTATTTATTTTAATATCACTGTGTTTAAAGCAGCGCTATCACATCTCTGTTTTTCATTATGTATTTTTAGATGAGGGAACACATTTAGAGGTAGCAGCAGTTATTGTCTATATTTTCATTATCTTTAATACCTTTGGTGGTCCTAAGGTAGTGCACAATTATATTTTTTTATCTGCTTTCACAGTTAAGTATCCTTTTTTTCCGATTAGCATTTTTACACATTTCATTTGATTGCACTTTAGTTTACCAGGGACAGGGTCTCTGCACTTTATTTCACTATATTATGTTCTCTATTTAATAGATTTAGTTAATAGATCGTGGTCTTTTTATGGTTTACACAGCGGATTTTACTTATTAAGTTGAGCCTTTCTAGCAGCGCTATCACGTTTATTCATATATTTATCTACCCCACAAAATTAGTTATTTACAAATCAAAGTATTTTGGCATTATTATATGGTATATACTTGGATAGAAAATGTGTTTAGAGGATAGTGAATAATGGCATATTTTCTGAATGGTCTGGAGTTGTGAGTGGGGTGCCTCAGAGCTCTGTCCTAGAGCCAATTCTGTTTAAGTAGTTCATAAATGGTATAAGGATTAGAAAATATGGTTAAATTTCAGTGTTTGCTGGTGATATAAAACTAAGCAGGGCAATAACTACAGGATACAGTAAAACCTTGGATTGCGAGCATAATTCGTTCTGGAAACATGCTTGTAATCCAAAGCACTCTTATATCAAAGCGAATTTCCCCATAAGAAATAATGGAAACTCAGATGATTCGTTCCACAAGTCCTTCAGTTTATAGTCTATATACAAAGATTATAACAATGTGATAGGTTGTGTAACCATAAAATGTCCATCCACAATATGCAGCCTTCCCAAGGGGATTAGAAGCAAAATCTAGCAGACCTACAGAATATAAGAGAGATGAGAGGAGCCTCTTCTGAACCACCGGCTCTCACCACTGTCAGTCTGCAATCCTGACCAGGTAGAATAGCCTGCAGTAGAGTGATCTGAAAGTGAGGCTTTGAATCACTCGTGGAGTTCAGCGGCGAAGGGATGATGAAGATGGCTGTGCAGAGGACGGTCTATGTGGACAGCTTTACCCCAGATGCCTGCATACTTAGATGTGCCTGTTTTAATCATCAACCATGTGAGTTGCTAAATATTGAGCCTTCATTAAATGTAACCATATTGCTACACTTTAGAGGCTCCTCTCTTCTTTTTTATACATGACGCTACTTGTATATCAAGACATCACTTGTATATCAAGTCAAAATTTATTTAAAAAATTTGCTTGTCTTGCAAAGCGCTCTCAAACCAAGTTACTCTCAAACCAAGGTTTTACTGTACTTTACAATAAGACCTAGTTGAAACAGAGTGGTGGGCAGCTTCAGCAATAGCATGTAATGCCTACATGCAGTAATCAGGGGCAGCAGACTATTACATTAAAAAGGGTATTTACTTATGAGATAAAACTATAACTACCACTTTAAAAAAACACTGGTGTGGCCACATATTGAGTATGTTATCCAGTTCTAGTCACCAGTCCTCAGGAGGATGTGTTTTAATTGGAGAGAGTCAGCCTCAGAGGCCAGTAGCAATAGAAGTAGCGAGGCACCCACTAGCCCGCTGGATAAGTACAGAAGCAATTCACTCTGGCAGATGAAATGAACTCACCTGAGGTGCAGAGTGTAAGTAACAACTGGTGTTCACCATGTGTGTTCTCATGTTAGTACCAGGTTGGGGTCTTCAGAATCACCCCACCAGGAAGTGAGCAAGCTGGGGCCCTGTAGCAGATATAGCAGGTAGGGATAAGCACATGTGTAGTCAGTAAACAAGCCAAAGGTTGGTTAATGAGTGGTTGCAGGTTGGAATCAAGCAGAAGCGTAATCGAGGAACACGCCAAAGGTTGATATCGAGTGGTAGAGAAGATACTGATGGCAGCAGGAGTGGCAAGAGTGAAATATAGGCTGGAGAACATGATAATCTGGCAAACAGGAAGTGCAGAGACACGGCCCAAAGCAAGGACATTCATAAATTGCGCAAAGGGTTCAAGGTTCAAGAAAAACAGGGTTAAGGCAAGATAATTTAAGGAGTTGTCCCGGGAGCTGTCCAGCAGGTTCAGACCCAGGTCCTGACAGTACTGCCTCCAGGATGTCCACTGGATGTCTTATTTGTGAGGGAACCTCTGGTTGAGATAGTGAGATCAGGAAAAAAAACTGGATGATACCCAGTGTTTAAGTAAAAAGGGCTTTGAGAAGTGGAGCTGTGTTTAGAATTGTTATAAGCAAACTCTGCTGTAGGTACATAGTTCACCCAATCATCCTGAAGATAACTGACAAAACATCAAAGGTATTGCTCCAGAGTTTGATTGATCCTCTCGGTCTGACCATTAGACTGGGGATGAAAAGCAGAGGACAGAATATTTGTAACACCTAATGTTGAGCAAAAGCTTTACCAGAATTTTGAAGTAAACTGCACTCCTTTGTCTGACACTACATCATCAGGGATTCCATACAGTTCCACAGTTTGTTCAGCAATGGGTACCCCCTTAATTGGTAGAAAATGAGCCATTTTAGTGATAAGATCGACAACTACCAAGATAGTGGTCATTTCTTTTGAAGGAGGTAAACTGACCACAAACTCCATAGAAAGTGGACTTAATGGAACAGGGTGTGGCAGGACCAATCCTAAAGGAGAAGCTTGGGGTGTCTTATTGCATGCAGAGGTCAGGCACTAGGCCACATAGCCTTTTACATCTTTTTTGTAACCAGGCCACCAAAGAAAAGTGATAAAAGTTCTTTTGTTTTTTGAAAACCCCAAATGCCCAGCAAGTTTGGTATCATGAGCCTACTTGAAGGCTTCAATCCAAGCAGATCCAGGTACATAGAGATGATGCCCTTAAAGCCAAAAGCTGTTCTTTTAAGCCAGGTTAATGTCCCTAGGTGGATGATTAAGAAGTGGGTGATTATTTTTCCCCACTTTAAAAAGATGCAAGAATGCCTTAGAACTTGTGGCCCCTAGGAAGTTCTTTTATGGCAAGATCGTGCATTTAGAGTTGTTTTCCTGGAGAGGCCCAGACAACATCTGTGATACAACATCATCCAAACCCTTCCTTGACCCTTCCTTGAGATAGTAAATAGGGTTGAGCGGACACCTAGATGTCCGTGTTCGACGGGTTCGGCCGAACTTTAAAAAAAAGTCCGGGTCCGTGTCCCGGACTTTTACCAAACTTTTCCCGGACACCGAACCCCATTGAAGTCAATGGGGACCCGAACTTTAAGGCACTAAAATGGCTCTAAAACACCAATGGAAAGGGCTAGAGTGCTGCAAATGGCAGCAAAACGTAGTTAAGAGCATGGCAAGTGCTCTGCAAACAAATGTGGATAGGGAAATAACTTAAAACAACAAAAAAAAAAAACAGAAAAATAAAACAATGTTCTTCATCTCTGAAGGACGAGGCCCATATGGAGTAGGAGGTAGGTTGAGGTGGTGGTGGATGTGGCGGTGTCATAGGCGTGCGCACAGGGTGTGCCTGGTGTACCTGGGCACACCCTAATCACCTAGGGCACATAGCATTATCGCTCTGTTTGCCAGTGAGGAGATGGGAAAGATCTCCCTCGCACCTGCTCTGCTCTATTTCTCTTTGCCAGCAGGGAGAGTAATGTATCTGGGCCATGTACATGTAGGCAAACACATGCATGTGTATTTCAACTTTGGGGTGCACACCCTAATGCAATAGGCTGCGCACACCTATGGGCGGTGTAGGTGGAAGCGGCGGTGGAGGAGGACCAGGGCCGGATTAAGAGCATCATGGTCTTGGTGCTGAGGATTTTGAAGGGCCTTAAGGGCCGTGCCTTGGCATGCACCCAGAGGAGGAAGGGTGCAGCCATGCATGCCTAATTCAACATGGGATGCTGTCTCTGAAGCCCATAAACACATCCATGCATCGGCAACTGTCCCTCCCTGTCCGGCCTTCGCGCTGTGTGGGGAGGTTCTGAGGGTGCTGCCTGGGGAAGCGAGCATAGAAGCCAGACTTCTGTGTTTACAAGTGACAGAAGAGCGGTCACAGTGAATATGGCCAACCCGGGGCCTATATAAAAGGTAGGGGCCTGCATGGAGCTGCAGCTCCAATAGCCCCTACGTTAATCTGGCCCTGAGGAGGAGGATGAGGTAGCCAACACTGCTTCTTTTCACAAATTTTAAATGAGGGTACACCCCAAAAGAGTGAGAAAGAGCAAAAATGGAACAATGGCTGGGTAAGGTCGGTATCCATTGCTATTCTGCACAAGGTACGGAAAAGTCCCGTGGGATCCATGCCTGGTTCATTTTAATGAACGTGAGCTTGTCCACATTGTCTCTGGACAGGCGGCTGCGCTTGTCTGTTATAACACCCCCAGCCGTGCTAAATACCCGTTCAGATAATACACTGGCTGCAGGGCACGCCAGCACCTCCAAGGCGTAAAGGGCAAGCTCAGGCCATGTGCCCAATTTGGACCCAGAAGTTGAAGGGGGCAGACCCCTCATTCACTACATGTAGGCGTGTGCACACATACTGCTCCACCATGTTGGTAAAATGCTGCCTCCTGCTAAGACGTTCCATCTTAGCTGCTGGTGCTGCTGTTTGTTGTGGCGTGCTGACAAAGCTTTTCCACATTTCGGCCATGCTAACCCTGCCTTCTGAGGTGCTGGCGGTGCCTCCTCCTCCTCCTCCTCTGCCTTGTGCTTCCACTGTGGCCCCGCTGTCAGATGGGAATGCCAGCAGCATCACGTCTACCAGCGTGCGCTTGTACTCGCGCATCTTGCGATCGCGCTCCAGTTAGTGAATTAAGGACGGTACGTTGTCCTTGTAACGGGGATCCAGCAGCGTGGCCACCCAGTAATCAGCACAAGTTAGAATGTGGGCAACTCGGCGGTCGTTGTGGAGACACTGCAGCATGTAATCGCTCATGTGTGCCAGGCTGCCCAGAGGCGACGAAAGGCTGTCCTCTGTGGGAGGTGTATAGTCCGTGTCCTCTGTATCCCCCCAGCCACGCACCAGTGATGGCCATGAGCTGGCCTGGGTGCCACCCTGCTGTGAACATGGTTCCATCTCCTCCTCCAGCTCCTCCTCCTCCTCATCCTCCTCATCCTCCAGAACTGTGCCCCTGCTGGACAATTGTGTCCCTGGCGTTTGTGTGTGCAGGAACCCACCCTCGGAGCCCCTTGCGAATGACTGCCCTGAAAGCCTTTGAAATGTTACCTCTTCATCCTCCTCCTCCTCATCCTGTGCCACATCCTCTTCCATCATCGCCCGAATTGTTTTTTCAAGGAAGCATAGAAGTGGGATAGTTAAGCTGAGAACGGCGTCATTGCCACTGGCCATGTTGGTGAAGTACTCAAAACAGCGCAACAAGGCACACAGGTCTCACATGGAGGCCCAGTTATTGGTGGTGAAGTGGTGCTGTTCCGCAGAGCGACTCACGCGTGCGTGCTGCAGCTGAAACTCCACTATGGCCTGCTGCTGCTCGCACAGTCTTTGCAGCATGTGCAAGGTGGAGTTCCACCTTGTGGGCACGTCACATATGAGGCGGTGAGCGGGAAGGCCGAAGTTACGCTGCAGCCCTGCCAGGCGAGCAGCAGCAGGGTGAGAACGCCGAAAGTGCGCACAGACGGCCAGCACTTTCTGCAGCAGCTCTGACATATCGGGGTAGTTTTTAAGGAACCTCTGCACCACCAAATTCAGCACATGCGCCAGGCAAGGGATGTGCGTCAAACCGGCTAGGCCCAGAGCTGCTATGAGATTTCGCCCGTTATCGCACACCACCAGGCCGGGCTTGAGGCTCGCTGGCAGCAACCACTCATTTGTCTGCTGTTCCATGCTCCTCCACAACTCCTGCGCGGTGTGTGGTTTGTCCCCCAAACAGGCAAGTTGTAAAACTGCCTGCTGTCGTTTAGCCCTGGCCGTGCTGAAGTTGGTGGTGAAGGTATTACGCTGTCCGGATGAGGAGGCGGTAGAGGATGAGGTAGCGGAGTAGGATGAGTTAGGAACAGGAGGCAAACTGAAGCGCCCTGCAATCCTCGGTGGTGGAAGGACATGTGCCAAATTGCTATCCGCCTCAGGCCCATCCGCCACTGCATTTACCCAGTGTGCCGTTAGGGAGATATAACGCCCCTGACCGTGCTTACTGGTCCACGTATCGGTAGTTAGGTGGACCTTGGCACAGATGGCGTTGCGCAGTGCACACCTGATTTTTTCCCCCACTTGGTTGTGCAGGGAAGGGATGGCTTGCCTGGAAAAGTAGTGGCGGCTGGGCACGACGTACTGTGGGACAGCCACCGACATAAGCTTTTTAAAACTGGGCGTCTCCACCAGACGGAATGACAGCATTTCAAAGGCCAATAATTGTGAAATGCTGGCATTCAGGGCCAGGGATCGCGGGTGGGTAGGGGGGTACTTCCTCTTCCTCTCAAGTGTTTGGGAGATGGAAAGCTGAACGCTTCCACGGGACATTGTGGAGATGGTTGTTGGTGACCCAGGTGGTGGTGTTGCTGACAGATCGTCTGTTTGCGGGGTGGCAGGTGCCGGTATGACTACAGAGGTGGCTGGAGCAGAAGAGGAAGCAGGATGAGCCAGAGACGTTTCTTGGTTTTGAAGGTGTGTACTCCACTGCAGCTCGTGCTTTGCACTTAGATGCCTGATCATGCAGGTTGTGCTCAGGTTGAGAAGGTTTATGCCTCGCTTCAGGCTCTGATTGCACAGGGTGCAAACCACTCGTGTCCTGTCATCAGCACATTTTCTAAAGAACTTCCACGCTAGAGAACTCTTTTGAGCTGACTTTGGTGCGCTCGTTCCCTTGCTGCTTTGGGCAGTAGCAAGCGTAGTGTCTAGGGCACGGCCGCTCCGCTTCTGCACCCTGCTCCCTCTTCTGCTGTGCTGGTGGCTCTGTGCGACCACCGCCTCTTCCTCCAAACTACTCAGGTCACCTGCATGACGTTCATTCCATGTGGGGTCGAGGACCTCATCGTCCTCCACATCATCTTCCACCCAGTCTTCACCCCTGCCCTCCCTGTCGGTCTCCACAATGCTGAACGCCGCAGCAGTTGGCACCTGCGTTTCGTCATCATCGGAGACGTGCTGTGATGGTCCTTCCATGTACTCATCTTGAGAAATAAGTGGTTGGGCATCGCTGCACTCAATCTCTTCCACTTCTGGGGCAGGGCTAGGTGGATGGCCCTGGGAAACCCTGCTGACAGAGTCCTCAAAAAGAATAAGAGACTGCTCTATGGCTTGGGGCTCAGACTGCTTGCCTGATTTGCAAGGGGGTGAGGTGAAAGACGGTTGGACATTGGCTGCAGGTGCCAACTCTGACCTTTCTGCAGTAGACTGGGTGGGAGACAATGTGATGGAACTGGAGGCACTGTCAGCAGCAAACCAATCTACTATCGCCTCTTTGTGTTCTGGCCTCATCACTTCTAGAGGCGTATGATGCCCTACCAAATACTGATGCAGGTTCTGTCGCCTACTCACACTTGAGGAAGGTGTTTCACTTGTGCGTGTAGCTGGCACAGATCGACCACGTCCTCTCCTTGCAACAGGAGCTCTAGCAGCAGCACCACCACGACCCAGGCCACGGCCCCTATTTGACGCTCTCCTCATATTTCTGAAATTTAAGATCTTGCCCTAGAAAGGTCTTTATTGAATAGCGGAACAAAAGAACAACAGTATCGCACGGGTGTATCTCACAGTCAAATATGCAAACTATGCCGCAATTTAATGTTTTTTACACCAAAAGGGTGTGTATTGAATAGCGGAATAGGATAAAAAACTGTGTATCTCACACGTACAAACACAGACTAGGCCCGATTAAATTTTTTCCTACCCTAAAGGGAGGATGAGGAAGAGGAGTATGGAACAGGCAGCACCCTCAAATCTTCAGAAGTATGAGATGAACCCCAAAAACTTGGAAAGGTGGATCTCACACGTACCGACACAGACTATTCCGCAATTTAATTGAGCCCCAAAGGTTTTTATTGAATAGCGGAATAGGAAATATGATCAAAAAAAAGTGTATGTTTTTCACACGTACAGAAGCACACTAGGCCCCAATTACTATTGTTTGTACACCTAAAAGGATGGATGAGGAGGAGGAGGAGGAGTATAGAACAGGCAGCACCCTCAAAGCTTCAGAAGTATGAGATGAACCCCAAAAACTTGGAAAGGTGGATCTCACACGTACAGACACAGACTATTCCGCAATTTAATTGAGCCCCAAAGGTTTTTATTGAATAGCGGAATAGGAAATATGATCAAAAAAAAGTGTATGTTTTTCACACGTACAGAAGCACACTAGGCCCAAATTACTATTGTTTGTACACCTAAAAGGATGGATGAGGAAGAGGAGGAGGAGGAGTATAGAACAGGCAGCACCCTCAAAGCTTCAGAAGTATGAGATGAACCCCAAAAACTTGGAAAGGTGGATCTCACACGTACCGACACAGACTATTCCGCAATTTAATTGAGCCCCAAAGGTTTTTATTGAATAGCGGAATAGGAAATATGATAAAAAAAAAGTGTATGTTTTTCACACGTACAGAAGCACACTAGGCCCAAATTACTATTGTTTGTACACCTAAAAGGATGGATGAGGAAGAGGAGGAGGAGGAGTATAGAACAGGCAGCACCCTCAAAGCTTCAGAAGTATGAGATGAACCCCAAAAACTTGGAAAGGTGGATCTCACACGTACCGACACAGACTATTCCGCAATTTAATTGAGCCCCAAAGGTTTTTATTGAATAGCGGAATAGGAAATATGATAAAAAAAAGTGTATGTTTTTCACACGTACAGAAGCACACTAGGCCCCAATTACTATTGTTTGTACACCTAAAAGGATGGATGAGGAGGAGGAGGAGGAGGAGTATAGAACAGGCAGCACCCTCAAAGCTTCAGAAGTATGAGATGAACCCCAAAAACTTGGAAAGGTGGATCTCACACGTACCGACACAGACTATTCCGCAATTTAATTGAGCCCCAAAGGTTTTTATTGAATAGCGGAATAGGAAATATGATAAAAAAAAGTGTATGTTTTTCACACGTACAGAAGCACACTAGGCCCCAATTACTATTGTTTGTACACCTAAAAGGATGGATGAGGAGGAGGAGGAGGAGGAGTATAGAACAGGCAGCACCCTCAAAGCTTCAGAAGTATGAGATGAACCCCAAAAACTTGGAAAGGTGGATCTCACACGTACCGACACAGACTATTCCACAATTTAATTGAGCCCCAAAGGTTTTTATTGAATAACGGAATAGGAAATATGATCAAAAAAAGTGTATGTTTTTCACACGTACAGAAGCACACTAGGCCCCAATTACTATTGTTTGTACACCTAAAAGGATGGATGAGGAGGAGGAGGAGGAGTATAGAACAGGCAGCACCCTCAAAGCTTCAGAAGTATGAGATTGTGTTCACTGTACCCCACAAAGATTGTGTTCACTGTACCCCACAAAGATTGTGTTCACTGTACCCCACAAAGGTTTTGTTCACTGCACCCCACAAAGATTGTGTTCACTGTACCCCACAAAGGTTTTGTTCACTGCACCCCACAAAGATTGTGTTCACTGTACCCCACAAAGATTGTGTTCACTGCACGCCAAAAGGATTGTCTTCTCTGCACCCCACAAAGATTGTGTTCACTGTACCCCACAAAGGTTTTGTTCACTGTACCCCACAAAGATTGTGTTCACTGCACTCCAAAAGGATTGTCTTCACTGCACCCCACAAAGATTGTGTTCACTGTACCCCACAAAGGTTTTGTTCACTGCACCCCACAAAGATTGTGTTCACTGTAACCCACAAAGGTTTTGTTCACTGCACCCCACAAAGATTGTGTTCACTGTACCCCCCAAAGATTTTGTTCACTGCACCCCACAAGGATTGTTTGTCTTCACTGCACCCCACATGGATTGTCTTCACTGCACCCCACAAGGATTGTCTTCACTGCACCCCACAAAGATTGTGTTCACTGCACCCCACAAAGGTTTTGTTCACTGCACCCCACAAAGATTGTGTTCACTGCACCCCACAAAGATTGTGTTCACTGTACCCCACTGTGACGGTGCTAACCGTCACTATGTGTGACGGATCACCCTGTCCCTGGATTGTAAACCCCTTTGTGTCATTTTCCTATGAGTTTGGGACATTGCACTTTTATTGCATTTTATTTCCTCTTTATTCATCCTCTGAAAAAAGGAAGATGGCAGGACTCATGCCATTGAGTTAATGTAATGTAATGTTACAGCCCATCCCCCCCCCCTCCTCCTGTTCCTGTGTCTAAGTGTGTGGATTCATGATACAGACAATAGCCTGAGCTGGGCTGGAGACATCTCTCCGCAGGGGGTGTGTATTAAGACTTGCAGTTTCAAATGTACAAATGTTCAGTTCTCATTGGTTGTTGGTTGGTCCTTGTCTCATCCCCCCCCCCTGCAAGGCTAAGGGGAGTGCCCCTTAGCTGTGTGTAACTGTCTGTCTTGGAATGTAATAAACAGTTCCTGTTTTTACCCTCAACTCGGAGCTTTGTCTAGTTTTTGGAGGGGGATTTATTATACAGAAAGCCGTTCGATTGTTTGGGGCTCTCTTTGGATGATTATTCCTATGCTGGCGTGCTTCAGGGGTAATTCGTACATGCTGCAAAGGTGGTACATCCCCTAAACGGCTGTTTCATTCCTTTTTACGCTGAGGTTCGTAACAATTGGTGGCAAGCGACGGGATGACTCCCACCGCCCAGAACAGCTACCGATGCAGTACGAGGAGCTGAAACGGATTACCCTCAAAAAGTTATTGCAACGTAGAGGACGACCAGCAGGTAATTTAAAGAAACGAGAGATTATTGCTCAATTGTTGGAGATGGATGCAGCACAAGAAAGGGAGAGAGCTAATGTGACCGGCATCTTGGATTTAACACCCGAGGAAATACAATTTAACCGGGCAGTGCAAATAAGGCTGGCACATTTTGGCCCCAACCCTACAGCTGATATTGTGGAACGAGTGCAAGCAGCGGTAACAGCCCAACTGCAAGGAAGAGGAGCTGCAGCAGCGGAGGCACCCCATAATAATGTGGGAAGAAAGAAGGTACCTTTTGCTGCGTTTAAAACTTTTGTGGAATCTGAGGGGGAGATTGATGGATTTTTGGCAGACTTTGAAAGGCAGTGTACCTTACACAGGGTGCCCACGGACGAATGGGTCACCATCCTCTCTGGGAAATTGTCCGGCCGGGCCAGCGATGCTTTTCGGGCTATCCCAGAGGAGGACATTATAGATTACCAGGCCGTTAAAGATGCCCTGTTGGCCAGGTATGCAGTAACGCCAGAAGTATACCGGCGGAGGTTCAGAGAGACCCCCAAGCAAGCCAGTGACTCCTATATGGAGTGGGCATGCAGAGTACACCGTGCAGCAACCCACTGGATGGCAGGATGCCAAGCTGTATCTGGGGAGGAGATCTTACAAGTGTTTATGTTGGAACATTGCTTCAACAAGTTACCTGCCGGGGTCAGAGAATGGGTCCGGGACCGTAAACCCTCCACTTTCCCGGAAGCCGCTCGATTGGCAGATGAATATACAGACGCTCGTAAGCTGTATGATAATGTGCCCAAAGCTCCTGCCAGGGTGGAATACCGACAAGCAGCACCCACCAATACTGCTATTTACCAGGCTCCAGCACACCGCACCCCGGCTTTGCCTGAAACCGACAGCTATGCCCAGCCACCCCGTTTTAACTCCAGGGATTATTCGCAACCCATCCGGTGCTTTGGATGCAAACAGCTTGGGCACAAAAGGCCGGAGTGCCCGTTGAACACAGCCAACCAGGCGCAGTCATGGAGACGGCCAGCCGGCGGAAATCTACGCAACTACCAGCCTGCTGCTCACTGCATTGAGCAGGAGGAATGTCGGGGCGTCCTCCATGAAGCAGACCTGGTCCAAGCCATCCACTATTACCATGGCCACAGGCAGCAACAACCTAGCCTCAGACCAATGCTCAAGCCCCGGATTACCAATCTTGGACCACCCCTACCACAAAGAGGGGGGGACTCCTCCAACTCGCAGGCACGCAGATACCAATCCCGCAGTGGGGTACAGTGCTACAGGTGCAAGCAGGTTGGGCACTACCAACGAGACTGTACCCAGAGCAGGGACCAAGCTGCATGGATCCGACCAGGGTCACCCCCTCCAGTAAAGACAACGGTCCCCTACTATCACACAGAGGCTCCCCCAGTCATACCAATATTCAAACCCACCGAGATGCAATTGGGTACCCTTCACGAAGCTGACCCAGTGAAAGCCGCTACAGAGAACCGCCAGCACCATTGCCAATCTGTCCAGTTAAACGGAAAGCCTGTGCGAGGTCTCCGAGACACGGGAGCCACTCTCACTTTGGTCAAGCGACATTTGGTCCCAGATGCCTCCCGAACTGGAGGTTCAGTAGTGGTACGGGTAGCAGGGGGAGGGGTGCACCAGATACCCACTGCGAGGGTCCACTTGAATTGGGGTGCTGGGTCGGGTATGATTGATGTGGGGTTGATACAGGAGCTCCCCACCGATGTCTTACTGGGGAACGACCTAGGCCACTTGACCTCAGCGTTCCTGCCGGTCCAGATCCTGGGCCCACATCACGGAGACCTACTTACATTCTGAGGTCCAGATGCTTGAATGTTTGGATGGAGTGCGGTCATATGGGATAGGTTTTGGTTTGGGAGGGGAGGGCCATGGCAGATTTACTTGGAACTCCCTGGATTGACTCTTTGGGACTTGTTACCCGACTAATTCAGGCACAGACCAGTTGGAGGTCTGGTACCTGGAATTAGTCTACCTTTGGGGGGAAGAGATGTGACGGTGCTAACCGTCACTATGTGTGACGGATCACCCTGTCCCTGGATTGTAAACCCCTTTGTGTCATTTTCCTATGAGTTTGGGACATTGCACTTTTATTGCATTTTATTTCCTCTTTATTCATCCTCTGAAAAAAGGAAGATGGCAGGACTCATGCCATTGAGTTAATGTAATGTAATGTTACAGCCCATCCCCCCCCCCCTCCTCCTGTTCCTGTGTCTAAGTGTGTGGATTCATGATACAGACAATAGCCTGAGCTGGGCTGGAGACATCTCTCCGCAGGGGGTGTGTATTAAGACTTGCAGTTTCAAATGTACAAATGTTCAGTTCTCATTGGTTGTTGGTTGGTCCTTGTCTCATCCCCCCCCCCCCTGCAAGGCTAAGGGGAGTGCCCCTTAGCTGTGTGTAACTGTCTGTCTTGGAATGTAATAAACAGTTCCTGTTTATACTCTCAACTCGGAGCTTTGTCTAGTTTTTGGAGGGGGATTTATTATACAGAAAGCCGTTCGATTGTTTGGGGCTCTCTTTGGATGATTTTTCGTATGCTGGCGTGCTTCAGGGGTAATTCGTACATGCTGCAAAGGTGGTACATCCCCTAAACGGCTGTTTCATTCCTTTTTACGCTGAGGTTCGTAACAATTGGTGGCAAGCGACGGGATGACTCCCACCGCCCAGAACAGCTACCGATGCAGTACGAGGAGCTGAAACGGATTACCCTCAAAAAGTTATTGCAACGTAGAGGACGACCAGCAGGTAATTTAAAGAAACGAGAGATTATTGCTCAATTGTTGGAGATGGATGCAGCACAAGAAAGGGAGAGAGCTAATGTGACTGGCATCTTGGATTCGCCCACAAAGATTGTGTTCACTGCACCCCAAAAGGATTGTCTTCTCTGCACCCCACAAAGATTGTGTTCACTGTACCCCACAAAGGTTTTGTTCACTGCACCCGACAAAGATTGTGTTCACTGTACCCCACAAAGGTTTTGTTCACTGCACCCCACAAAGATTGTGTTCACTGTACCCCACAAAGATTGTGTTCACTATACCCCACAAAGGTTTTGTTCACTGCACCCCACAAAGGTTTTGTTCACTGCACCCCACAAAGATTGTGTTCACTGTACCCCACAAAGATTGTGTTCACTGCACTCCAAAAGGATTGTCTTCACTGCACCCCACAAAGATTGTGTTCACTGTACCCCACAAAGGTTTTGTTTACTGCACCCCACAAAGATTGTGTTCACTGTACCCCCCAAAGATTTTTTTCACTGCACCCCACAAGGATTGTCTTCACTGCACCCCACAAGGATTGTCTTCACTGCACCCCACAAAGATTGTGTTCACTGTACCCCACAAAGATTGTGTTCACTGCACTCCAAAAGGATTGTCTTCACTGCACCCCACAAAGATTGTGTTCACTGCACCCCACAAAGATTGTGTTCACTGTACCCCCCAAAGATTTTGTTCACTGCACCCCACAAGGATTGTCTTCACTGCACCCCACAAAGGATTGTCTTCACTGCACCCCACAAGGATTGTCTTCACTGCACCCCACAAAGATTGTGTTCACTGTACCCCACAAAGATTTTGTTCACTGCACCCCACAAAGATTGTGTTCACTGTACCCCACAAAGATTTTGTTCACTGCACTCCAAAAGGATTGTCTTCACTGCACCCCACAAAGATTGTGTTCACTGTACCCCACAAAGGTTTTGTTCACTGCACCCCACAAAGATTGTGTTCACTGTACCCCACAAAGATTGTGTTCACTGTACCCCACAAAGGTTTTGTTCACTGCACCCCACAAAGATTGTGTTCACTGTACCCCACAAAGGTTGTGTTCACTGCACCCCACAAAGGTTTTGTTCACTGCACCCCACAAAGATTGTGTTCACTGCACCCCACAAAGATTGTGTTCACTGTACCCCACAAAGGTTTTGTTCACTGCACCCCACAAAGATTGTGTTCACTGTACCCCACAAAGATTGTGTTCACTGCACTCCAAAAGGATTGTCTTCACTGCACCCCACAAAGATTGTGTTCACTGTACCCCACAAAGGTTTTGTTCACTGCACCCCACAAAGATTGTGTTCACTGTACCCCACAAAGGTTTTGTTCACTGCACCCCACAAAGATTGTGTTCACTGTACCCCACAAAGGTTTTGTTCACTGCACCCCACAAAGATTGTGTTCACTGTACCCCCCAAAGATTTTGTTCACTGCACCCCACAAGGATTGTCTTCACTGCACCCCACAAGGATTGTCTTCACTGCACCCCACAAAGATTGTGTTCACTGTACCCCACAAAGATTTTGTTCACTGCACCCCACAAAGATTGTGTTCACTGTACCCCACAAAGATTTTGTTCACTGCACTCCAAAAGGATTGTCTTCACTGCACCCCACAAAGATTGTGTTCACTGTACCCCACAAAGGTTTTGTTCACTGCACCCGACAAAGATTGTGTTCACTGTACCCCACAAAGGTTTTGTTCACTGCATCCCACAAAGATTGTGTTCACTGTACCCCACAAAGATTGTGTTCACTGTACCCCACAAAGGTTTTGTTCACTGCACTCCAAAAGGATTGTCTTCACTACACCCCACAAAGATTGTGTTCACTGTACCCCACAAAGGTTTTGTTCACTGCACCCCACAAAGATTGTGTTCACTGTACCCCACAAAGGTTTTGTTCACTGCACCCCACAAAGATTGTGTTCACTGTACCCCCCATAGATTTTGTTCACTGCACCCCACAAGGATTGTCTTCACTGCACCCCACAAGGATTGTCTTCACTGCACCCCACAAATATTGTGTTCACTGCACCCCACAAAGGTTTTGTTCACTGCACCCCACAAAGATTGTGTTCACTGTACCCCCCAAAGATTTTGTTCACTGCACCCCACAAGGATTGTCTTCTCTGCACCCCACAAAGATTGTGTTCACTGTACCCCCCAAAGATTTTGTTCACTGCACCCCACAAGGATTGTCTTCACTGCACCCCACAAGGATTGTCTTCACTGCACCCCACAAAGATTGTGTTCAATGTACCCCCACAAAGGTTTTGTTCACTGCACCCCACAAAGATTTTGTTCACTGCACTCCAAAAGGATTGTGTTCACTGCACCCCAAAAAGATTGTGTTCACTGCAGCCCACACACAGAAAAATGGATGTGGATCACTGACACCTGCCTATCTCCTATCCCACACCACACAGCAATATCGATTGTAGTTTGTAGAACACACTTTCCCTAAAATTCAGCAGACTCTGTCCCTAACAGGATTGAGAAGAGATCGTAGATCAGGAGAACTAAGTGCAGACCCCACCCCACACAGCAATATCGATTGTAGTTTGTAGAACACACTGACCCTATAATTCAGCAGACTCTATCCCTAAAATGCCTACAACTCGCCCTGCCTAAACACTCCGACCTGTCCCTCAATTCTATCCGGACACAAATGGTTTTTTCCTGCCTATCTTTCCCTAATCAGCAGCCAGCACGTTGATGTGTGCTCTGTCCCTGATCTAAGCAGCATAATGACGCCGCTGCGGCTGCCTCGAACTTATAAAGACTTGGTCACATGCTTCAGACGGCCAATCACAGCTACTGAGACATTTGCAGGCATGGCTGGGATGGCTTAAGGCACACCAGTTAAACGATTGTTGATTGGCTGTTGAAAGCCCGCCATGAAAAGAGCGCCAAAGCATGCAAAACCCAGAAATAAAACGACCGAACACGGATTTTTACCCGAATATACAGTAAAGTGTCCGTGTTCGTGTTCGGGTAACAAAAATCCAATTATTCGGTACGAACACGAATAATAAAGTCCGTGTTCGCTCAACACTAATAGTAAATTTGAATGTGGAAAACAGCAGTGACCAATGTGCATGTGTAAAAAAACAATCTCTTGGCAGAACAAATGTATTCTGAATTCTTATGATCAGTGAAAACAGTTACAGGATGATTAGCCCCTTCCAGCAGATGCCTCCATTCAGAAAATGCCTCCTTAATTGCCAGCAACTCCTTATTTCCAATGTCATTATTTTTTTCAGCTGAAGACATGAAGCGAGAGAAATATGCCAAGGATGGAGCTGCATCTTTTGTAATTTTTGCTGAGAAAGGATAACTCGCAAGGCAGAGTCTGAAGCATATACTTCCATAATAAAAGGTGGTTCATTATCGGGATGTACCAATTTTGGTGCAGAAGTTAAAACAGACTTTAGCTTACTTAAGTCAGTCTGCGCCTCAGGTTATTATACAAAGGGCATCCCTTTCTTTGTCAGCTGCATAACTGGTGCTATCACTTTAGAGAAAGTTCCTTATGAATTTCCTGTAGAAGTTGGCAAATCCAACAAAGTGTTGTATTTCCTTAACATATCTAGAGGCAGGCTTATCCACTACTGTTTTGCTCTTCTCGGGATCCATACTCACTTCTTTTGGAGAAATATTATATCCAAAAAACTGGATCTGGGTTTGTTCAAACTCCCATATCTTCAGTTTGATGTAAATTCAGTTCTTCCTTAATTTTTCAAAGACAACACAAACATGCTTGAGATGTCCCTCCAAGTTGTCAGAAATAAAGAGAATGTCATCCAGATATTCAATCATAAACTGGTCCAACAGATCACAAAAAAGCCATTAATAAAGTGTTTTGAAAAATTGCAGGAGAATTGCAAAGGCCAAATGGCATAACCAAGAACTCGAAATGCACATATCTGGTTCTAAAGGCAGTCTTCCATTTGTCTCCTTGACAAATGCTGAAAAGATTATATGTCCCCTGTGAGTCTAGTTGTGTAAAGATTTTGGCAGAACAAAGTCTTTCTAACATTTCAGCGATTAGAGGAAGTGGATATGTTTCTTAATAGGAATTTTATTCAAATCCCTGTAATTGATGGTTGCAGTTTCAAAATTGAACATTTTTAAAGACACACACAAAATCGCAATGTCAGCTGACTGTAATGTTCCGGTACCTTTGGTACCCTAAATTACACTTTCCACAAGTGTATGCGCCCCACCATTTACTTTTGGAAAGGTGCGCATACACCTTTAAGACTGGAGCTGTCATCACCCAGCGCCGGACTAGATGGCTATTTAAAGCGCCGGTTCTCACTCACATGTGTTCGTTCAAACACCCTTACCTGGATGCTAACCTTGCTTGAAGCTTCCATGCTTGCAAGCTTACTTCGCTGACGGAACCTCGCTGCGCTGATGCCTGTATCCCGCTACTGGATCATCCGCCTCTCCTGAACCACCCTTCGGCTGTATCGCTAATAGTGCTAAGTACCCCGCAGGGGAATTCTCTATAAACTTATACTAAGCTTACACTATCTAGCTCTGCATAGTAAAGACTGTTTATCACATCTGCATAACTAGATTGCTAGCTCTTGAGACTACTGCTACTTTTCTGCACTGGGTTGATCTCTTTTGTATGTCCACCTGCTGTTCTATCATCTGCTATCATACAACATTGCTAAACCTTCCTGCATCCATCTGCTACTGTCTCACCTTCAAGTGTCTATCACCTACCACCTCCACTCAACCTATCCCTCAACCTTCATCATTGTGTTACCACATACATAAAGTCATTCTAGGAACCAGCTTGCTAATTGTGTGTATTTACTGGCTGAAATAAGACCTTCCACACATGATGAGTCATTGAGGTTGGGAATGGTATCTCAGCATATCTCTTACATGACTACTCACGTGGAACTATTTCTGCAGCTGAAAATCCACACCATATAAGAAACGCAGAAGCGTTACAGATTGAACGAACCCAAAAAATGGATTCAGCAGAAATAACCACTCAGGTGACACAATTAAAACAGCAAGTATCTGCGTTAATACACGCACTTGCTGAATTAAAAGAAGACAATCAGGCTCTGTCGCAGCAGGTAATTAGACTGACACAACTTACCTCTGCTCAGTCCCCTGAACCCAAGATAAATCCCCCTTTGGTATTTACAGGCGATCGCAAAAAATTTCGCGAATTTAAAAACGCATGTGAGTTACTTTTTTTGCTAAAACCTCGTACCTACCTTACTGATCACATTAAGGTTTGTACTATTATTTCTTACCTATCAAACGATCCTCGAGCCTGGGCAGATTCTCTTTTTGAGAAAAACGACCAGCTTCTCAACTCCTATGCCTTGTTCCTGGCAGAGCTCACTAGCCTATATGATGACCCCAATAGGCAGAGTACTGCTGATCTTCAGTTAAGATCCTTGAAACAAGGAAGGAGGCCTGTAGAAGACTTTGTTGCAGAGTTCAAGAGATGGACCCTTGATTCAGAATGGAATGATGCATCTCTGAAAACCCAATTTAGGCTTGGCCTATCAGAAGCCGTTAAGGACGAGCTCGCCCGAGCAGATCTGCCAAAAACCCTGGATGCACTAATACAACTCTGTATTACCATAGATAGAAGACTACGAGAAAGAAAGGCTGAAAAGATGGGAATGCCATTATCCGTTTCCTCTCGGAGTCTGGCCGTTGACCCCGTTCCTATGGAGATAGGAACCATACGCCCACCGCTATCAACTATGGAAAAAGCCAAAAGACGAAATGAAAATCTCTGCTTGTACTGTGCATCCCCGGATCACAAGATAAACGTCTGTCCCCTAGTCAACAAAAAGAAGGGTGAGTGTTCACATGTCTCCCTAGGAGGATTGACAACTTCATTCACTAACCCCTACATTTCTGTTTTTTTGACATTACAGTGGGACCAGAACAGGATTACTACTAAGGCCATGATTGACACAGGATCTTGTGGAAATTATATGGATATATGTTTTGCTGCTTTAAATAAAATTCCTATTATTTCTAAACTCAAACCTGTCTCAGTAAGTCTTATTACCGGTGTTCCGTTATCCTCTGGTCCGATCACCGATCAGACACAAGCACTTCTAGTCACTATTAACGAGTCTCATAGGGAGACTTCTACCTTCGATTTAATACCATCACCCCACTTTCCCATTGTGTTGGGACTTCCCTGGTTGCACACACACCAACCAACCATAGATTGGAAGAAACGGTCCTTGACCTTCCCTTCTTGTTATTGCGAGGAAACGTGTAACCTCCCGTTTTCCGGGAAGATTCTGTCTGTGGTGACAGATGAGATTGCACCACTATGTTATCAGGATCTTTCTGAGGTTTTTCTTGAGAAAAATGCTCAAGCATTACCTCCTCATCGAGACTATGATTGTAGCATTGATCTACTCCCAAATAGCAAATTGCCGTTCGGTCATGTTTATCCTCTTTCACAGGATGAACTTGCCCATCTCAAAACCTATTTGGATGAGAACTTGGAAAAAGGTTTTATTAGACCTTCCACTTCTTCCACAGCAGCAGGACTCTTTTTTGTTCGCAATAAAGATTCAAGTCTCAGACCTATCATCGACTACAGAAAATTGAATGCTATCACAATAAAAGATCGCTATCCTCTACCGCTTATCCCTGAGCTCATTGAGCAGGTGCGTGGAGCTACCTATTTTTCAAAATTAGACCTGAAAGGAGCATACAATCTCATTCGAATCAGTGATGGACACGAGTGGAAGACTGCATTCAGAACTAGATACGGATTGTTCGAATATCTTGTGATGCCATTCGGCCTATGCAATGCCCCTGCAGTTTTCCAACGATTTATAAACAATATTTTTAAAGACTTACTAGATGTCTGTGTTTTGGTATATCTGGACGATATACTTATATATTCACGGACCCTGTCTGAACACATAAGACATGTAAGACTTGTATTATCGAGATTGCTTGCACATAATCCTTATGTGAAGCTGAAGAAATGCTTGTTCCATAAAGATGAGGTACTCTTTCTAGGCTACATCATATCCAAAACAGGAATCGAGATGGACTTGAGTAAAATATCCTGCATTCAGGATTGGCCTACACCAACTACACGCAAGGCGCTACAGCGATTCCTGGGATTTGAAAATTTCTACAGGAAGTTCATAAAAAACTTTTCTGCTATTGTGAGACCCCTCACACAGCTCACTAGCATAAAAATACCATTTAAATGGTCAGAAGAAGCAAATAAGGCTTTCCACTTGTTAAAGACAAGGTTTACTTCCGCTCCCATATTACGCCATCCAGACCCATCCCTCCAATACATTCTGGAGGTAGATGCGTCAAACATGGCAGTAGGAGCAATACTCTCCCAACGACCTACCCACACTTCACCACTTCATCCAGTCGCTTTTTTTTCGAAATCCCTGAGCAGTCCCGAGATAAATTACCCCGTGGGTGAAAAGGAACTGCTTGCTATAAAATTGGCTCTGGAGAATTGGCGACATTTACTCAAAGGCACCCAACTACAAATAATTATATACACGGACCATAAAAACCTCCAATATCTTCAGACTAGCAAAACTCTCTCGCATCGACAGGTACGATGGTCACTATTCTTTATAAGGTTTAACTTCCTAGTGACCTACACACCTGCAGATAAGAACAAAAAGGCGGATGCACTATCACGACTAACTGAAGAAAACTACTTTGAAATCCCTTCCGTTCCTATAATACCTCACAAACGCATTATTGGAGTTGTCCGTTCCTTAAAGGAAGAGGTTCTGCATGGTATAAGTTTGGATTCACCCCCACCACAACTAAATACTGATGCAGAAGGCTTCCTCTACTACAACGACAAACTTTACATACCACCTACCCTACGCACCAAGATCTTGGAATTATTGCATGATGTGCCTATGGCAGGACATATGGGTATGACAAAGACTTTCAATTTGATTTCTCGACAATTCTGGTGGCCTGACATGAAAACATCTATACAAAAATTCGTCTCTTCATGCAATGTCTGTGCCAGGTCCAAAATTGACACTACGAGACCATCCGGTCTACTATGCAGTCTACCAATACCCCAAACTCCATGGGAGGTTTTGTCATTGGACTTCATCGTAGAATTGCCTCCTTCCAAAGGATTTAATACCATCTTGGTGTCAGTGGACCATCTGACAAAGATGGCACATTTCATTGCTATTCGCAGACTACCTTCGTCCAAACAAACGGCAGAACTCCTGATGAAACATGTCTTCAGATTACATGGTATCCCAAAAACTCTTCTGTCTGACCGTGGATCCCAATTTATTTCTAAATTCTGGCAAGAACTATGTCACATACTACGGATTGAGCGGAAGCTCACTTCTCCTTACCATCCGCAGACCAACGGACAGACTGAAAGAGTCAACCAATGCATCGAGCAGTATTTACGTTGTTACACTTCTTACCAACAGGATGATTGGTTGGATCTTCTCCCCCTGGCAGAATTTGCCTACAACAACGCAACTCACAGTACAACCAAGCAGAGTCCGTTCTACTTGAACTATGGGTTCCATCCCTCTATTCTCCCTTCACGCATCCTTCCTTCAAATAACCCAGTAGCCTCAGACTATCTTACCCAAATAAAGGATTCTCTGGGTTTACTAAATACTACCATTGCACACGCTCACAGTCAACAAAAGAAGTACTATGATCTTCGTAGAAGACCTTCTCCACAGTATACTATCGGGGACCTCGTTTGGCTCTCAACAAAAAACTTGAGACTGAAGATCCCTAGCAAAAAGCTTGGACCTCTGTTCTTGGGACCTTTCCCAATCAAGAAACTTATTGGAAAAGCTGCAGTGCAGCTTACATTACCAATGGACCTAAAAATCCATCCCATTTTCCATGTGTCGCTACTAAAACCCCATGTTTCGGACCAAGGAATAAGGCCTAATATTCCACCTCCCCCTCCTGTACAAGTTGAAGGTGGAGAAGAATACGAGATAAAAGAGATTCTGGATTCTCGTATCTACAGAAGAAGACTTCAGTACTTGGTTAGATGGAAGAACTATGGGCCCCAAGACGACACCTGGCTAAACACCTCTGACATACATGCCCCTAGATTAATCCGCAATTTTCATGCGGGATACCCAGACAAACCAGCTCCAGAGGCCTTCAGGAGCAGGCCTTAAGGGGGGGTATTGTAATGTTCCGGTACCTTTGGTACCCTAAATTACACTTTCCACAAGTGTATGCGCCCCACCATTGACTTTTGGAAAGGTGCGCATACACCTTTAAGACTGGAGCTGTCATCACCCAGCGCCGGACTAGATGGCTATTTAAAGCGCCGGTTCTCACTCACATGTGTTCGTTCAAACACCCTTACCTGGATGCTAACCTTGCTTGAAGCTTCCATGCTTGCAAGCTTACTTCGCTGACGGAACCTCGCTGCGCTGATCCCTGTATCCCGCTACTGGATCATCCGCCTCTCCTGAACCACCCTTCGGCTGTATCGCTAATAGTGCTAAGTACCCCGCAGGGGAATTCTCTATAAACTTATACTAAGCTTACACTATCTAGCTCTGCATAGTAAATACTGTTTATCACATCTGCATAACTAGATTGCTAGCTCTTGAGACTACTGCTACTTTTCTGCACTGGGTTGATCTCTTTTGTATGTCCACCTGCTGTTCTATCATATGCTATCATACAACATTGCTAAACCTTCCTGCATCCATCTGCTACTGTCTCACCTTCAAGTGTCTATCACCTACCACCTCCACTCAACCTATCCCTCAACCTTCATCATTGTGTTACCACATACATAAAGTCATTCTAGGAACCAGCTTGCTAATTGTGTGTATTTACTGGCTGAAATAAGACCTTCCACACATGATGAGTCATTGAGGTTGGGAATGGTATCTCAGCATATCTCTTACATGACTACTCACGTGGAACTATTTCTGCAGCTGAAAATCCACACCATATAAGAAACGCAGAAGCGTTACAGATTGAACGAACCCAAAAAATGGATTCAGCAGAAATAACCACTCAGGTGACACAATTAAAACAGCAAGTATCTGCGTTAATACACGCACTTGCTGAATTAAAAGAAGACAATCAGGCTCTGTCGCAGCAGGTAATTAGACTGACACAACTTACCTCTGCTCAGTCCCCTGAACCCAAGATAAATCCCCCTTTGGTATTTACAGGCGATCGCAAAAAATTTCGCGAATTTAAAAACGCATGTGAGTTACTTTTTTTGCTAAAACCTCGTACCTACCTTACTGATCACATTAAGGTTTGTACTATTATTTCTTACCTATCAAACGATCCTCGAGCCTGGGCAGATTCTCTTTTTGAGAAAAACGACCAGCTTCTCAACTCCTATGCCTTGTTCCTGGCAGAGCTCACTAGCCTATATGATGACCCCAATAGGCAGAGTACTGCTGATCTTCAGTTAAGATCCTTGAAACAAGGAAGGAGGCCTGTAGAAGACTTTGTTGCAGAGTTCAAGAGATGGACCCTTGATTCAGAATGGAATGATGCATCTCTGAAAACCCAATTTAGGCTTGGCCTATCAGAAGCCGTTAAGGACGAGCTCGCCCGAGCAGATCTGCCAAAAACCCTGGATGCACTAATACAACTCTGTATTACCATAGATAGAAGACTACGAGAAAGAAAGGCTGAAAAGATGGGAATGCCATTATCCGTTTCCTCTCGGAGTCTGGCCGTTGACCCCGTTCCTATGGAGATAGGAACCATACGCCCACCGCTATCAACTATGGAAAAAGCCAAAAGACGAAATGAAAATCTCTGCTTGTACTGTGCATCCCCGGATCACAAGATAAACGTCTGTCCCCTAGTCAACAAAAAGAAGGGTGAGTGTTCACATGTCTCCCTAGGAGGATTGACAACTTCATTCACTAACCCCTACATTTCTGTTTTTTTGACATTACAGTGGGACCAGAACAGGATTACTACTAAGGCCATGATTGACACAGGATCTTGTGGAAATTATATGGATATATGTTTTGCTGCTTTAAATAAAATTCCTATTATTTCTAAACTCAAACCTGTCTCAGTAAGTCTTATTACCGGTGTTCCGTTATCCTCTGGTCCGATCACCGATCAGACACAAGCACTTCTAGTCACTATTAACGAGTCTCATAGGGAGACTTCTACCTTCGATTTAATACCATCACCCCACTTTCCCATTGTGTTGGGACTTCCCTGGTTGCACACACACCAACCAACCATAGATTGGAAGAAACGGTCCTTGACCTTCCCTTCTTGTTATTGCGAGGAAACGTGTAACCTCCCGTTTTCCGGGAAGATTCTGTCTGTGGTGACAGATGAGATTGCACCACTATGTTATCAGGATCTTTCTGAGGTTTTTCTTGAGAAAAATGCTCAAGCATTACCTCCTCATCGAGACTATGATTGTAGCATTGATCTACTCCCAAATAGCAAATTGCCGTTCGGTCATGTTTATCCTCTTTCACAGGATGAACTTGCCCATCTCAAAACCTATTTGGATGAGAACTTGGAAAAAGGTTTTATTAGACCTTCCACTTCTTCCACAGCAGCAGGACTCTTTTTTGTTCGCAATAAAGATTCAAGTCTCAGACCTATCATCGACTACAGAAAATTGAATGCTATCACAATAAAAGATCGCTATCCTCTACCGCTTATCCCTGAGCTCATTGAGCAGGTGCGTGGAGCTACCTATTTTTCAAAATTAGACCTGAAAGGAGCATACAATCTCATTCGAATCAGTGATGGACACGAGTGGAAGACTGCATTCAGAACTAGATACGGATTGTTCGAATATCTTGTGATGCCATTCGGCCTATGCAATGCCCCTGCAGTTTTCCAACGATTTATAAACAATATTTTTAAAGACTTACTAGATGTCTGTGTTTTGGTATATCTGGACGATATACTTATATATTCACGGACCCTGTCTGAACACATAAGACATGTAAGACTTGTATTATCGAGATTGCTTGCACATAATCCTTATGTGAAGCTGAAGAAATGCTTGTTCCATAAAGATGAGGTACTCTTTCTAGGCTACATCATATCCAAAACAGGAATCGAGATGGACTTGAGTAAAATATCCTGCATTCAGGATTGGCCTACACCAACTACACGCAAGGCGCTACAGCGATTCCTGGGATTTGCAAATTTCTACAGGAAGTTCATAAAAAACTTTTCTGCTATTGTGAGACCCCTCACACAGCTCACTAGCATAAAAATACCATTTAAATGGTCAGAAGAAGCAAATAAGGCTTTCCACTTGTTAAAGACAAGGTTTACTTCCGCTCCCATATTACGCCATCCAGACCCATCCCTCCAATACATTCTGGAGGTAGATGCGTCAAACATGGCAGTAGGAGCAATACTCTCCCAACGACCTACCCACACTTCACCACTTCATCCAGTCGCTTTTTTTTCGAAATCCCTGAGCAGTCCCGAGATAAATTACCCCGTGGGTGAAAAGGAACTGCTTGCTATAAAATTGGCTCTGGAGAATTGGCGACATTTACTCAAAGGCACCCAACTACAAATAATTATATACACGGACCATAAAAACCTCCAATATCTTCAGACTAGCAAAACTCTCTCGCATCGACAGGTACGATGGTCACTATTCTTTATAAGGTTTAACTTCCTAGTGACCTACACACCTGCAGATAAGAACAAAAAGGCGGATGCACTATCACGACTAACTGAAGAAAACTACTTTGAAATCCCTTCCGTTCCTATAATACCTCACAAACGCATTATTGGAGTTGTCCGTTCCTTAAAGGAAGAGGTTCTGCATGGTATAAGTTTGGATTCACCCCCACCACAACTAAATACTGATGCAGAAGGCTTCCTCTATTACAACGACAAACTTTACATACCACCTACCCTACGCACCAAGATCTTGGAATTATTGCATGATGTGCCTATGGCAGGACATATGGGTATGACAAAGACTTTCAATTTGATTTCTCGACAATTCTGGTGGCCTGACATGAAAACATCTATACAAAAATTCGTCTCTTCATGCAATGTCTGTGCCAGGTCCAAAATTGACACTACGAGACCATCCGGTCTACTATGCAGTCTACCAATACCCCAAACTCCATGGGAGGTTTTGTCATTGGACTTCATCGTAGAATTGCCTCCTTCCAAAGGATTTAATACCATCTTGGTGTCAGTGGACCATCTGACAAAGATGGCACATTTCATTGCTATTCGCAGACTACCTTCGTCCAAACAAACGGCAGAACTCCTGATGAAACATGTCTTCAGATTACATGGTATCCCAAAAACTCTTCTGTCTGACCGTGGATCCCAATTTATTTCTAAATTCTGGCAAGAACTATGTCACATACTACGGATTGAGCGGAAGCTCACTTCTCCTTACCATCCGCAGACCAACGGACAGACTGAAAGAGTCAACCAATGCATCGAGCAGTATTTACGTTGTTACACTTCTTACCAACAGGATGATTGGTTGGATCTTCTCCCCCTGGCAGAATTTGCCTACAACAACGCAACTCACAGTACAACCAAGCAGAGTCCGTTCTACTTGAACTATGGGTTCCATCCCTCTATTCTCCCTTCACGCATCCTTCCTTCAAATAACCCAGTAGCCTCAGACTATCTTACCCAAATAAAGGATTCTCTGGGTTTACTAAATACTACCATTGCACACGCTCACAGTCAACAAAAGAAGTACTATGATCTTCGTAGAAGACCTTCTCCACAGTATACTATCGGGGACCTCGTTTGGCTCTCAACAAAAAACTTGAGACTGAAGATCCCTAGCAAAAAGCTTGGACCTCTGTTCTTGGGACCTTTCCCAATCAAGAAACTTATTGGAAAAGCTGCAGTGCAGCTTACATTACCAATGGACCTAAAAATCCATCCCATTTTCCATGTGTCGCTACTAAAACCCCATGTTTCGGACCAAGGAATAAGGCCTAATATTCCACCTCCCCCTCCTGTACAAGTTGAAGGTGGAGAAGAATACGAGATAAAAGAGATTCTGGATTCTCGTATCTACAGAAGAAGACTTCAGTACTTGGTTAGATGGAAGAACTATGGGCCCCAAGACGACACCTGGCTAAACACCTCTGACATACATGCCCCTAGATTAATCCGCAATTTTCATGCGGGATACCCAGACAAACCAGCTCCAGAGGCCTTCAGGAGCAGGCCTTAAGGGGGGGGTATTGTAATGTTCCGGTACCTTTGGTACCCTAAATTACACTTTCCACAAGTGTATGCGCCCCACCATTTACTTTTGGAAAGGTGCGCATACACCTTTAAGACTGGAGCTGTCATCACCCAGCGCCGGACTAGATGGCTATTTAAAGCGCCGGTTCTCACTCACATGTGTTCGTTCAAACACCCTTACCTGGATGCTAACCTTGCTTGAAGCTTCCATGCTTGCAAGCTTACTTCGCTGACGGAACCTCGCTGCGCTGATCCCTGTATCCCGCTACTGGATCATCCGCCTCTCCTGAACCACCCTTCGGCTGTATCGCTAATAGTGCTAAGTACCCCGCAGGGGAATTCTCTATAAACTTATACTAAGCTTACACTATCTAGCTCTGCATAGTAAAGACTGTTTATCACATCTGCATAACTAGATTGCTAGCTCTTGAGACTACTGCTACTTTTCTGCACTGGGTTGATCTCTTTTGTATGTCCACCTGTAGGGTTGAGCGGACACCTAGATGTCCGTGTTCGACGGGTTCGGCCGAACTTTAAAAAAAAGTCCGGGTCCGTGTCCCGGACTTTTACCGAACTTTTCCCGGACACCGAACCCCATTGAAGTCAATGGGGACCCGAACTTTAAGGCACTAAAATGGCTCTAAAACACCAAAGGAAAGGGCTAGAGTGCTGCAAATGGCAGCAAAACGTAATTAAGAGCATGGCAAGTGCTCTGCAAACAAATGTGGATAGGGAAATAACTTAAAACAACAAAAAAAAACAGAAAAATAAAACAATGTTCTTCTTCATCTCTGAAGGACGAGGCCCATATGGAGTAGGAGGGAGGTTGAGGTGGTGGTGGATGTGGCGGTGACATAGGCGTGCGCACAGGGTGTGCTGGGTGTGCCTGGGCACACCCTAATCACCTAGGGCACATAGCATTGCCAGTGAGGAGATGGGAAAGATCTCCCTGGGACCTGCTCTGCTCTATTTCTCCTTGCCTACAGGTACATGGCCCCGATACATTACTCTCCCTGCTGGCAAACACATGCATGTGTATTTCAACTTTGGGGTGCACACCTTAATGCAATAGGCTGCGCACACCTATGGGCGGTGTAGGTGGAAGCGGCGGTGGAGGAGGACCAGGGCCGGATTAACAGCATCATGGGCTTGGTGCTGAGGATTTTGAAGGGCCTTAGGGCCGTGCCTTGCCATGCACCCAGAGGAGGAAGGGTGCAGCCATGCATGCCTAATTCAACATGGGATGCTGTCTCTGAAGCCCATAAACACATCCATGCATCGCCAACTGTCCCTCCTTGTCCGGCCTTCACGCTGTGTGGGGAGGTTCTGAGGGTGCTGCCTGGGGAAGCGAGCATAGAAGCCAGACTTCTGTGTTTACAAGTGACAGAAGAGCGGTAACAGTGAATATGGCCAACCCGGGGCCTATATAAAAGGTAGGGGCCTGGAGCTGCAGCTCCAATAGCCCCTACATTAATCTGGCCCTGAGGAGGAGGACGAGGTAGCCAACACTGCTTCTTTTCAAAAATTTTAAATGAGGGTACACCCCAAAAGAGTGAGAAAGAGCAAAAATGGAACAATGGGTGGGTAAGGTCGGTATCCATTGCTATTCTGCATAAGGTACGGAAAAGTCCCGTGGGATCCATGCCTGGTTCATTTTAATGAACGTGAGCTTGTCCACATTGTCTCTGGACAGGCGGCTGCGCTTGTCTGTTATAACGCCCCCAGCCGTGCTAAATACCCGTTCAGATAATACACTGGCTGCAGGGCACGCCAGCACCTCCAAGGCGTAAAGGGCAAGCTCAGGCCATGTGCCCAATTTGGAGACCCAGAAGTTGAAGGGGGCAGACCCGTCATTCACTACATGTAGGCGTGTGCACACATACTGCTCCACCATGTTGGTAAAATGCTGCCTCCTGCTAAGACGTTCCATCTGAGCTGCTGGTGCTGCTGTTTGTTGTGGCATGCTGACAAAGCTTTTCCACATTTCGGCCATGCTAACCCTGCCTTCTGAGGTGCTGGCGGTGCCCTGGTTGCGTTGGCGACCTCCTCCTCCTCCTCCTCTGCCTTGTGCTTCCACTGTGGCCCCGCTGTCAGATGGGAATGCCAGCAGCATGGCGTCTACCAGCGTGCGCTTGTACTCGCGCATCTTGCGATCGCGCTCCAGTGAGTGAATTAAGGACGGTACGTTGTCCTTGTAACGGGGATCCAGCAGCGTGGCCACCCAGTAATCAGCACAAGTTAGAATGTGGGCAACTCAGCGGTCGTTGTGGAGACACTGCAGCATGTAATCGCTCATGTGTGCCAGGCTGCCCAGAGGCAACGAAAGGCTGTCCTCTGTGGGAGGTGTATGGTCCGTGTCCTCTGTATCCCCCCAGCCACGCACCAGTGATGGCCATGAGCTGGCCTGGGTGCCACCCTGCTGTGAACATGGTTCCATCTCCTCCTCCAGCTCCTCCTCCTCCTCATCCTCCTCATCCTCCAGAACTGTGCCCCTGCTGGACAATTGCGTCCCTGGCGTTTGCGTGTGCAGGAACCCACCCTCGGAGCCCCTTGCGAATGACTGCCCTGAAAGCCTTGGAAATGTTACCTCTTCATCCTCCTCCTCCTCCTCATCCTGTGCCACATCCTCTTCCATCATCGCCCGAATTGTTTTTTCAAGGAGGCATAGAAGTGGAATAGTTAAGCTGAGAACGGCGTCATTGCCACTGGCCATGTTGGTGGAGTACTCAAAACAGCGCAACAAGGCACACAGGTCTCGCATGGAGGCCCAGTTATTGGTGGTGAAGTGGTGCTGTTCCGCAGAGCGACTCACGCGTGCGTGCTGCAGCTGAAACTCCACTATGGCCTGCTGCTGCTCGCACAGTCTTTCCAGCATGTGCAAGGTGGAGTTCCACGTATCGGTAGTTAGGTGGACCTTGGCACAGATGGCGTTGCGCAGTGCACACCTGATTTTTTCCCCCACTTGGTTGTGCAGGGAAGGGATGGCTTGCCTGGAAAAGTAGTGGCGGCTGGGCACGACGTACTGTGGGACAGCCACCGACATAAGGTTTTTAAAACTGTGCGTCTCCACCAGACGGAATGACAGCATTTCAAAGGCCAATAATTTTGAAATGCTGGCATTCAGGGCCAGGGATCGCGGGTGGGTAGGGGGGTACTTCCTCTTCCTCTCAAGTGTTTGGGAGATGGAAAGCTGAACGCTTCCACGGGACATTGTGGAGATGGTTGTTGGTGACCCAGGTGGTGGTGTTGCTGACAGATCGTCTGTTTGCGGGGTGGCAGGTGCCGGTATCACTACAGATGTGGCTGGAGCGGCCGAGACTGCAGCAGAAGAGGAAGCAGGATGAGCCAGAGACGTTTCTTGGTTTTGAAGGTGTGTACTCCACTGCAGCTCGTGCTTTGCACTTAGATGCCTGATCATGCAGGTTGTGCTCAGGTTGAGAAGGTTCATGCCTCGCTTCAAGCTCTGATTGCACAGGGTGCAAACCACTCGTGTCCTGTCATCAGCACATTTTCTAAAGAACTTCCACGCTAGAGAACTCCTTTGAGCTGACTTTGGTGCGCTCGTTCCCTTGCTGCGTTGGGCAGTAGCGGGCGTAGTGTCTAGGGCACGGCCGCTCCGCTTCTGCACCCTGCTCCCTCTTCTGCTGTGCTGGTGGCTCTGTGCGACCACCGCCTCTTCCTCCAAACTACTCAGTTCACCTGCATGACGTTCATTCCATGTGGGGTCAAGGACCTCATCGTCCTCCACATCATCTTCCACCCAGTCTTCACCCCTGCCCTCCTTGTCGGTCTCCACAATGCTGAACGCCGCAGCAGTTGGCACCTGCGTTTCGTCATCATCGGAGACGTGCTGCGATGATCCTTGCATGTACTCATCTTGAGAAATAAGTGGTTGGGCATCGCTGCACTCAATCTCTTCCACTTCTGGGGCAGGGCTAGGTGGATGGCCCTGGGAAACCCTGCTGACAGAGTCCTCAAAAAGAATAAGAGACTGCTGTATGGCTTGGGGCTCAGACTGCTGGCCTGATTTGCAAGGGGGTGAGGTGAAAGACGGTTGGACATTGGCTGCAGGTGCCAACTCTGACCTTTCTGCAGTAGACTGGGTGGGAGACAATGTGAAGGAACTGGAGGCACTGTCAGCAGCAAACCAATCTACTATCGCCTCAACTTGTTCTGGCCTCATCACTTCTAGGGGCGTTTGATGCCCTACCAAATACTGATGCAGGTTCTGTCGCCTACTCACACTTGAGGAAGGTGTTTCACTTGTGCGTGTAGCTGGCACAGATCGACCATGTCCTCTCCTTGCAACAGGAGCTCTACCAGCAGCACCACGACCCAGGCCACGGCCCTTATTTGACGGTCTCCTCATATTTCTGTAATTTAAGATCTTGCCCTAGAAAGGTTTTTATTGAATAGCGGAATAGAAAATATGATCCAAAAAAAGTGTATGTATATCACACGTACACAACCACACTAGGCCCCAATTACTATTGTTTGTACCCCTAAAAGGCTAGATGAGGAGTAGGGGGAGTATGGAACAGGCAGCACCCTCAAACCTTCAGAAGTATGAGATGAACCCCAACAACTTGGAAAGGTGGATCTCTCTCACACGTACCGACACAGACTATCCCGCAATTCAATTGATCCTCAAAGGTTTTTATTGAATAGCGGAATAGGAAATATGATCAAAAAAAGTGTATGTATCTCGCACGTACACAACCACACTAGGCCCCAATTACTATTGTTTGTACCCCTAAAAGGCTAGATGAGGAGTAGGGGGGGTATGGAACAGGCAGCACCCTCAAACCTTCAGAAGTATGAGATGAACCCCAACAACTTGGAAAGGTGGATCTCTCTCACACGTACCGACACAGACTATCCCGCAATTCAATTGATCCTCAAAGGTTTTTATTGAATAGCGGAATAGGAAATATGATCAAAAAAAGTGTATGTATCTCGCACGTACACAACCACACTAGGCCCCAATTACTATTGTTTGTACCCCTAAAAGGCTAGATGAGGAGTAGGGGGGGTATGGAACAGGCAGCACCCTCAAACCTTCAGAAGTATGAGATGAACCCCAACAACTTGGAAAGGTGGATCTCTCTCACACGTACCGACACAGACTATCCCGCAATTCAATTGATCCTCAAAGGTTTTTATTGAATAGCGGAATAGGAAATATGATCAAAAAAAGTGTATGTATCTCGCACGTACACAACCACACTAGGCCCCAATTACTATTGTTTGTACCCCTAAAAGGCTAGATGAGGAGTAGGGGGGGTATGGAACAGGCAGCACCCTCAAACCTTCAGAAGTATGAGATGAACCCCAACAACTTGGAAAGGTGGATCTCTCTCACACGTACCGACACAGACTATCCCGCAATTCAATTGATCCTCAAAGGTTTTTATTGAATAGCGGAATAGGAAATATGATCAAAAAAAGTGTATGTATCTCGCACGTACACAACCACACTAGGCCCCAATTACTATTGTTTGTACCCCTAAAAGGCTAGATGAGGAGTAGGGGGGGTATGGAACAGGCAGCACCCTCAAACCTTCAGAAGTATGAGATGAACCCCAACAACTTGGAAAGGTGGATCTCTCTCACACGTACCGACACAGACTATCCCGCAATTCAATTGATCCTCAAAGGTTTTTATTGAATAGCGGAATAGGAAATATGATCAAAAAAAGTGTATGTATCTCGCACGTACACAACCACACTAGGCCCCAATTACTATTTTTTGTACCCCTAAAAGGCTAGATGAGGAGTAGGGGGGGTATGGAACAGGCAGCACCCTCAAACCTTCAGAAGTATGAGATGAACCCCAACAACTTGGAAAGGTGGATCTCTCTCACACGTACCGACACAGACTATCCCGCAATTCAATTGATCCTCAAAGGTTTTTATTGAATAGCGGAATAGGAAATATGATCAAAAAAAGTGTATGTATCTCGCACGTACACAACCACACTAGGCCCCAATTACTATTGTTTGTACCCCTAAAAGGCTAGGAGTAGGGGGAGTATGGAACAGGCAGCACCCTCAAACCTTCAGAAGTATGAGATGAACCCCAACAACTTGGAAAGGTGGATCTCTCTCACACGTACCAACACAGACTATCCCCCAATTTAACTGATCCCCAAAGGTTTTTGATTAAATAGCGGAATAGAAAATATGATCCCAAAAAAGTGTATGTATATCACACGTACACAACCACACTAGGCCCCAATTACTATTGTTTGTACCCCTAAAAGGCTAGGAGTAGGGGGAGTATGGAACAGGCAGCACCCTCAAACCTTCAGAAGTATGAGATGAACCCCAACAACTTGGAAAGGTGGATCTCTCTCACACGTACCAACACAGACTATCCCCCAATTTAACTGATCCCCAGAGGTTTTTGATTAAATAGCGGAATAGAAAATATGATCCCAAAAAAGTGTATGTATATCACACGTACACAACCACACTAGGCCCCAATTACTATTGTTTGTACCCCTAAAAGGCTAGGAGTAGGGGGAGTATGGAACAGGCAGCACCCTCAAACCTTCAGAAGTATGAGATGAACCCCAACAACTTGGAAAGGTGGATCTCTCTCACACGTACCAACACAGACTATCCCCCAATTTAACTGATCCCCAAAGGTTTTTGATTAAATAGCGGAATAGAAAATATGATCCCAAAAAAGTGTATGTATATCACACGTACACAACCACACTAGGCCCCAATTACTATTGTTTGTACCCCTAAAAGGCTAGGAGTAGGGGGAGTATGGAACAGGCAGCACCCTCAAACCTTCAGAAGTATGAGATGAACCCCAACAACTTGGAAAGGTGGATCTCTCTCACACGTACCAACACAGACTATCCCCCAATTTAACTGATCCCCAGAGGTTTTTGATTAAATAGCGGAATAGAAAATATGATCCCAAAAAAGTGTATGTATATCACACGTACACAACCACACTAGGCCCCAATTACTATTGTTTGTACCCCTAAAAGGCTAGGAGTAGGGGGAGTATGGAACAGGCAGCACCCTCAAACCTTCAGAAGTATGAGATGAACCCCAACAACTTGGAAAGGTGGATCTCTCTCACACGTACCAACACAGACTATCCCCCAATTTAACTGATCCCCAGAGGTTTTTGATTAAATAGCGGAATAGAAAATATGATCCCAAAAAAGTGTATGTATATCACACGTACACAACCACACTAGGCCCCAATTACTATTGTTTGTACCCCTAAAAGGCTAGGAGTAGGGGGAGTATGGAACAGGCAGCACCCTCAAACCTTCAGAAGTATGAGATGAACCCCAACAACTTGGAAAGGTGGATCTCTCTCACACGTACCAACACAGACTATCCCCCAATTTAACTGATCCCCAGAGGTTTTTGATTAAATAGCGGAATAGAAAATATGATCCCAAAAAAGTGTATGTATATCACACGTACACAACCACACTAGGCCCCAATTACTATTGTTTGTACCCCTAAAAGGCTAGGAGTAGGGGGAGTATGGAACAGGCAGCACCCTCAAACCTTCAGAAGTATGAGATGAACCCCAACAACTTGGAAAGGTGGATCTCTCTCACACGTACCAACACAGACTATCCCCCAATTTAACTGATCCCCAAAGGTTTTTGATTAAATAGCGGAATAGAAAATATGATCCCAAAAAAGTGTATGTATATCACACGTACACAACCACACTAGGCCCCAATTACTATTGTTTGTACCCCTAAAAGGCTAGGAGTAGGGGGAGTATGGAACAGGCAGCACCCTCAAACCTTCAGAAGTATGAGATGAACCCCAACAACTTGGAAAGGTGGATCTCTCTCACACGTACCAACACAGACTATCCCCCAATTTAACTGATCCCCAGAGGTTTTTGATTAAATAGCGGAATAGAAAATATGATCCCAAAAAAGTGTATGTATATCACACGTACACAACCACACTAGGCCCCAATTACTATTGTTTGTACCCCTAAAAGGCTAGGAGTAGGGGGAGTATGGAACAGGCAGCACCCTCAAACCTTCAGAAGTATGAGATGAACCCCAACAACTTGGAAAGGTGGATCTCTCTCACACGTACCAACACAGACTATCCCCCAATTTAACTGATCCCCAAAGGTTTTTGATTAAATAGCGGAATAGAAAATATGATCCCAAAAAAGTGTATGTATATCACACGTACACAACCACACTAGGCCCCAATTACTATTGTTTGTACCCCTAAAAGGCTAGGAGTAGGGGGAGTATGGAACAGGCAGCACCCTCAAACCTTCAGAAGTATGAGATGAACCCCAACAACTTGGAAAGGTGGATCTCTCTCACACGTACCAACACAGACTATCCCCCAATTTAACTGATCCCCAGAGGTTTTTGATTAAATAGCGGAATAGAAAATATGATCCCAAAAAAGTGTATGTATATCACACGTACACAACCACACTAGGCCCCAATTACTATTGTTTGTACCCCTAAAAGGCTAGGAGTAGGGGGAGTATGGAACAGGCAGCACCCTCAAACCTTCAGAAGTATGAGATGAACCCCAACAACTTGGAAAGGTGGATCTCTCTCACACGTACCAACACAGACTATCCCCCAATTTAACTGATCCCCAAAGGTTTTTGATTAAATAGCGGAATAGAAAATATGATCCCAAAAAAGTGTATGTATATCACACGTACACAACCACACTAGGCCCCAATTACTATTGTTTGTACCCCTAAAAGGCTAGGAGTAGGGGGAGTATGGAACAGGCAGCACCCTCAAACCTTCAGAAGTATGAGATGAACCCCAACAACTTGGAAAGGTGGATCTCTCTCACACGTACCAACACAGACTATCCCCCAATTTAACTGATCCCCAAAGGTTTTTGATTAAATAGCGGAATAGAAAATATGATCCCAAAAAAGTGTATGTATATCACACGTACACAACCACACTAGGCCCCAATTACTATTGTTTGTACCCCTAAAAGGCTAGGAGTAGGGGGAGTATGGAACAGGCAGCACCCTCAAACCTTCAGAAGTATGAGATGAACCCCAACAACTTGGAAAGGTGGATCTCTCTCACACGTACCAACACAGACTATCCCCCAATTTAACTGATCCCCAGAGGTTTTTGATTAAATAGCGGAATAGAAAATATGATCCCAAAAAAGTGTATGTATATCACACGTACACAACCACACTAGGCCCCAATTACTATTGTTTGTACCCCTAAAAGGCTAGGAGTAGGGGGAGTATGGAACAGGCAGCACCCTCAAACCTTCAGAAGTATGAGATGAACCCCAACAACTTGGAAAGGTGGATCTCTCTCACACGTACCAACACAGACTATCCCCCAATTTAACTGATCCCCAAAGGTTTTTGATTAAATAGCGGAATAGAAAATATGATCCCAAAAAAGTGTATGTATATCACACGTACACAACCACACTAGGCCCCAATTACTATTGTTTGTACCCCTAAAAGGCTAGGAGTAGGGGGAGTATGGAACAGGCAGCACCCTCAAACCTTCAGAAGTATGAGATGAACCCCAACAACTTGGAAAGGTGGATCTCTCTCACACGTACCAACACAGACTATCCCCCAATTTAACTGATCCCCAAAGGTTTTTGATTAAATAGCGGAATAGAAAATATGATCCCAAAAAAGTGTATGTATATCACACGTACACAACCACACTAGGCCCCAATTACTATTGTTTGTACCCCTAAAAGGCTAGGAGTAGGGGGAGTATGGAACAGGCAGCACCCTCAAACCTTCAGAAGTATGAGATGAACCCCAACAACTTGGAAAGGTGGATCTCTCTCACACGTACCAACACAGACTATCCCCCAATTTAACTGATCCCCAAAGGTTTTTGATTAAATAGCGGAATAGAAAATATGATCCCAAAAAAGTGTATGTATATCACACGTACACAACCACACTAGGCCCCAATTACTATTGTTTGTACCCCTAAAAGGCTAGGAGTAGGGGGAGTATGGAACAGGCAGCACCCTCAAACCTTCAGAAGTATGAGATGAACCCCAACAACTTGGAAAGGTGGATCTCTCTCACACGTACCAACACAGACTATCCCCCAATTTAACTGATCCCCAGAGGTTTTTGATTAAATAGCGGAATAGAAAATATGATCCCAAAAAAGTGTATGTATATCACACGTACACAACCACACTAGGCCCCAATTACTATTGTTTGTACCCCTAAAAGGCTAGGAGTAGGGGGAGTATGGAACAGGCAGCACCCTCAAACCTTCAGAAGTATGAGATGAACCCCAACAACTTGGAAAGGTGGATCTCTCTCACACGTACCAACACAGACTATCCCCCAATTTAACTGATCCCCAAAGGTTTTTGATTAAATAGCGGAATAGAAAATATGATCCCAAAAAAGTGTATGTATATCACACGTACACAACCACACTAGGCCCCAATTACTATTGTTTGTACCCCTAAAAGGCTAGGAGTAGGGGGAGTATGGAACAGGCAGCACCCTCAAACCTTCAGAAGTATGAGATGAACCCCAACAACTTGGAAAGGTGGATCTCTCTCACACGTACCAACACAGACTATCCCCCAATTTAACTGATCCCCAAAGGTTTTTGATTAAATAGCGGAATAGAAAATATGATCCCAAAAAAGTGTATGTATATCACACGTACACAACCACACTAGGCCCCAATTACTATTGTTTGTACCCCTAAAAGGCTAGGAGTAGGGGGAGTATGGAACAGGCAGCACCCTCAAACCTTCAGAAGTATGAGATGAACCCCAACAACTTGGAAAGGTGGATCTCTCTCACACGTACCAACACAGACTATCCCCCAATTTAACTGATCCCCAGAGGTTTTTGATTAAATAGCGGAATAGAAAATATGATCCCAAAAAAGTGTATGTATATCACACGTACACAACCACACTAGGCCCCAATTACTATTGTTTGTACCCCTAAAAGGCTAGGAGTAGGGGGAGTATGGAACAGGCAGCACCCTCAAACCTTCAGAAGTATGAGATGAACCCCAACAACTTGGAAAGGTGGATCTCTCTCACACGTACCAACACAGACTATCCCCCAATTTAACTGATCCCCAAAGGTTTTTGATTAAATAGCGGAATAGAAAATATGATCCCAAAAAAGTGTATGTATATCACACGTACACAACCACACTAGGCCCCAATTACTATTGTTTGTACCCCTAAAAGGCTAGGAGTAGGGGGAGTATGGAACAGGCAGCACCCTCAAACCTTCAGAAGTATGAGATGAACCCCAACAACTTGGAAAGGTGGATCTCTCTCACACGTACCAACACAGACTATCCCCCAATTTAACTGATCCCCAAAGGTTTTTGATTAAATAGCGGAATAGAAAATATGATCCCAAAAAAGTGTATGTATATCACACGTACACAACCACACTAGGCCCCAATTACTATTGTTTGTACCCCTAAAAGGCTAGGAGTAGGGGGAGTATGGAACAGGCAGCACCCTCAAACCTTCAGAAGTATGAGATGAACCCCAACAACTTGGAAAGGTGGATCTCTCTCACACGTACCAACACAGACTATCCCCCAATTTAACTGATCCCCAGAGGTTTTTGATTAAATAGCGGAATAGAAAATATGATCCCAAAAAAGTGTATGTATATCACACGTACACAACCACACTAGGCCCCAATTACTATTGTTTGTACCCCTAAAAGGCTAGGAGTAGGGGGAGTATGGAACAGGCAGCACCCTCAAACCTTCAGAAGTATGAGATGAACCCCAACAACTTGGAAAGGTGGATCTCTCTCACACGTACCAACACAGACTATCCCCCAATTTAACTGATCCCCAAAGGTTTTTGATTAAATAGCGGAATAGAAAATATGATCCCAAAAAAGTGTATGTATATCACACGTACACAACCACACTAGGCCCCAATTACTATTGTTTGTACCCCTAAAAGGCTAGGAGTAGGGGGAGTATGGAACAGGCAGCACCCTCAAACCTTCAGAAGTATGAGATGAACCCCAACAACTTGGAAAGGTGGATCTCTCTCACACGTACCAACACAGACTATCCCCCAATTTAACTGATCCCCAAAGGTTTTTGATTAAATAGCGGAATAGAAAATATGATCCCAAAAAAGTGTATGTATATCACACGTACACAACCACACTAGGCCCCAATTACTATTGTTTGTACCCCTAAAAGGCTAGATGAGGAGTAGGGGGAGTATGGAACAGGCAGCACCCTCAAACCTTCAGTATGAGATTGTGTTCACTGTACCCCACAAAGATTGAGTTCACTGCACCCCACAATGATTGTGTTCACTGCACCCCACAAAGATTGTGTTCACTGCACCTCACAAAGATTGTGTTCACTGTACCCCCCAAAGATTGTGTTCACTGCACCCCACAAAGATTCTGTTCACTGTACCCCACAAAGATTGTGTTCACTGCACCCCAAAAAGATTGTGTTCACTGCACCCCAAAAAGGATGTTGTTCACTGCACCCCAAAAAGGATGTTGTTCACTCCACCCCAAAAAGATTGTGTTCACTGCACCCCACAAAGATTGTGTTCACTGCACCCCAAAAAGATTGTGTTCACTGCACCCCAAAAATGATTTTGTTCACTGCACCCCAAAAAGGATTTTGTTCACTGCACCCCAAAAAGGATGTTGTTCACTCCACCCCAAAAAGATTGTGTTCACTGCACCCCAAAAAGATTGTGTTCACTGCACCCCACAAAGGATTTTGTTCACTGCACCCCAAAAAGATTGTGTTCACTGCACCCCAAAAAGGATGTTGTTCACTGCACCCCAAAAAGGATTTTGTTCACTGCACCCCAAAAAGATTGTGTTCACTGCACCCCACAAAGGATTTTGTTCACTGCACCCCACAAAGATTGTGTTCACTGCACACCAAAAAGGATTGTGTTCACTGCACCCCAAAAAGATTTTGTTCACTGCACCCCAAAAAGATTGTGTTCACTGCAGCCCAAAAAGATTGTGTTCACTGCAGCCCAAAAAGATTGTGTTCACTGCAGCCCAAAAAGATTGTGTTCACTGCAGCCCAAAAAGATTGTGTTCACTGCAGCTCACACACAGAAAAATGGATGTGGATCACTGACACCTGCCTATCTCCAATCCCACACCACACAGCAATATCGATTGTAGTTTGTAGAACACAGTTTCCCTAAAATTCAGCAGACTCTGTCCCTAACAGGATTGAGAAGAGATCGTAGATCAGGATTGAGTGCAGACCCCACCCCCCACACAGCAATATCGATTGTAGTTTGTAGAAGACACTGACCCTATATAATTCAGCAGACTCTATCCCTAAAATGCCTACAACTCGCCCTGCCTAAACACTCCGACCTGTCCCTCAATTCTATCCGGACACAAATGGTTTTTTCCTGCCTATCTTTCCCTAATCAGCAGCCAGCACGTTGATGTGTGCTCTGTCCCTGAATCTAAGCAGCATAATGACGCCGCTGCGGCTGCCTCGAACTTATAAAGACTTGGTCACATGCTTCAGACGGCCAATCACAGCTACTGAGACATTTGCAGGCATGGCTGGGATGGCTTAAGGCACACCAGTTAAACGATTGTTGATTGGCTGTTGAAAGCCCGCCATGAAAAGAGCGCCAAAGCATGCAAAACCCGGAAATAAAACGACCGAACACGGATTTTTACCCGAACATACAGTAAAGTGTCCGTGTCCGTGTTCGGGTACAAAAAATCCAATTATTCGGTACGAACACGAATAATACAGTCCGTGTTCGCTCAACACTATCCACCTGCTGTTCTATCATCTGCTATCATACAACATTGCTAAACCTTCCTGCATCCATCTGCTACTGTCTCACCTTCAAGTGTCTATCACCTACCACCTCCACTCAACCTATCCCTCAACCTTCATCATTGTGTTACCACATACATAAAGTCATTCTAGGAACCAGCTTGCTAATTGTGTGTATTTACTGGCTGAAATAAGACCTTCCACACATGATGAGTCATTGAGGTTGGGAATGGTATCTCAGCATATCTCTTACATGACTACTCACGTGGAACTATTTCTGCAGCTGAAAATCCACACCATATAAGAAACGCAGAAGCGTTACAGATTGAACGAACCCAAAAAATGGATTCAGCAGAAATAACCACTCAGGTGACACAATTAAAACAGCAAGTATCTGCGTTAATACACGCACTTGCTGAATTAAAAGAAGACAATCAGGCTCTGTCGCAGCAGGTAATTAGACTGACACAACTTACCTCTGCTCAGTCCCCTGAACCCAAGATAAATCCCCCTTTGGTATTTACAGGCGATCGCAAAAAATTTCGCGAATTTAAAAACGCATGTGAGTTACTTTTTTTGCTAAAACCTCGTACCTACCTTACTGATCACATTAAGGTTTGTACTATTATTTCTTACCTATCAAACGATCCTCGAGCCTGGGCAGATTCTCTTTTTGAGAAAAACGACCAGCTTCTCAACTCCTATGCCTTGTTCCTGGCAGAGCTCACTAGCCTATATGATGACCCCAATAGGCAGAGTACTGCTGATCTTCAGTTAAGATCCTTGAAACAAGGAAGGAGGCCTGTAGAAGACTTTGTCGCAGAGTTCAAGAGATGGACCCTTGATTCAGAATGGAATGATGCATCTCTGAAAACCCAATTTAGGCTTGGCCTATCAGAAGCCGTTAAGGACGAGCTCGCCCGAGCAGATCTGCCAAAAACCCTGGATGCACTAATACAACTCTGTATTACCATAGATAGAAGACTACGAGAAAGAAAGGCTGAAAAGATGGGAATGCCATTATCCGTTTCCTCTCGGAGTCTGGCCGTTGACCCCGTTCCTATGGAGATAGGAACCATACGCCCACCGCTATCAACTATGGAAAAAGCCAAAAGACGAAATGAAAATCTCTGCTTGTACTGTGCATCCCCGGATCACAAGATAAACGTCTGTCCCCTAGTCAACAAAAAGAAGGGTGAGTGTTCACATGTCTCCCTAGGAGGATTGACAACTTCATTCACTAACCCCTACATTTCTGTTTTTTTGACATTACAGTGGGACCAGAACAGGATTACTACTAAGGCCATGATTGACACAGGATCTTGTGGAAATTATATGGATATATGTTTTGCTGCTTTAAATAAAATTCCTATTATTTCTAAACTCAAACCTGTCTCAGTAAGTCTTATTACCGGTGTTCCGTTATCCTCTGGTCCGATCACCGATCAGACACAAGCACTTCTAGTCACTATTAACGAGTCTCATAGGGAGACTTCTACCTTCGATTTAATACCATCACCCCACTTTCCCATTGTGTTGGGACTTCCCTGGTTGCACACACACCAACCAACCATAGATTGGAAGAAACGGTCCTTGACCTTCCCTTCTTGTTATTGCGAGGAAACGTGTAACCTCCCGTTTTCCGGGAAGATTCTGTCTGTGGTGACAGATGAGATTGCACCACTATGTTATCAGGATCTTTCTGAGGTTTTTCTTGAGAAAAATGCTCAAGCATTACCTCCTCATCGAGACTATGATTGTAGCATTGATCTACTCCCAAATAGCAAATTGCCGTTCGGTCATGTTTATCCTCTTTCACAGGATGAACTTGCCCATCTCAAAACCTATTTGGATGAGAACTTGGAAAAAGGTTTTATTAGACCTTCCACTTCTTCCACAGCAGCAGGACTCTTTTTTGTTCGCAATAAAGATTCAAGTCTCAGACCTATCATCGACTACAGAAAATTGAATGCTATCACAATAAAAGATCGCTATCCTCTACCGCTTATCCCTGAGCTCATTGAGCAGGTGCGTGGAGCTACCTATTTTTCAAAATTAGACCTGAAAGGAGCATACAATCTCATTCGAATCAGTGATGGACACGAGTGGAAGACTGCATTCAGAACTAGATACGGATTGTTCGAATATCTTGTGATGCTATTCGGCCTATGCAATGCCCCTGCAGTTTTCCAACGATTTATAAACAATATTTTTAAAGACTTACTAGATGTCTGTGTTTTGGTATATCTGGACGATATACTTATATATTCACGGACCCTGTCTGAACACATAAGACATGTAAGACTTGTATTATCGAGATTGCTTGCACATAATCCTTATGTGAAGCTGAAGAAATGCTTGTTCCATAAAGATGAGGTACTCTTTCTAGGCTACATCATATCCAAAACAGGAATCGAGATGGACTTGAGTAAAATATCCTGCATTCAGGATTGGCCTACACCAACTACACGCAAGGCGCTACAGCGATTCCTGGGATTTGCAAATTTCTACAGGAAGTTCATAAAAAACTTTTCTGCTATTGTGAGACCCCTCACACAGCTCACTAGCATAAAAATACCATTTAAATGGTCAGAAGAAGCAAATAAGGCTTTCCACTTGTTAAAGACAAGGTTTACTTCCGCTCCCATATTACGCCATCCAGACCCATCCCTCCAATACATTCTGGAGGTAGATGCGTCAAACATGGCAGTAGGAGCAATACTCTCCCAACGACCTACCCACACTTCACCACTTCATCCAGTCGCTTTTTTTTCGAAATCCCTGAGCAGTCCCGAGATAAATTACCCCGTGGGTGAAAAGGAACTGCTTGCTATAAAATTGGCTCTGGAGAATTGGCGACATTTACTCAAAGGCACCCAACTACAAATAATTATATACACGGACCATAAAAACCTCCAATATCTTCAGACTAGCAAAACTCTCTCGCATCGACAGGTACGATGGTCACTATTCTTTATAAGGTTTAACTTCCTAGTGACCTACACACCTGCAGATAAGAACAAAAAGGCGGATGCACTATCACGACTAACTGAAGAAAACTACTTTGAAATCCCTTCCGTTCCTATAATACCTCACAAACGCATTATTGGAGTTGTCCGTTCCTTAAAGGAAGAGGTTCTGCATGGTATAAGTTTGGATTCACCCCCACCACAACTAAATACTGATGCAGAAGGCTTCCTCTACTACAACGACAAACTTTACATACCACCTACCCTACGCACCAAGATCTTGGAATTATTGCATGATGTGCCTATGGCAGGACATATGGGTATGACAAAGACTTTCAATTTGATTTCTCGACAATTCTGGTGGCCTGACATGAAAACATCTATACAAAAATTCGTCTCTTCATGCAATGTCTGTGCCAGGTCCAAAATTGACACTACGAGACCATCCGGTCTACTATGCAGTCTACCAATACCCCAAACTCCATGGGAGGTTTTGTCATTGGACTTCATCGTAGAATTGCCTCCTTCCAAAGGATTTAATACCATCTTGGTGTCAGTGGACCATCTGACAAAGATGGCACATTTCATTGCTATTCGCAGACTACCTTCGTCCAAACAAACGGCAGAACTCCTGATGAAACATGTCTTCAGATTACATGGTATCCCAAAAACTCTTCTGTCTGACCGTGGATCCCAATTTATTTCTAAATTCTGGCAAGAACTATGTCACATACTACGGATTGAGCGGAAGCTCACTTCTCCTTACCATCCGCAGACCAACGGACAGACTGAAAGAGTCAACCAATGCATCGAGCAGTATTTACGTTGTTACACTTCTTACCAACAGGATGATTGGTTGGATCTTCTCCCCCTGGCAGAATTTGCCTACAACAACGCAACTCACAGTACAACCAAGCAGAGTCCGTTCTACTTGAACTATGGGTTCCATCCCTCTATTCTCCCTTCACGCATCCTTCCTTCAAATAACCCAGTAGCCTCAGACTATCTTACCCAAATAAAGGATTCTCTGGGTTTACTAAATACTACCATTGCACACGCTCACAGTCAACAAAAGAAGTACTATGATCTTCGTAGAAGACCTTCTCCACAGTATACTATCGGGGACCTCGTTTGGCTCTCAACAAAAAACTTGAGACTGAAGATCCCTAGCAAAAAGCTTGGACCTCTGTTCTTGGGACCTTTCCCAATCAAGAAACTTATTGGAAAAGCTGCAGTGCAGCTTACATTACCAATGGACCTAAAAATCCATCCCATTTTCCATGTGTCGCTACTAAAACCCCATGTTTCGGACCAAGGAATAAGGCCTAATATTCCACCTCCCCCTCCTGTACAAGTTGAAGGTGGAGAAGAATACGAGATAAAAGAGATTCTGGATTCTCGTATCTACAGAAGAAGACTTCAGTACTTGGTTAGATGGAAGAACTATGGGCCCCAAGACGACACCTGGCTAAACACCTCTGACATACATGCCCCTAGATTAATCCGCAATTTTCATGCGGGATACCCAGATAAACCAGCTCCAGAGGCCTTCAGGAGCAGGCCTTAAGGGGGGGTATTGTAATGTTCCGGTACCTTTGGTACCCTAAATTACACTTTCCACAAGTGTATGCGCCCCACCATTGACTTTTGGAAAGGTGCGCATACACCTTTAAGACTGGAGCTGTCATCACCCAGCGCCGGACTAGATGGCTATTTAAAGCGCCGGTTCTCACTCACATGTGTTCGTTCAAACACCCTTACCTGGATGCTAACCTTGCTTGAAGCTTCCATGCTTGCAAGCTTACTTCGCTGACGGAACCTCGCTGCGCTGATCCCTGTATCCCGCTACTGGATCATCCGCCTCTCCTGAACCACCCTTCGGCTGTATCGCTAATAGTGCTAAGTACCCCGCAGGGGAATTCTCTATAAACTTATACTAAGCTTACACTATCTAGCTCTGCATAGTAAATACTGTTTATCACATCTGCATAACTAGATTGCTAGCTCTTGAGACTACTGCTACTTTTCTGCACTGGGTTGATCTCTTTTGTATGTCCACCTGCTGTTCTATCATATGCTATCATACAACATTGCTAAACCTTCCTGCATCCATCTGCTACTGTCTCACCTTCAAGTGTCTATCACCTACCACCTCCACTCAACCTATCCCTCAACCTTCATCATTGTGTTACCACATACATAAAGTCATTCTAGGAACCAGCTTGCTAATTGTGTGTATTTACTGGCTGAAATAAGACCTTCCACACATGATGAGTCATTGAGGTTGGGAATGGTATCTCAGCATATCTCTTACATGACTACTCACGTGGAACTATTTCTGCAGCTGAAAATCCACACCATATAAGAAACGCAGAAGCGTTACAGATTGAACGAACCCAAAAAATGGATTCAGCAGAAATAACCACTCAGGTGACACAATTAAAACAGCAAGTATCTGCGTTAATACACGCACTTGCTGAATTAAAAGAAGACAATCAGGCTCTGTCGCAGCAGGTAATTAGACTGACACAACTTACCTCTGCTCAGTCCCCTGAACCCAAGATAAATCCCCCTTTGGTATTTACAGGCGATCGCAAAAAATTTCGCGAATTTAAAAACGCATGTGAGTTACTTTTTTTGCTAAAACCTCGTACCTACCTTACTGATCACATTAAGGTTTGTACTATTATTTCTTACCTATCAAACGATCCTCGAGCCTGGGCAGATTCTCTTTTTGAGAAAAACGACCAGCTTCTCAACTCCTATGCCTTGTTCCTGGCAGAGCTCACTAGCCTATATGATGACCCCAATAGGCAGAGTACTGCTGATCTTCAGTTAAGATCCTTGAAACAAGGAAGGAGGCCTGTAGAAGACTTTGTTGCAGAGTTCAAGAGATGGACCCTTGATTCAGAATGGAATGATGCATCTCTGAAAACCCAATTTAGGCTTGGCCTATCAGAAGCCGTTAAGGACGAGCTCGCCCGAGCAGATCTGCCAAAAACCCTGGATGCACTAATACAACTCTGTATTACCATAGATAGAAGACTACGAGAAAGAAAGGCTGAAAAGATGGGAATGCCATTATCCGTTTCCTCTCGGAGTCTGGCCGTTGACCCCGTTCCTATGGAGATAGGAACCATACGCCCACCCACCGCTATCAACTATGGAAAAAGCCAAAAGACGAAATGAAAATCTCTGCTTGTACTGTGCATCCCCGGATCACAAGATAAACGTCTGTCCCCTAGTCAACAAAAAGAAGGGTGAGTGTTCACATGTCTCCCTAGGAGGATTGACAACTTCATTCACTAACCCCTACATTTCTGTTTTTTTGACATTACAGTGGGACCAGAACAGGATTACTACTAAGGCCATGATTGACACAGGATCTTGTGGAAATTATATGGATATATGTTTTGCTGCTTTAAATAAAATTCCTATTATTTCTAAACTCAAACCTGTCTCAGTAAGTCTTATTACCGGTGTTCCGTTATCCTCTGGTCCGATCACCGATCAGACACAAGCACTTCTAGTCACTATTAACGAGTCTCATAGGGAGACTTCTACCTTCGATTTAATACCATCACCCCACTTTCCCATTGTGTTGGGACTTCCCTGGTTGCACACACACCAACCAACCATAGATTGGAAGAAACGGTCCTTGACCTTCCCTTCTTGTTATTGCGAGGAAACGTGTAACCTCCCGTTTTCCGGGAAGATTCTGTCTGTGGTGACAGATGAGATTGCACCACTATGTTATCAGGATCTTTCTGAGGTTTTTCTTGAGAAAAATGCTCAAGCATTACCTCCTCATCGAGACTATGATTGTAGCATTGATCTACTCCCAAATAGCAAATTGCCGTTCGGTCATGTTTATCCTCTTTCACAGGATGAACTTGCCCATCTCAAAACCTATTTGGATGAGAACTTGGAAAAAGGTTTTATTAGACCTTCCACTTCTTCCACAGCAGCAGGACTCTTTTTTGTTCGCAATAAAGATTCAAGTCTCAGACCTATCATCGACTACAGAAAATTGAATGCTATCACAATAAAAGATCGCTATCCTCTACCGCTTATCCCTGAGCTCATTGAGCAGGTGCGTGGAGCTACCTATTTTTCAAAATTAGACCTGAAAGGAGCATACAATCTCATTCGAATCAGTGATGGACACGAGTGGAAGACTGCATTCAGAACTAGATACGGATTGTTCGAATATCTTGTGATGCCATTCGGCCTATGCAATGCCCCTGCAGTTTTCCAACGATTTATAAACAATATTTTTAAAGACTTACTAGATGTCTGTGTTTTGGTATATCTGGACGATATACTTATATATTCACGGACCCTGTCTGAACACATAAGACATGTAAGACTTGTATTATCGAGATTGCTTGCACATAATCCTTATGTGAAGCTGAAGAAATGCTTGTTCCATAAAGATGAGGTACTCTTTCTAGGCTACATCATATCCAAAACAGGAATCGAGATGGACTTGAGTAAAATATCCTGCATTCAGGATTGGCCTACACCAACTACACGCAAGGCGCTACAGCGATTCCTGGGATTTGCAAATTTCTACAGGAAGTTCATAAAAAACTTTTCTGCTATTGTGAGACCCCTCACACAGCTCACTAGCATAAAAATACCATTTAAATGGTCAGAAGAAGCAAATAAGGCTTTCCACTTGTTAAAGACAAGGTTTACTTCCGCTCCCATATTACGCCATCCAGACCCATCCCTCCAATACATTCTGGAGGTAGATGCGTCAAACATGGCAGTAGGAGCAATACTCTCCCAACGACCTACCCACACTTCACCACTTCATCCAGTCGCTTTTTTTTCGAAATCCCTGAGCAGTCCCGAGATAAATTACCCCGTGGGTGAAAAGGAACTGCTTGCTATAAAATTGGCTCTGGAGAATTGGCGACATTTACTCAAAGGCACCCAACTACAAATAATTATATACACGGACCATAAAAACCTCCAATATCTTCAGACTAGCAAAACTCTCTCGCATCGACAGGTACGATGGTCACTATTCTTTATAAGGTTTAACTTCCTAGTGACCTACACACCTGCAGATAAGAACAAAAAGGCGGATGCACTATCACGACTAACTGAAGAAAACTACTTTGAAATCCCTTCCGTTCCTATAATACCTCACAAACGCATTATTGGAGTTGTCCGTTCCTTAAAGGAAGAGGTTCTGCATGGTATAAGTTTGGATTCACCCCCACCACAACTAAATACTGATGCAGAAGGCTTCCTCTACTACAACGACAAACTTTACATACCACCTACCCTACGCACCAAGATCTTGGAATTATTGCATGATGTGCCTATGGCAGGACATATGGGTATGACAAAGACTTTCAATTTGATTTCTCGACAATTCTGGTGGCCTGACATGAAAACATCTATACAAAAATTCGTCTCTTCATGCAATGTCTGTGCCAGGTCCAAAATTGACACTACGAGACCATCCGGTCTACTATGCAGTCTACCAATACCCCAAACTCCATGGGAGGTTTTGTCATTGGACTTCATCGTAGAATTGCCTCCTTCCAAAGGATTTAATACCATCTTGGTGTCAGTGGACCATCTGACAAAGATGGCACATTTCATTGCTATTCGCAGACTACCTTCGTCCAAACAAACGGCAGAACTCCTGATGAAACATGTCTTCAGATTACATGGTATCCCAAAAACTCTTCTGTCTGACCGTGGATCCCAATTTATTTCTAAATTCTGGCAAGAACTATGTCACATACTACGGATTGAGCGGAAGCTCACTTCTCCTTACCATCCGCAGACCAACGGACAGACTGAAAGAGTCAACCAATGCATCGAGCAGTATTTACGTTGTTACACTTCTTACCAACAGGATGATTGGTTGGATCTTCTCCCCCTGGCAGAATTTGCCTACAACAACGCAACTCACAGTACAACCAAGCAGAGTCCGTTCTACTTGAACTATGGGTTCCATCCCTCTATTCTCCCTTCACGCATCCTTCCTTCAAATAACCCAGTAGCCTCAGACTATCTTACCCAAATAAAGGATTCTCTGGGTTTACTAAATACTACCATTGCACACGCTCACAGTCAACAAAAGAAGTACTATGATCTTCGTAGAAGACCTTCTCCACAGTATACTATCGGGGACCTCGTTTGGCTCTCAACAAAAAACTTGAGACTGAAGATCCCTAGCAAAAAGCTTGGACCTCTGTTCTTGGGACCTTTCCCAATCAAGAAACTTATTGGAAAAGCTGCAGTGCAGCTTACATTACCAATGGACCTAAAAATCCATCCCATTTTCCATGTGTCGCTACTAAAACCCCATGTTTCGGACCAAGGAATAAGGCCTAATATTCCACCTCCCCCTCCTGTACAAGTTGAAGGTGGAGAAGAATACGAGATAAAAGAGATTCTGGATTCTCGTATCTACAGAAGAAGACTTCAGTACTTGGTTAGATGGAAGAACTATGGGCCCCAAGACGACACCTGGCTAAACACCTCTGACATACATGCCCCTAGATTAATCCGCAATTTTCATGCGGGATACCCAGACAAACCAGCTCCAGAGGCCTTCAGGAGCAGGCCTTAAGGGGGGGTATTGTAATGTTCCGGTACCTTTGGTACCCTAAATTACACTTTCCACAAGTGTATGCGCCCCACCATTGACTTTTGGAAAGGTGCGCATACACCTTTAAGACTGGAGCTGTCATCACCCAGCGCCGGACTAGATGGCTATTTAAAGCGCCGGTTCTCACTCACATGTGTTCGTTCAAACACCCTTACCTGGATGCTAACCTTGCTTGAAGCTTCCATGCTTGCAAGCTTACTTCGCTGACGGAACCTCGCTGCGCTGATCCCTGTATCCCGCTACTGGATCATCCGCCTCTCCTGAACCACCCTTCGGCTGTATCGCTAATAGTGCTAAGTACCCCGCAGGGGAATTCTCTATAAACTTATACTAAGCTTACACTATCTAGCTCTGCATAGTAAATACTGTTTATCACATCTGCATAACTAGATTGCTAGCTCTTGAGACTACTGCTACTTTTCTGCACTGGGTTGATCTCTTTTGTATGTCCACCTGCTGTTCTATCATATGCTATCATACAACATTGCTAAACCTTCCTGCATCCATCTGCTACTGTCTCACCTTCAAGTGTCTATCACCTACCACCTCCACTCAACCTATCCCTCAACCTTCATCATTGTGTTACCACATACATAAAGTCATTCTAGGAACCAGCTTGCTAATTGTGTGTATTTACTGGCTGAAATAAGACCTTCCACACATGATGAGTCATTGAGGTTGGGAATGGTATCTCAGCATATCTCTTACATGACTACTCACGTGGAACTATTTCTGCAGCTGAAAATCCACACCATATAAGAAACGCAGAAGCGTTACAGATTGAACGAACCCAAAAAATGGATTCAGCAGAAATAACCACTCAGGTGACACAATTAAAACAGCAAGTATCTGCGTTAATACACGCACTTGCTGAATTAAAAGAAGACAATCAGGCTCTGTCGCAGCAGGTAATTAGACTGACACAACTTACCTCTGCTCAGTCCCCTGAACCCAAGATAAATCCCCCTTTGGTATTTACAGGCGATCGCAAAAAATTTCGCGAATTTAAAAACGCATGTGAGTTACTTTTTTTGCTAAAACCTCGTACCTACCTTACTGATCACATTAAGGTTTGTACTATTATTTCTTACCTATCAAACGATCCTCGAGCCTGGGCAGATTCTCTTTTTGAGAAAAACGACCAGCTTCTCAACTCCTATGCCTTGTTCCTGGCAGAGCTCACTAGCCTATATGATGACCCCAATAGGCAGAGTACTGCTGATCTTCAGTTAAGATCCTTGAAACAAGGAAGGAGGCCTGTAGAAGACTTTGTTGCAGAGTTCAAGAGATGGACCCTTGATTCAGAATGGAATGATGCATCTCTGAAAACCCAATTTAGGCTTGGCCTATCAGAAGCCGTTAAGGACGAGCTCGCCCGAGCAGATCTGCCAAAAACCCTGGATGCACTAATACAACTCTGTATTACCATAGATAGAAGACTACGAGAAAGAAAGGCTGAAAAGATGGGAATGCCATTATCCGTTTCCTCTCGGAGTCTGGCCGTTGACCCCGTTCCTATGGAGATAGGAACCATACGCCCACCGCTATCAACTATGGAAAAAGCCAAAAGACGAAATGAAAATCTCTGCTTGTACTGTGCATCCCCGGATCACAAGATAAACGTCTGTCCCCTAGTCAACAAAAAGAAGGGTGAGTGTTCACATGTCTCCCTAGGAGGATTGACAACTTCATTCACTAACCCCTACATTTCTGTTTTTTTGACATTACAGTGGGACCAGAACAGGATTACTACTAAGGCCATGATTGACACAGGATCTTGTGGAAATTATATGGATATATGTTTTGCTGCTTTAAATAAAATTCCTATTATTTCTAAACTCAAACCTGTCTCAGTAAGTCTTATTACCGGTGTTCCGTTATCCTCTGGTCCGATCACCGATCAGACACAAGCACTTCTAGTCACTATTAACGAGTCTCATAGGGAGACTTCTACCTTCGATTTAATACCATCACCCCACTTTCCCATTGTGTTGGGACTTCCCTGGTTGCACACACACCAACCAACCATAGATTGGAAGAAACGGTCCTTGACCTTCCCTTCTTGTTATTGCGAGGAAACGTGTAACCTCCCGTTTTCCGGGAAGATTCTGTCTGTGGTGACAGATGAGATTGCACCACTATGTTATCAGGATCTTTCTGAGGTTTTTCTTGAGAAAAATGCTCAAGCATTACCTCCTCATCGAGACTATGATTGTAGCATTGATCTACTCCCAAATAGCAAATTGCCGTTCGGTCATGTTTATCCTCTTTCACAGGATGAACTTGCCCATCTCAAAACCTATTTGGATGAGAACTTGGAAAAAGGTTTTATTAGACCTTCCACTTCTTCCACAGCAGCAGGACTCTTTTTTGTTCGCAATAAAGATTCAAGTCTCAGACCTATCATCGACTACAGAAAATTGAATGCTATCACAATAAAAGATCGCTATCCTCTACCGCTTATCCCTGAGCTCATTGAGCAGGTGCGTGGAGCTACCTATTTTTCAAAATTAGACCTGAAAGGAGCATACAATCTCATTCGAATCAGTGATGGACACGAGTGGAAGACTGCATTCAGAACTAGATACGGATTGTTCGAATATCTTGTGATGCCATTCGGCCTATGCAATGCCCCTGCAGTTTTCCAACGATTTATAAACAATATTTTTAAAGACTTACTAGATGTCTGTGTTTTGGTATATCTGGACGATATACTTATATATTCACGGACCCTGTCTGAACACATAAGACATGTAAGACTTGTATTATCGAGATTGCTTGCACATAATCCTTATGTGAAGCTGAAGAAATGCTTGTTCCATAAAGATGAGGTACTCTTTCTAGGCTACATCATATCCAAAACAGGAATCGAGATGGACTTGAGTAAAATATCCTGCATTCAGGATTGGCCTACACCAACTACACGCAAGGCGCTACAGCGATTCCTGGGATTTGCAAATTTCTACAGGAAGTTCATAAAAAATTTTCTGCTATTGTGAGACCCCTCACACAGCTCACTAGCATAAAAATACCATTTAAATGGTCAGAAGAAGCAAATAAGGCTTTCCACTTGTTAAAGACAAGGTTTACTTCCGCTCCCATATTACGCCATCCAGACCCATCCCTCCAATACATTCTGGAGGTAGATGCGTCAAACATGGCAGTAGGAGCAATACTCTCCCAACGACCTACCCACACTTCACCACTTCATCCAGTCGCTTTTTTTTCGAAATCCCTGAGCAGTCCCGAGATAAATTACCCCGTGGGTGAAAAGGAACTGCTTGCTATAAAATTGGCTCTGGAGAATTGGCGACATTTACTCAAAGGCACCCAACTACAAATAATTATATACACGGACCATAAAAACCTCCAATATCTTCAGACTAGCAAAACTCTCTCGCATCGACAGGTACGATGGTCACTATTCTTTATAAGGTTTAACTTCCTAGTGACCTACACACCTGCAGATAAGAACAAAAAGGCGGATGCACTATCACGACTAACTGAAGAAAACTACTTTGAAATCCCTTCCGTTCCTATAATACCTCACAAACGCATTATTGGAGTTGTCCGTTCCTTAAAGGAAGAGGTTCTGCATGGTATAAGTTTGGATTCACCCCCACCACAACTAAATACTGATGCAGAAGGCTTCCTCTACTACAACGACAAACTTTACATACCACCTACCCTACGCACCAAGATCTTGGAATTATTGCATGATGTGCCTATGGCAGGACATATGGGTATGACAAAGACTTTCAATTTGATTTCTCGACAATTCTGGTGGCCTGACATGAAAACATCTATACAAAAATTCGTCTCTTCATGCAATGTCTGTGCCAGGTCCAAAATTGACACTACGAGACCATCCGGTCTACTATGCAGTCTACCAATACCCCAAACTCCATGGGAGGTTTTGTCATTGGACTTCATCGTAGAATTGCCTCCTTCCAAAGGATTTAATACCATCTTGGTGTCAGTGGACCATCTGACAAAGATGGCACATTTCATTGCTATTCGCAGACTACCTTCGTCCAAACAAACGGCAGAACTCCTGATGAAACATGTCTTCAGATTACATGGTATCCCAAAAACTCTTCTGTCTGACCGTGGATCCCAATTTATTTCTAAATTCTGGCAAGAACTATGTCACATACTACGGATTGAGCGGAAGCTCACTTCTCCTTACCATCCGCAGACCAACGGACAGACTGAAAGAGTCAACCAATGCATCGAGCAGTATTTACGTTGTTACACTTCTTACCAACAGGATGATTGGTTGGATCTTCTCCCCCTGGCAGAATTTGCCTACAACAACGCAACTCACAGTACAACCAAGCAGAGTCCGTTCTACTTGAACTATGGGTTCCATCCCTCTATTCTCCCTTCACGCATCCTTCCTTCAAATAACCCAGTAGCCTCAGACTATCTTACCCAAATAAAGGATTCTCTGGGTTTACTAAATACTACCATTGCACACGCTCACAGTCAACAAAAGAAGTACTATGATCTTCGTAGAAGACCTTCTCCACAGTATACTATCGGGGACCTCGTTTGGCTCTCAACAAAAAACTTGAGACTGAAGATCCCTAGCAAAAAGCTTGGACCTCTGTTCTTGGGACCTTTCCCAATCAAGAAACTTATTGGAAAAGCTGCAGTGCAGCTTACATTACCAATGGACCTAAAAATCCATCCCATTTTCCATGTGTCGCTACTAAAACCCCATGTTTCGGACCAAGGAATAAGGCCTAATATTCCACCTCCCCCTCCTGTACAAGTTGAAGGTGGAGAAGAATACGAGATAAAAGAGATTCTGGATTCTCGTATCTACAGAAGAAGACTTCAGTACTTGGTTAGATGGAAGAACTATGGGCCCCAAGACGACACCTCTGACATACATGCCCCTAGATTAATCCGCAATTTTCATGCGGGATACCCAGACAAACCAGCTCCAGAGGCCTTCAGGAGCAGGCCTTAAGGGGGGGTATTGTAATGTTTCGGTACCTTTGGTACCCTAAATTACACTTTCCACAAGTGTATGCGCCCCACCATTTACTTTTGGAAAGGTGCGCATACACCTTTAAGACTGGAGCTGTCATCACCCAGCGCCGGACTAGATGGCTATTTAAAGCGCCGGTTCTCACTCACATGTGTTCGTTCAAACACCCTTACCTGGATGCTAACCTTGCTTGAAGCTTCCATGCTTGCAAGCTTACTTCGCTGACGGAACCTCGCTGCGCTGATCCCTGTATCCCGCTATTGGATCATCCGCCTCTCCTGAACCACCCTTCGGCTGTATCGCTAATAGTGCCAAGTACCCCGCAGGGGAATTCTCTATTAACTTATACTAAGCTTACACTATCTAGCTCTGCATAGTAAAGACTGTTTATCACATCTGCATAACTAGATTGCTAGCTCTTGAGACTACTGCTACTTTTCTGCACTGGGTTGATCTCTTTTGTATGTCCACCTGCTATTCTATCATCTGCTATCATACAACATTGCTAAACCTTCCTGCATCCATCTGCTACTGTCTCACCTTCAAGTGTCTATCACCTACCACCTCCACTCAACCTATCCCTCAACCTTCATCATTGTGTTACCACATACATAAAGTCATTCTAGGAACCAGCTTGCTAATTGTGTGTATTTACTGGCTGAAATAAGACCTTCCACACATGATGAGTCATTGAGGTTGGGAATGGTATCTCAGCATATCTCTTACATGACTACTGACGTGGAACTATTTCTGCAGCTGAAAATCCACATCATATAAGAAACGCAGAAGCGTTACACTGACATAATTTGTACAGAAATTAAATGTAGTACATGCGTTAAGCTTCAGTGTTAAAAAAACTTAAAAGCGTTTGCTTTATGTTTTTTGGTTTATGTTTTTTTTAAAAGGAAAAGACGTGAAGGAGAAATTAAAAGGGTGGAGAAAAGATAAGAGGGATGACGTGGGGACCAAGGTGAAAATGGTAGAGATAAACCAAAAGAATTAGAAAAAAGAACACTAATTAGATTTTCAGTAATCTACTTTATATTTAGGAGAATATACAGTCAAATTATACTTTTAGGATAAGTTAACCAACATGTCCAGTGTTTGGCAAACCTCATTATCAACATCCTCTCCATGAAAAATTAGCAGTTAAGGTCTTGGATTATCCCTATAGGTAGGTGGTGGGGGGGATTTCTTCTATTTTCTGGCAATGTGGAGCTTGCAAGCATTCGCACCAAGTGGGAAATTATTGTTCTATGTTTGTTAGAGTTAGTATGTAATAGAGCTAATTCAATGATGGGGACAGTATAAATGTCTCAATTAAGTCAGCTATAAAGTAGAACATCTTGTTCCAATATGACTTAAAAGATTTACAAAATCACGATATATATGCACAGGAAAAACCAGTTCACCACACTGTCTCCAATGGAGCATTAGAGTGTGTGATTTTTAGAGAGCTAATTTTGAGTGATATACCAGCGGTGGATTGTCCTTTGCAAACGTTCCCAGTGTTTGCAACAATGTAAAATGAGGACTATATTATTTATCAAAGAGAATCCTTTGTCTATGACTTTTTCTATTTACCTATTGATGAAATTTTGGAAACATTTTTAAGTGTATAAAAACGTGAAATCCCGTTATAGGGAGATGATAGGTCATATAATAAGGCATGAACACAATAATCCATTTCTATAGTCAGCGGGATAGTATTGCCTGACAATAGATGAGAAATGCATGAATAGTTATATTGTTCCATATTTAGGATTCATGGTAAAGTCATTCAAGGTAAAGACATTCACCTGTTTTCAAGGATTTGTTAAAATATAAGTCAGACAGTACAGGAATATCTCTACAATGCCAAATATGCAGGTTAATATCTGGGATAAAGCCCATAAGGCATTATAAAAGTACTATGTGCACTTAATTCCATTGAGCTGGAGAAAGGTCTAAGTCCTTTCAAGCTTTCAGGGTAGATTAAATGGTTGGAAATGGAGTCTTGAGAACTAGAGCTCATGTGTTAACGACTAATACAAGATCTGAGATTTGCCACCTGATAGTAATCGCATTTTTTTGCAACTTTTGTCAGTAAAAAGTGACCCCCCAATATTTAAGTCGATCAAGGATAGAGGCACAATGATATTGAAAAATGTCATGATATTTTTGGTGAGTATGTCTCAAAACCTTATTTTAATTCTGGAGATGTCTGGTTGCATTTCAACTGTCTATGGTAGAGGTTCCATTACAATGTCAAATATGATAAGAGAGAGAGGAGACACTCTTGTCTCATATCATTTGTAATCTCAATTCTGTGGATAGCATCTATTGGTATATTCTTTAAATAAAGTCACTAAAGTGACATTGTGGTGGAGAGGAATGACCCAGAGAATAAAAACTTCTACAGGGTCATTCTAATATAGAGCTAATGTACACTATTGAATGCCTTCTCCACATCCAAGTAAAGTAACAGAAAATACATTTCAGATAATTCCATCAGTGATTTTTATTTGGGGGTGGGTGATGTCTTAGTAATAAGTGTAGCATGTATTTTCAAGCAAGATCTGCTTTAATTTAACATTGGAAGCATCTGTTTGAACAAGAACTTATTTGGAAATCTGGAGCAGTCAGAATGGGAAGTTGGTGTTATGCTGCCTTAAATTGCCGGAATAGTTTCTCAGCCCCTGCATTCCAATTTCCCTTTGATGCTTGTTTTCCTTCTTTAAGTTTAATAATGGTTTAGCTATAGAGGCAATATGCCACTTTAACTTTACACATGTTATGGTTGAAGCCATATTTATTTTACATTATCCCACAGAACTGACTGTGTCTCCTGGACATTTACTTGGCAAATAAAAAAAAATAATTATAAAGGTTGTGTGATACATCTGCTGACTCATTCAATCCATAGATATTTAGGTATAACCAATTAGCATGCAAATGGCTGATATATATCAAACAGCTTTACAATCATTGCTAGGACTTACGGTACATTTGACTACCTGCATTGTCTTATGTTGAAATAGCTGGCTTGAATGCATGATACACCTGTTTGTCCATAACTTTGCCTAAAATCAAGCTGCTTAGACTTTGTATATGTGATACATCTGCTAATTCATATATAGTATTTAGTGCTGCATCAAATGTAATTTCATTTAACCACTTACCGACCAGTCACTGGGACTGTACTGCAGCAAAGTGGCTCGATTCCGTCCAGCCACGTACGTCGCTGGACTCCTCCCCTTGTGGGTGGCGCTCGCGCGCCGCCGGAGGCTCGCTCCCACTGTTTTCAGTCACAGCGAGAGTCGGGCCAGGAGAGGAGCAGCGGCGATCGCCGCCGCTCTTCGCCGATCGTCGGGGAATCGAGTTTGGAGATCCGCCCGCTTGTGTAAACAGAGCGGGCGGATCTCCTAAGTGACAAACAGTGACAGATTGCAGGGTTCAGCATAGCTGAACATGCGATCTGTCCCTGTGTCACTCAATCACCTCCCCCCACACACGTCAGTAAGCACCAGGCATACATTAACCCCTCCCTCTCCAATAAAATCACCCCTTCCCTGCCAGTGTAATTTTTACAGTAACAGTGCATATTTATAGCACTGATTACTGTAGAAATGTCACTGGTACCCCCAAAAGTGTCAAAAATGTCAGTCAAGGGTCCGATCTGTCCGCCGCAATGTTGCAGTCCCGCAAAAAAAATCGCAGATCGCCGCCATTACTCGTTAAAAAAAAAAACACCAAAAATTACAGAAATCTTTCCCTTAGTTAGTAAACGCAATAACTTTTGCGCAAACCAATCAAAATACGCTTATTGTGATTTTTTTTACCAAACATAGGTAGCAGAAAACAAATTGGCCAAAAATTTTAAAAAATTTTGATTTTTACTTTTTTTATTTCATATAAAAAAATGCGAAAAATATTGTTATTTTTTCAAAATTTACACTCTTTATTTGTTTGTAGCGCAAAAAGTAAAAATCGCACAGGTGATCAAATACCACCAAAAGAAAGCTCTGTTTGTGGGAAAAAAAAGGACGTAAATTTTGTTTGGGTACGGCATCGCTCGACCGCGCAAATGTCAGTTAAATTCGCACAGTGCTGAATCGCAAAAAGTGGCCTGGACGTAAGACAGCAAAATCCTCCGGTGGTAAAGTGGTTAATGCATCACCAAAAGTATATTAACTTTAAGTAATTGACTATATGTGCCTTTTTTAATTATTTTTTTAAGTCTTTTTTTATTTAGATAAAATACTTGATAATCGTCCAACTCTTCACAGTGTTTTGAATCTTCATTTACTTGAAGCCATGGGCATTGCCAGTACCAATAGTTGATAAGTGGGGTTGAAAGTCTTATTTTTGTTGATTGTATATAAATCCTTCTTTAAGCCTTTTTTGTAAGTGTTCTTTGGCATTATTTTAGTCACTCCGCCTTAGGTTTAAGAAGTACAATAAGTTACCCTTTTGTACAGTGTAATGTCATTTTCCCTTGTTTTCTTAGTTATATAAAGCTATCCTCCAGGGTGAACTCAAATGGCAAAAACACCTTGGAGACCTGAGATTCTTCCTTAATTGAAAACAACAGATAGGCTAACAGACTATCCCACACCCGTCCATCTTTTTTACAACCTTTTTCAAAATGCCCTTTAACGTTTTAAGTGTACTTTTATGTGGAAAACAGTAAAAAGAATTTCATTTTATTAAATCAAAGAAAATGGCAGTCCACAGCATAAGCATTATGCTTCAAGCACAGCAACCCATAACGCAGCTTAAAAAATCTCAGAAAAAAAAAGGTCTAGGCATGTAAGCATAAAAAACTCTGGAATCTGTATGAAACTGCAGACGTTGCTCATAGGAGTTGGCACTGGCCACCACCACCTGCAACAGGCCTTTAAACTTACAAATGTAGGTGAATTATATACTTCATCTAGCACTGTACCAGTTGATGATTTTAAATATTAAAGGGACCATACAGTGATTTTGTATAGATTTCCTGGACTTATCTATCATGGTCAGCCTAATAAAATATTGCACTAGGGCTTTTATATACAGCCCGCATCTAGGGCTGTTGGCTCCTTTTTACATTCCCTTGGCTCTTCTTACCTCCTCTGTTAAAAAAAGCCAATTGAAGAGGACTATTTCTCTCCAACTTCCTGTGTACAAGGTTCCAATCAGGGACATGGTATCTCAAAGGGAAACAGACAGAGCTGTGCTTTTGCTTTGGAACATCCATTGTGAAGTAAGAGATTATTTAAGTTGTAGGAGTAACTCCTTTAAGATAGTGACAGAGTATAAGCTGTCAGTTCAAAGCCATTTTTAGATTGAATTTTGCTTGTTCAGTGAATGATAAATGAGTGCAAATAAATGAGTGCGTCCATTTGTGTCAATAACATCAGCATCAAAACCATGCCCCTTTCTTCACATTTAGCTGCAGGGTTCCATAAGCTGTTATTAGCAGTGAGTGATCAATAGGATCAAATATGTCAGCTGTTTTGTTCATTTCAGCAGATTAGTGGGCAGTGTTCATGTTGATTGACAAGGATCTGCATCGATGGATGACATGACTCCATCGGCTCAGTCCTGGGACCAACCTTGTTCAATTTATTCATAAACAGCATTGAGGTCGGGGTCAGTAGTTCGATATCAGTTTTTGCAGATGACACAAAATTGGCCAGGGCAATAACTTTACAGCATGAAGCAGATATCCTACAGAATGACCTGGACAAAATAACGGAGTGGGCAACGACATGGCAAATTAGGTTTAATGTGGAGAAGTGTAAGGTTTTGCACTTGGGGACTAAAAACATAAAATCACAATACATGTTAGGAGGGGAACCCTTGGGGGAATCAAAAATGGAGAAAGATCTGGGAGTCTTGGTTGATGATAGATTAGGCAATAGCATGCAATGTCAAGCGGCAGCTGCCAAAGCCAGCAGAATATTAGCATGCATAAAGAAGGGGATGTATTCCAGAGATAAGACTATAATCCTTCCACTTTATAAAACTCTGGTCCGACCGCATCTGGAGTACTCTGTCCAGTTCTGGTCGCCAGTCCTCAGGAGGGATGTGTTGGAGCTGGAGAGAGTCCAGAGAAGGGCAACTAAACTGATTAGGGGATTGGAGGACCTAAATTATGAAGAGCATCTGCAATCGCTTGATTTATTCTCCCTGGAGAAGAGACGCCTGAGGGGAGACATGATAGCAATTTACAAATATCTCAATGGGGATCTCAGCTTAGAAAAAAAGCTGTTCAGTCGAAGGGATTGCACGAGGACTCGAGGGCATACAATGCGATTAGAGGAGAAGCGTTTTAACCTCAGGCAATGTGGGGGGTTCTTTACTGTGAGGGCTACAAGATTATGGAATTCTCTACCACAAGAGGTGGTTTCTGCGGGAAGTATGGTGGCTTTCAAAAGACTCTTAGACGTACATCTCAAGGATCAGAACATTCAGGGCTATGTGAGATGATTACAGCCACACACACCTACACAGGTTGAACTGGATGGACTATTGTCTTTATTCAACCTCATCTACTATGTAATATGTAACTATGTAACTATGACTAACGATAGATTTACATTGTGGTCATTTTTTTTTTTTTTTGTTAAATACAGGACTTTTAAAAAAGTGTGTATTTTTATTTACTGCTAACAACTATTTTTTTTGGTGAATGGGTATTATGTACCCCTTACCATTCATGTAAGGTCAACCAGTATCCTCCAGATTCCAATAAGCCCTCTGCCTGCAGATCCCCAAAACCATCAGGCCAGAAGCCTGATTGGGTGAAACATGTTTAGGCAGGTCTTCGTTGCTGGTGATATCACTTCCGAGCATTGGAATGCACGCTAGTTCCAGAGATAGGAATAGTGGCAGCTCCATAGTAATCTTTTAACTGCTGGAAATCCTTCATGCCAACAGGGCACAATTGTTTTTATTGTGCAAGAGTTTAGGAGTAATAAAATATTACATGATGAGTTCCTCTCTTCATACATATCATTGATCTATCTGGAGCTGGATCTCTTGGAGTGGAGCCAGGGGGATGAAGCCAGTGGTATCTGACGAAGGAAGCGGCTTTCCCGTATTTAAAGCGATATACTGTATGACCCTTATTTCACGAGTCATATTTTTCTGGTGAAGGGGAGTGGGAGTCACTCACCAGCACTAGATGTGTTTTATTATCAGCACGTGCACAAGAAGGACTTGGTTCACTATACATAAGCTGTATTGTGTTGTGCCTCAAGCATGTGTTTAAGGATCATGTTTTATGGGACATTTTTTATGTTGAATGGTCATTTTCACTATATATGAGCACGCACATAGAATTTAAATACTGATTTGTGATAATATATGGTTTATATTAGAATATTAGAATGTATTGTACTGAATATTGTAGTTTTTCAGTGCCTCTGTTGTGATTATATATTTTGGTTTACCATAGTGCAGCTTACAATATTCATTGCTGTTTTGTAAATGTCAGTTTTGCTGTGGTGGGTTGTATACATCGTACAGCTGTGCCATTTTACACGCAGGTTATGGGTATCCTCCAAGCATAGTATTTAAAGGAATCATGCATTTTCATGTTTCACTGTAAACAAAAAAAATGCTGCTTACTGCTAAACAAAACTTTTTTGGGTTTGGTACAAGTTCCCTAGGGTGGTGCTCATCTATCAATATTTTTTTTTTTTTAATATCCTTTGGCTACTGGCCTATTAGCCTAGAAAATAGCTGTTATTGATTTCTAAGATTCACCATCTACTGACTTCAGTGAGGTTTGGATTCAGCATGTTAGTAATGTTTGGGGAACCCACCCCTGAATTGAGCTCAGTTACATTTGGCTTATCACTAATAGTGACCCAAGTGGGAGTTTAGACACATTTTAAATGCTTTCTCCTCTTAAACTACTTTGGATGTATCCATTTCTCCATTGATTGACTTAAAATCTAAATGATAAAGGTTCCATTTTCTGAGGCATCCAGATTTTCATGGCACATTTTTAATATTCTGTACTCGTTCTAATTACCATTTAAAGGAAGCCTATCATGATGAAGCTTGCCATTGATGCTCCTGAGAATGTTGTATGCTTAGAAGCCTTTCTGACCCTTTTGCTTCAATAATTCATTGACGAGTAAGGGCGAATTACTTTTCTTTGGGTTTTGTGGTCTGCATAGTTGTTCTGGGTAACTGATTTTGTAGTGTATTTAATACTGACGTATTAAAGTTGGTGGGTCCGCAAAACAAAAAAATAACTAGTATTTACAGATTCTTTGAAAAGGTATTCAGAGCAGTGTAAAACATGATGTGTAGTGATGGGCAAAACAGCCTGGGGATGATTCACCAAGGGTTCAGCCAATCTTGTTCAAAGTTTGTCAAAATTAGACATGAAAGCTACTGAGCTCTAAAGGGGCAAATCTGTTAAAAATAAGACCATGTTGAGGACTATTAGGAAAATTACTACTGACTTTGAGGGCAACATGAGAAAAACACAAATCCTAAATTACATGCTTGGGAGAAGCAGTACTAATTTCAAAGACACAGCTTCGGTGACACTTAAAGAGGAGCTCCAGTCTCCATTGTAAAAATTAAAAGTCAGCAGATACAAAAACTGTAGCTCACTTTTAATAAACCGCCACTCCCCTTCTTACAATCCAGGGCTTTGCTTGGCCCAGCCATTTTCACCTTGTGTCTCTCCCCGGCTCCGGCATCTTTACTATAGGCACCCGGCTGTGACAGCTTGCGGCATCACAGCTGGGAGCTAACTGTGCATGCAAGAGCGGCGCTGCGCACTGTGAATGGTCCGGCAGTCTTCTGGGACCTGTCAAGTGGCCCAGAAGGCTGCAGGAGGGACAGGGGAAGGAGAACTTCAGCTTCCGATAGTCTAGACTAGGGATATGCAAACTGTGGCCCTCCAGCTGTTGCAAAACTACAAGTCCCATCATGCCTCTGCCTTTGGGTGTCATGCTTGTGGCTGTCAGATTCTTGCTATGCCTCATGGGACTTGTAGTTCTGCAACATCTGGAGGGTAGAGTCCCTGGTCTAGGCGGTCAGAGCGGAAGTGGGAGCGGGTACCTGTCAAAACCTGATACCTGCTCCCCCCTCCTCCCCAAAAACTCAATTTCACAAACTGGAACAGGGAGGATGACGACTTAAGGCAGATTTTCCCCTTTCGAGTGAAGCTTCTCTTTAAGTTCTGGCATCACATATTTTGGATGCTTTATTGATCTTTACCTTTCAACCCAAAAATTCAAAATACAGACTTCAGGTATAAATTTGCTAGAAACTAGCTCTTGAAATAAATGATAGAGTTTATTTTTTCAGATATATAGCCATAGAGAAATTGTAAAGAAATGCATTCGAGAGCTAAAAATATGCCTACTCACTAGGGGAGAGCCTGTCAGGAACACACTATTCATTCTCCTTTGACGATGCAGAGGTGTGCACTCTCTTTTGCTCATTTAGTGATGAACAGGCGTTCGCCAGTGCGCGCGACGGCCCCTGCGCCCATGCGTGCATGCGCAAGTGGCCTATTTAAGGATAGCAGGTACACCCATGCTTTGCTGTCTTGTCTGCAGCTTCCCCTGTACCCCTGATCCTGAAACCTGCTGTATCCTGATTTATCCCTGATTGATCTTCTGGCTTGTCCCTCACTTCGCTTGTCTGCTGCCTACCCTCACCTCGGCCTGTCCTGTGACCATCCTCCTGCCTTACCCTTGTCTACTTATCTGCCATGGATCTGGACTAGTTCACCTCCTGGTGGGGCAACCCTGAGGACCACGACCTGGTGCTATACATGCAGCAAAATCCATCCTCACCATCAGAGGCTCTGGTGAAAACCTGTTGGCTTTTAGATTCCACACCTCAGGCTAGCCTGTGTCTTCTGCCAAGGTGACTTGTCCATGTCCCTTCCTCTGGATTCTGCGAGGCCACCCTCTGCATGTCAGGCTTACCGCCAGCTCCCTGACAGTTCCTCTGGGGAATTTTTGTGGAGAAAACTATTTAATTGAACGTCTCTAAAGAAAACACAAAGCCACACAATGAAGTTGGACAAGAAACTACATCTGGGTTCTTTTGAGAGGTAAGGATTTGGAACTCACTTCCACAATTGGTAGTGTCAGCAGGCAGCGCAGATAAATTCAGGAAACTTTTAGCTATGTTTCTTAGCAAACCCAATGTACATGGATATGAAAACTGGTAGTCACATAAACACACACCAAACTCAAGTTTAACTGGATGGACCAGTGTCTTTTTTCAAAATGGTAAGGCTATGGCAAAGGCAGAGTTGCTGATAAAGGGGTACAGCCGGACACCCTGTAAAGGACCTGGGTTCCAACAGTTCAGGAGGGGGCCTGGGCAGCTTGGTGAATTCTGTACAGAAGTTGGTGATCAGTGCTGCAGGGGTAATTACAGGAAGCAATCCCCTGTATGGCTCTCCCTGCGGTAGCTGAAAGCTGGCTTCTCTTCCCGCAAGCTTTCAGCTGCTGCAGAGAGAGCCAAACACATCAGTTCTTGTGATTATCCCCTGCTGCACTGATCGTCCTCGCCTGTATAGGACTTGATTACCCCAGCTGCCCAGGACCCCCTATGTGCCCCCTCCCCGAAGCTCCATTTGCTCCCCACCTCTCTAGCCAGTATTGAGCTATTGCAGGGGAAAGACTACAGGGGGATCAGTTTCAGTAAAAGCCCCCACTGCCCCAAACACTCCTACTTGTACAGCTTATGATTCTCCCAGCTGCTGAGGCATCCTGTATGCCTAACCTGCATCCCTCCTCTCCCTCCCAGCAGGTGCTGTGTTGCAGCAGAGTGGGATCACTTCAAGATGGAGAGCGGGGGTGGGGAGTTTGGATGGTAAAAATACCGGCCCCTACTTTTTCTGAATGAACACAGTGAGTGATTGGTTCTGATCATTCACTGTATTCATTCATAGCTGAAGCAGAATAAACTGTGTTTAATATGCTTTAGTTTGTGAATGAACAGGAGCCTCTATATAGAGTCCCTCCTGTTCATTCACTGAGTGCAGCTGAGGCTGCCGAGATAGGGCTTGCGGAATTTATGTCAGCAGTTCCTTTCTCTGTCTCAAAAGTGAGACATCATAGGGCTTCTTTAGATCCCTGATATTTCACCAAAAAAATGTACAGTTCCTCTCTATGCAAATCTTACTGACAGCTACAGTTGGCAGGTTTGTTTATAAATGATGACATGGCCTCTTAACCAGGGGCACATATAGATCATTTTTTAAAGAATCTGAAATTAGCATTAACTGAGCATGGGTAACCAAGCCTAAAAATGTAATCTACAGAACAGGATAAAAAAGTGATGGTAAGGATAAGGAGAGGGATTATTTTTTATAGAATACATCTTTTTTTTTTTTTTAAATACGTTTGTGTTTTTTTTTTTTTTTTAACTTTCTTTGGGGTTTGTCCCCTAATTCACCAGTTCACTGAGGAAGCAGGTAAATGGCATGGTAGGTGCCTTTTTTTTTCTTAGGGACTCCTTTCATGAAACACTACATTTAGGCTGGAATTATCATGTCTGAAAGCCAGGATATCTGAAGGAACAATGAATTGGTTTAAAGGTCAGTGGTAGAATGGACTGTAGCAGTTTTGAACAAACTTCCGTGGGCAGTAATCAAATGCAATCATTGTACAAATATTGCTCTTTTGTGTCCAAATATTGTGGTTCTAAAATAAATTCTAAAACTTCTTTGATTTTTGGTGTTTGAGCAGAGCTTGAACAATAGAGGTAAAGGCTTGGTAAATTGGCTTCAAAGAATAAAATTACTTTGTGCAAGTTCAGTGAGACAGTCTCATAGCTTCTGCACAGTAACAAGCTCTTCTAATAACTGACTCTGTGGAGTAAGATCATATAATCAATATTGTTATATCAGTTTTAGCTGCAAAAGCTCAAGGGTGTATTGTGGGTAAGTGTTAAACTATTTTGTAACTTGTAAACATCTACTATCAGCTGACCCTGTCTAGAAGGCCTCCTTGGTGTAAAAACTAAGCTATGTCTCTTATTACTGTTACTAATTGCATATCTGTGGTTGGATAATTAATTGCTAGATGGGGTTAAGCCCACACTAAGTTGAATGTGTTTCAGTTGCTAAAGACAATAGTTTATCTGGCAAGATGTTTAGCAGCTATCTATACCCTATTACCTGGCTCAAGGAATGTTTATTCTACAATGTATCAGAAGGGGATTGTGGGTGGTATAGCAATGGGTATTAGGTGCAATAAAGGAGTGTCTGTGGATATAGGTATAATTGTGGGTTGAATGTGGAAGAAATGAGTGTGAAGGACAGTACTGGAACCAGATCATGCAGTGTCCAGGGCAAACATGCCAAGCTGTGTTCCCTCCTCTATTTTGTGCATGCCCAATCATATTACAATGGCCATTATTTATGTCCGATCATCATACCAGTGTACAGGGGTCAGAGTGCAAAAAGTCAGGAGTAAAAGTTATGTTCATGGTGTAGAAGTCTGTTCTTCTCTGTTGGGGTCCCCCAAGGCTCTGTTCTTGGACCCCTCCTATTTTCAATCTACACCTCCTCTCTGGGTCAGCTGATAGCCTCCCACAGCTTCCAATACCATCTCTACGCTGAAGATACCCAAATCTATCTATCCACCCCTCAGCTCTCTCTCCCTCAGTCTCCTCACGCATCACTAATTTACTATCAGATATATTGGTCTGGATGTCTCACCACTCAGTCCATCCAAAACCAAGCTTTTTTTCCTCCACCACATGCCCCTTCCCCTGATTGGCATTACTATCAGTCCATCCCCGCATGCCAAGGTTTTAGGTGTTGTCCTGGATTCTGAACTCTCCTTCAAACCCCACATCCAATCGCTGTCCAAATCTTGCCGCCTCAGCCTCCGCAACATCTCCAAAATACGCCCCTTCCTAAACAAAGACACAACAAAGCTCTTAGTTCACTCCCTGGTCATCTCACGCCTCGACTACTGCAATTCCCTTCTCGTTGGCATACCTCTACACAGGCTATCCCCCCTTCAATCCATCATGAATGCTGTCGCCAGACTCATCCACCTTACCAATCGCTCAGTGTCCGCTGCTCCTCTCTGTCAAGCCCTTCACTGGCTTCCGCTCACCCAACAAATCCACAGCTTAGCCCCTAGCTACATCACTAGCCTAGTCTCAAAATACCAACCTAATCGCTCTCTTCGTTCCTCTCAAAACCTCCTGCTCTCTAGCTCCCTCGTCACCTCCTCCCATGCTCGCCTCCAGGACTTTTCCAGAGCCTCTCCAATCCTATGGAACTCCTTACCCTTATCTGTCCGATTATCTCCTACTCTATTAGCTTTTAGGCGATCTCTGAAAACCCTCCTTTTCAGAGAAGCTTATCCTACCCACACCTAACAAATTTACCTCCATTTTCTCCATCAGCCCATCCCCCACGGTTATTGCCTTTTGTTTCACTTGACCCTCCCTTCTAGATTGTAAGCTCTAATGAGCAGGGCCCTCTAGTTCCTCCTATTTTGAATTGCATTGTAACTGTATTGTCTTCCCTCACATTGTAGAGCGCTGCGCAAACTGTTGGCGCTATATAAATCCTGTATAATAATAATAATATACACCTTAGTGCATAGCACTCTCTTTAATCATTTCATTTAATGCATTACATTTTATTACAGCAAAGCAGTACCCCATATGCACCATTTCAACAACACATACCTACATAGACACACACACATATACATAAATAGACTTACATATTCACTTAGATACACACACTCATGTGCATACATACACCTAAAGAGGAGCTCCAGGCTCCCCCCCAAAAAAATTAAAAGTCAGCAGCTACAAATACTGTAGCTGGAGAGAGGGAGGATTCAAATAAGTGGAACTTTCCCTTTTGGGAGAAGTTCCTCTTTAAATACGTACATACAGTCACATGCATACACACAGTGGTGGGATTCAGCCGGTTCGCACCGGTTCCATAGAACCGGTTGCTAACTTTCTGCAAGTTCGCAGAACCGGCTGAATCCCTCTGCGCGTCCTCAGACGCGCAGGACAATTGAATGTCCCGCGCTCGGGCAGACGTGGCGCCACGGCCGCCCATTCTGTGACAATAGCGAATGAGAATTTGCTATTGTCACATGATCCTCCTCCTGGCCAATCAGGGAGCGGGTCCTCCCGCTTCCTGATTGGCCGAAAGGCAAACACCGTGCCGTTGGGCGAGAAGGAGGCTCCGCGGGAGGACTCGGAGACGCGGGGAGCCGACTGCGAGACCGTCCGTGAGGTAAGTGCATGGGTCTCGCGGGGGGGGATCGCTGGCACTCTGCAATTGGGGGCAATGTTGTGGCTGGCGCTCTGCAATTGGGGGCAATGTTGTGGCTGGCGCTCTGCAATTGGGGGCAATGTTGTGGCTGGCGTTCTGCAGTTGGGGGCAATGTTGTGGCTGGCGCTCTGCAATTGGGGGCAATGTTGTGGCTGGCGCTCTGCAATTGGGGGCAATGTTGTGGCTGGCGCTCTGCAATTGGGGGCAATGTTGTGGCTGGCGCTCTGCAATTGGGGGCAATGTTGTGGCTGGCGCTCTGCAATTGGGGGCAATGTTGTGGCTGGCGCTCTGCAATTGGGGGCAATGTTGTGGCTGGCGCTCTGCAATTGGGGGCAATGTTGTGGCTGGCGCTCTGCAATTGGGGGCAAAGTTGTGGCTGGCGCTCTGCAATTGGGGGCAATGTTGTGGCTGGCACTCTGCAATTGGGGGCAATGTTGTGGCTGGCACTGTGCTATTGGGGGCAATGTTGTGGCTGGCACTCTGCAATTGGGGGCAATGTTGTGGCTGGCACTGTGCTATTGGGGGCAATGTTGTGGCTGGCGCTCTGCAATTGGGGGCAATGTTGTGGCTGGCGCTCTGCAATTGGGGGCAATGTTGTGGCTGGCGTTATGCAGTTGGGGGCAATGTTGTGGCTGGCGCTCTGCAATTGGGGGCAATGTTGTGGCTGGCGCTCTGCAATTGGGGGCAATGTTGTGGCTGGCGCTCTGCAGTTGGGGGCAATGTTGTGGCTGGCGCTCTGCAGTTGGGGGCAATGTTGTGGCTGGCGCTCTGCAGTTGGGGGCAATGTTGTGGCTGGCGCTCTGCAATTGGGGGCAATGTTGTGGCTGGCGCTCTGCAATTGGGGGCAATGTTGTGGCTGGCGCTCTGCAATTGGGGGCAATGTTGTGGCTGGCACTGTGCTATTGGGGGCAATGTTGTGGCTGGCACTCTGCAATTGGGGGCAATGTTGTGGCTGGCACTGTGCTATTGGGGGCAATGTTGTGGCTGGCGCTCTGCAATTGGGGGCAATGTTGTGGCTGGCACTGTGCTATTGGGGGCAATGTTGTGGCTGGCGCTCTGCAATTGGGGGCAATGTTGTGGCTGGCACTCTGCAATTGGGGGCAATGTTGTGGCTGGTGCTCTGCAATTGGGGGCAATGTTGTGGCTGGCACTCTGCAATTGGGGGCAATGTTGTGGCTGGCGCTCTGCAATTGGGGGCAATGCTGTGGCTGGCACTCTGCAATTGGGGGCAATGTTGTGGCTGGCACTCTGCAATCATTAGGGGCAATGCTGTGGCTGGCACTCTGCAATCATTAGGGGCAATGCTGTGGCTGGCACTCTGCAATCATTGGGGGCAATGCTGTGGCTGGCACTTTGCAATCATTGGGGGCAATGCTGTGGCTGGCACTCTGCAATCATTAGTGGCAATGTTGTGGCTGGCACTCTGCAATCATTGGGGGCAATGCTGTGGCTGGCACTTTGCAATCATTGGGGGCAATGCTGTGGCTGGCACTTTGCAATCATTAGGGGCAATGTTGTGGCTGGCACTCTGCAATCATTAGGGGCAATGTTGTGGCTGGCACTCTGCAATCATTGGGGGCAATGCTGTGGCTGGCACTCTGCAATCATTGGGGGCAATGCTGTGGCTGGCACTCTGCAATCATTGGGGGCAATGCTGTGGCTGGCACTCTGCAATCATTGGGGGCAATGCTGTGGTCACTGTGCATTGAAAGGGGGGCACGCTGGTCTCTCTGCATTGAAAGGGGGGCACGCTGGTCACTGTGCATTGAAAGGGGGGCACGCAGCGCTGGTCACTGTGCATTGAAAGGGGGGCACACAGCGCTGGTCACTGTGCATTGAAAGGGGGCATGCTGGTCACTGTGCATTGAAAGGGGGCACGCTGGTCTCTCTGCATTGAAAGGGGGGCACGCTGGTCACTGTGCATTGAAAGGGGCACGCTGGTCTCTCTGCATTGAAAGGGGGGCACACTGGTCACTGTGCATTAAAGGGGGCATGTACACTGGTCACTGTGCATCGAAAGGGGGCACGCTGGTCACTGTGCATTGAAAGGGGGCACGCTGGTCACTGTGCATTGAAAGGGGGCACGCTGGTCTCTCTGCATTGAAAGGGGGAACGCTGGTCACTGTGCATTGAAAGGGGGCACGCTGGTCACTGTGCATTGAAAGGGGGCACGCTGGTCATTCTGCTGGGAAAGTCGGAACTGGTTACTAAAATTTTTGAATCCCACCACTGCATACACACACTCACATGCAAACATACATGCGCACACAGACACACACATACATACAAACAGATATACAGTACATGCATACATACACTCACATGCATACATACATACATGTTCTAAATAACATGCAATGCCAAGTTCACAGCTGAACAAAGCTGGAAAAATACTCACAACCATATAGGACATACATTCAACTTGACAACTTTAAAAAAATCCTAGATGTCTTCCTCAGTAAGAAAAATATATAGGGCTTAAGGATCTGTTAGAAAATAGCACACAAATAGGTTGAACTTGATGCACCTGTCTTTTGTAACATTTTCAAAAAACAATCACTGTGCCTGGCAAGCTTTCTCTTTTGGACAGGTTTACAACACAGCTTGGTAGAGTTTGGGAGGTGAAGCAGATTGGTACTCAGGAGGTGGAGTAGATAAAGCTTCCCCTTTTCCCGTGTACTCTGTTTTGTCTGGAGTGAGCTGTGGAGACTGTTGAGGGAAGTTGTTGTAAAGGCAGAAGTACGGTAAAAACCTTCTGCATGCAGCTTCCCATGCAGGCCCCCCTAAAAAAAAAAAAAAAACAGCATAAAAATTGTTTAAAACACACAGTGCTTTAACAAACTAATATCATCCGGTTAGGCTTTAATTGCACTTGTAGAAGCAATCATGTATAATTTATGTTTTACATGGTACCGTTCATCTTGCTGAACTTTAATGAATCAAAATTTTTAACCCCCTTGTACCTTGCATAATACTTTTGTAAAATTTTAAAACAAACACATACACGAAAATGCAAATGTGGTGCAGCCCTCTGTTTTTTGATAGATTGAAGGGAACCCTTTCACTTGACAAACCTGCAGTACTGAGCAACGTGAAATTATTTGTCAAATATCCAAGGAGAAAGGGAGTTAGACACATCATAACGTCTTATCTGCCTAAGAAAGGAAATTGCCAGGAGATTTTCTGGTAGAAATGTGAGAAAAATACTGTCAATATGTTAGAACAATAAAAATCTCCTGGGTAGCTATAAAATTAAATGGAGCCTGTTTCACCTTGCCTCTGTCTCACTACTGAAAAATAGGTTTGATCAGCCTGACTGGCCACTTGTGTCATCTCTCTCTGAACATTCTTCTTTATGAGAAATATCTGGCTGATAGAAATGATTGTTACCTCCTTCAAAAGCTTAGAAGAAAACAAATGAACATGCAAAGGATTTCTTTAAACAATGGGGAGTGTGTGATCACAGCAAAATGTCATAAAACATCCTATAACACGTTAAAGTAACCATGGCAAAAGTGCAGAAAAAAAATGTCTAAAAAAGAATGTTTTAATAGTGTATACTTTAAAACACAATGCTTGCAGCAGCTATATCCCGCAGGGTCTAATATAAATCAAGAGCATAGCTGGCAAATAGCTATTGATATTTCTAGAAATTAATATTTTAAATGATGGCTTGTTTACACATATAGTTTGCCTGTATGGACAACAGATTAGATGCAATTATATAAATTTATCATGGCCATGGCATCAATAATACAGTTAAAATAATAAAACTGGCAATAATGACTAGGATGAGAGAAGATTGATCCTATGCCAATGTAGAAAGCAAAGACACAAGATAACATCATGTAAAATTAATGCCCACATGGCTCTGTCGTCAAATAATTGCTAATTTATGTATTTATTTATTGCTGATGGATGCACACTCATATAGTAAAAGATGTTATGAAAAAAGAAAGACCCTTCATAATGGAATTTTAAAGGACCCACACATCACATAAAAATACACATTATTAATATCACATAAAACAATTTACTTAAGATTTCAAAACTCACAACAAAATGTTGTGTACTAATACACCCCTGTGCTTCTATACATGCTTTTCAGTGTTTATCAATGACACCCAACAGTGCTCATCAATGGCCATCAGTGTCCTTCAGTGCCACCTATCAGTGCTCAATGCCCATTAGTGCCACCTATCAGTGCTCATCAGTGCCGCCTATCAGTGCCCATCAGTGCAGCCTATCAGTGCTCATCAATGCTGCCTATCAGTGGCCATCAGTGCAGGCTATCAGTGTCAATCAGTGCTGCCTATCAGTGCTTTATGCCCATCAGTGCCACCTATCAGTGCTTATCAAAGTCGCCTATCAGTGCCCTTTAATGCCCACCAGTGCCGCTTTTCACTGCTCATCTATGCCACCTATCAGTGCTGCCTATCAGTGCCCATCAGTTCTACCTATCAGTACCCATCAATTCTGTTTACCAGTGTCCATTAGTGCCACCTATCAGTACTGCCTATCAGTGCTCAGTGCCCATTAGTGACAATTATCAGTGCTCATCAATGCTACCTATCAGTGCTAATCAATGCTCATCAGTGCCACATATCAGTGAAAGCCTATCAGTACTCATCAATGCTGCATATCAGTGCCTATTAGTGCAGCCTATCAGTGCTAATCAATCACAGGTCTCAGTGCCCATTAGTGCCTCCTATCAGCCCTGCCTATCAGTGCTCATCAATGCCACCTGCCTCCTCAGCAGGGCTCTGAGCTGAGAGCATTTCTTTCATATATCTCACAGCCGGCATTGGCAGGTCCCCCTCCTACCTTCCTTCTCCGTCGTACGGATGGGTGAGGAGACAGCCAATCTGATCCTTTTCCCTCCACCTCTCTCCTCCTGTGTGCACTTCATAAAGTGTGAAGCTAATGAGCTCACACTTTCAGTGGTGCACACAGAAGGGAAGTGGGGGGGGCGAGGGGAGAAGGATTAGATCGGCTGTCTCCTCTCCCATCTGTACGAGGGAGGAGGGAGGGAGGAGGGGGAACTGTCAATGCCGGCTCTGAGCTATATGAGAGAGATGCTCTCAGCTCAGAGCCCTGCAACTAGCAGCCCCCTGCTGGGGCCTCCTGACAGTGGTGGAATGCCAGGGCCCGGTCGCAAGTGTGACTGTTGCAACCCTTGTAGTTCTGCCACTGGTTGCAGAATCTTTATTAGCTACATATCAACGCATACAGTGTCTAAAATGCGAATGCATTTCAGCCACAATGGCATACGAACAACATAATAAATATTACACGTCATATATCTTCTCAAAGCCTCCCTGTAATTAATTACAGAGGTGGGACTGAGACATTTAAAAACAATTAAGAACAAATCGCAAAATATGGAGTGAAACCGATGCAATCACTCCCTCTCAAAAAAGAAAAATAGCAAGCACATAGAGGAACACTAAATATTAAACATTAGAGTATTTAAAAATATATTAACAAAACTTGCTTTAAAAATACATCAACATCCAATCTATTATTCAGACCAAAGGGTGCTCTTGTATGTAGAGTGTAGATCAATTTCCTTCTGTAATAGGATGCCATATGTGTCACCCCCTCTGAGAGGTTTGTTAACTCACTACAAACTCTTTACAGATGAAAATGTATTTATGTTACCATAATGTATTTCTCTAAAATGTTTGGAAACATCTGATATATACCTAGCATTCATTTTGTTAGTATCATTGTAATGTTCCGAAATCCTAATCTTGAGGGGGTGAATAGTGCATCCCACATACTGGATTCTACAAGCACTGCATTCTACCACTAGTGATGAGCCGAACACCCCCCCCCCCCCTGTTCAGTTCACACCAGAACATCTCGAACAGGGGAAATATTCTAGCAAACATGCAAACTTCATTAAAGTCTATGGGACACGAACATGAAAAATCAAAAGCCCTAATTTTAAAGGCTTAAATGTAAGTCATTGGCTCAAAAAAGTGTATGGGGACACCTGGGGGACATAAATCAATGCAAATTTTTTTTTTTTTTTTTAAAAACGATTGTTTTTACAGTAGCAAAGATTCTAATGATGCTTAAAATGCCTTAGGGGCCCCCTTAATGTGCCTGTAAAGTGGCGCATTTGTGCGATGTATGTAGCCTGCTGCAGCATTACTGACATTTCTAAAGGAAAAAATGTCATTTAAATTTGCTTGCGACTGTAATGTATTGTCGGCTCCCGGCAATACAGATAAAAAAAGAAAAAAAAAAGCATGCCCCCCCCCAGTTTATATCAGGCCCCTCTCTCTAGAAGTTAGTTAGTTAGGCAGGGAGGAGAGTGTGTTCAACCTAAGCAGGCTTGACGGTGGCATAGATGGTAGAATACCAGGCTTGCAATTTGGAGGTTGTGGGTTGGAATCCCTTGCCGAGGGTGATTTTAAGTGGAAAATGCTCCAGGAAGAGTGTACTGAGTTTAACAGCCACCCCTGAGCCATGATTGGCTAAAGGCACTTGCCTTTGGCCAATCATGGCACAGATGATTTGATTGGCCAAAGCATGGAGGGCGGAGTCCATACTTTGGCCAATCACATAATGCACTGCCAGTGCGCAGTGCAATATGGATGCAGGAACTCTGAGTTCCCGCGAAGAATCCCATTTGTTTGCCATTTGGCGAACGGGCTGTGTTCGAGTCGAACTTAGGTTTGACTCGAACAAGAAGCCCATCCCTATCTACCACATATACCACAGATTTTGAACCACAAATCATATATTGTTTTATTGGGTAAACTTTTCCAGTGGTAAGTGATATAATTTAATTTTATTTTCTATGTTTCCTGCCATATCTGTAAGTTCTGGCCACAGCAATATAAACCCTTGGTAGACAGTAGAGTTGAGCGGACACCTGGATGTCCGTGTTCGGCGGGTTCGGCCGAAGTTTAAAAAAAAGTCCGGGTCCGTGTCCCGGACTTTTGCCGAACTTTTCCCGGACACCGAACCCCATTGAAGTCAATGGGGACCAGAACTTTCAGGCACTAAAATGGCTCTAAAACACCAATGGAAAGGGCTAGAGTGCTGCAAATGGCAGCAAAACGTAGTTAAGAGCATGGCAAGTGCTCTGCAAACAAATGTGGATAGGGAAAACACTTAAAACAAAAAAAAAAAAAAACTGAAAAATAAAACAATGTTCTTCATCTCTGAAGGATGAGGCCCATATGGAGTAGGAGGGAAGTTGAGGTGGTGGTGGATGTGGCGGTGTCATAGGCGTGCGCACAGGGTGTGCCGGATGTGCCTGGGCACACCCTAATCACCTAGGGCACATAGCATTATCGCTCTGTTTGCCAGTGAGGAGATGGGAAAGATCTCCCTCGGACCTGCTCTGCTCTATTTCACTTTGCCAGCAGGGAGAGTAATGTATCGGGGCCATGTACATGTAGGCAAACACATGCATGTGTATTTAAACTTTGGGGTGCACACCCTAATGCAATAGGCTGCGCACACCTATGGGCGGTGTAGGTGGAAGCGGCGGTGGAGGAGGACCAGGGCCGGATTAAGAGCATCATGGGCTTGGTGCTGAGGATTTTGAAGGGCCTTAAGGGCCGTGCCTTGGCATGCACCCAGAGGAGGAAGGGTGCAGCCATGCATGCCTAATTCCACATGGGATGCTGTCTCTGAAGCCCATAAACACATCCATGCATCGGCAACTGTCCCTCCTTGTCCGGCCTTCGTGCTGTGTGGGGAGGTTCTGAGGGAGCTGCCTGGGGAAGCGAGCATAGAAGCCAGACATCTGTGTTTACAAGTGACAGAAGAGCGGTAACAGTGAATATGGCCAACCTGGGGCATATATAAAGGTAGGGGCCTGGAGCTGCAGCTCCAATAGCCCCTACATGAATCTGGCCCCGAGGAGGACGAGGTAGCCAACACTGCTTCTTTTCACAAATTTTAAATGAGGGTACACCCCAAAAGAGTGAGAAAGAGCAAAAATGGAACAATGGCTGGGTAAGGTCGGTATCCATCGCTATTCTGCACAAGGTACGGAAAAGTCCCGTGGGATCCATGCCTGGTTCATTTTAATGAACGTGAGCTTGTGCACATTGTCTCTGGACAGGCGGCTGCGCTTGTCTGTGATAACGACCCCAGCCGTGCTAAATACCCGTTCAGATAATACACTGGCTGCAGGGCACGCCAGCACCTCCAAGGCGTAAAGGGCAAGCTCAGGCCATGTGCCCAATTTGGAGACCCAGAAGTTGAAGGGGGCAGACCCCTCATTCAGTACGTCTAGGCGTGTGCACACATACTGCTCCACCATGTTGGTGAAATGCTGCCTCCTGCTAAGACGTTCCATATGAGCTGCTGGTGCTGCTGTTTGTTGTGGCGTGCTGACAAAGCTTTTCCACATTTTGGCCATGCTAACCCTGCCTTCTGAGGTGCTGGCGGTGCCCTGGTTGCGTTGGCGACCTCTTCCTCCTCCTCCTCCTCCTCCTCCTCTGCCTTGTGCTTCCACTGTGGCCCCGCTGTCAGGTGGGAATGCCAGCAGCATGGCGTCTACCAGCGTGCGCTTGTACTCGCGCATCTTGCGATCGCGCTCCAGTGAGTGAATTAAGGACGGGACGTTGTCCTTGTAACGGGGATCCAGCAGCGTGGCCACCCAGTAATCAGCACAAGTTAGAATGTGGGCAACTCGGCGGTCATTGTGGAGACACTGCAGCATGTAATCGCCCATGTGTGCCAGGCTGCCCAGAGGCAACGAAAGGCTGTCCTCTGTGGGAGGTGTATCGTTCGTGTCCTCTGTATCCCCCCAGCCACGCACCAGTGATGGCCATGAGCTGGCCTGGGTGCCACCCTGCTGTGAACATGGTTCCATCTCCTCCTTCAGCTCCTCCTCCTCATCCTCCTCATCCTCCAGAACTGTGCCCCTGCTGGACAATTGTGTCCCTGGCGTTTGTGTGTGCAGGAACCCACCTTCGGAGCCCCTTGCGAATGACTGCCCTGAAAGCCTTGGAAATGTTACCTCTTCATCCTCCTCCTCCTCCTCCTCATCCTGTGCCACATCCTCTTCCATCATCGCCCAAATTGTTTTTTCAAGGAGGCATAGAAGTGGGATAGTTAAGCTGAGAACGGCGTCATCGGCACTGGCCATGTTGGTGGAGTACTCAAAACAGCGCAACAAGGCACACAGATCTCGCATGGAGGCCCAGTTATTGGTGGTGAAGTGGTGCTGTTCCGCAGAGCGACTCACGCGTGCGTGCTGCAGCTGAAACTCCACTATGGCCTGCTGCTGCTCGCACAGTCTTTGCAGCATGTGCAAGGTGGAGTTCCACCTTGTGGGCACGTCACATATGAGGCGGTGAGCGGGAAGGCCGAAGTTACGCTGCAGCGCTGACAGGCAAGCAGCAGCAGGGTGAGAACGCCGAAAGTGCGCACAGACGGCCCGCACTTTCTGCAGCAGCTCTGACATATCGGGGTAGTTTTTAAGGAACCTCTGCACTACCAAATTCAGCACATGCGCCAGGCAAGGGATGTGCGTCAAACCGGCTAGGCCCAGAGCTGCTATGAGATTTTGCCCGTTATCGCACACCACCAGGCCGGGCTTGAGGCTCACTGGCAGCAACCACTCATTTGTCTGCTGTTCCATGCTCCTCCACAACTCCTGCGCAGTGTGTGGTTTGTCCCCCAAACAGGCAAGTTTTAAAACTGCCTGCTGTCGTTTACCCCTGGCCGTGCTGAAGTTGGTGGTGAAGGTGTTACGCTGTCCGGATGAGGAGGCGGTAGAGGATGAGGAAGCGGAGTAGGAGGAGTTAGGAACAGGAGGCAAACTGAAGCGCCCTGCAATCCTCGGTGGTGGAAGGACATGCGCCAAATTGCTATCCGCCTCAGGCCCATCCGCCACTGCATTTACCCAGTGTGCCGTTAGGGAGATATAACACCCCTGACCGTGCTTACTGGTCCACGTATCGGTAGTTAGGTGGACCTTGCCAGAGATGGCGTTGCGCAGTGCACACCTGATTTTTTCCCCCACTTGGTTGTGCAGGGAAGGAATGGCTTGCCTGGAAAAGTAGTGGCGGCTGGGCACGACGTACTGTGGGACAGCCACCGACATAAGGTTTTTAAAACTGTGCGTCTCCACCAGACAGAATGACAGCATTTCAAAGGCCAAGAATTTTGAAATGCTGAATTCAGGGCCAGGGATCGCGGGTGGGTAGGGGGGTACTTCCTCTTCCTCTCAAGTGTTTGGGAGATGGAAAGCTGAACGCTTCCACGGGACATTGTGGAGATGGTTGGTGACCCAGGTGGTGGTGTTGCTGACAGATCCTCTGTTTGCGGGGTGGCAGGTGCCGGTATCACTACAGATGTGGCTGGAGCGGCCGAGACTGCAGCAGAAGAGGAAGCAGGATGAGCCAGAGACGTTTCTTGGTTTTGAAGGTGTCTACTCCACTGCAGTTCGTGCTTTGCACTTAGATGCCTGATCATGCAGGTTGTGCTCAGGTTGAGAAGGTTTATGCCTCGCTTCAGGCTCTGATTGCACAGGGTGCAAACCACTAGTGTCCTGTCATCAGCACATTTTCTAAAGAACTTCCACGCTAGAGAACTCCTTTGAGCTGACTTTGGTGCGCTCGTTCCCTTGCTGCGTTGGGCAGTAGAGGGAGTAGTGTCTAGGGCACGGCCACTCCGCTTCTGCACCCTGCTCCCTCTTCTGCTGTGCTGGTGGCTCTGTGCGACCACCGCCTCTTCCTCCAAACTACTCAGGTCACCTGCATGACGTTCATTCCATGTGGGGTCGAGGACCTCATCGTCCTCCACATCATCTTCCACCCAGTCTTCACCCCTGCCCTCCTTGTCGGTCTCCACAATGCTGAACGCCGCAGCAGTTGGCACCTGCGTTTCGTCATCATCGGAGACGTGCTGCGATGGTCCTTGCATGTACTCATCTTGAGAAATAAGTGGTATGGCATCGCTGCACTCAATCTCTTCAACTTCTGGGGCAGGGCTAGGTGGATGGCCCTGGGAAACCCTGCTGACAGAGTCCTCAAAAAGAACAAGAGACTGCTGTATGGATTGGGGCTCAGACTGCTTGCCTGATTTCCAAGGGGGTGAGGTGAAAGACGGTTGGACATTGGCTGCAGGTGCCAACTCTGACCTTTCTGCAGTAGACTGGGTGGGAGACAATGTGAAGGAACTGGAGGCACTGTCAGCAACCCAATCTACTATCGCCTGTACTTCTTCAGGCCTCATCACGTGTAGAGGCGCATTATGCAATACCAAATACTGCTGCAGGTTCTGTCGCCTACTCACACTTGTGGAAGGTGTTTCACTTGTGCATGTAGCTGGCACAGATCGACCACGTCCTCTCCTTGCAACAGGAGCTCTACCAGCAGCACCACGACCCAGGCCACGGCCCCTATTTGACGGTCTCCTCATATTTCTGTAATTTATGATCTTGCCCTAGAAAGGTGTTTATTGAATAGCGGAACAAAACAACAACAGTATCGCACTGGTGTATCTGACAGTCAAATATGCAAACTATGCCGCAATTTAATGTTTTTTACCCCAAAAGGGTGTATATTGAATAGCGGAATAGGAAAAAATATAAAAAAACGGTGTATCTCACACGTACAAACACAGACTAGGCCCCGATTAAAATTTTTTGTACCCTAAAGGCAGGATGAAGAAGAGGAGTAGGAGGAGTTGGGAACAGGAGGCAAACTGCGCCCTGCAATCCTCGGCGGTAGAAGGAGATGTGCCAAACAAATTTAAAAAGGTGAATCTCACATGTACCGATACAGACTATCCCGCAATTTAATTTTTTACACTCAAACAGGGTGTATATTGAATAGCGGAATAGGACAAATTATACAAAACGGTGTATCTCACACGTACAAACACCAACTAGGCCCCGATTACAATTTTTTGTACCCTAAAGGCAGGATGAGGAAGAGGAGTAGGAGGAGTTGGGAACAGGAGCCAAACTGAAGCGCCCTGCAATCCTCGGCGGTAGAAGGAGATGCGCCAAACAAATTTAAAAAGGTGTATCTCACATGTACCGGTACAGACTATCCCACAATTTAATTTTTTACACTCAAACAGGGTGTATATTGAATAGCGGAATAGGACAAATTTTACAAAACGGTGTATCTCACACGTACAAACACAATCTAGGCCCCGATTACAATTTTTTGTACCCTAAAGGCAGGATGAGGAGTAGGAGGAGTTCGGAACAGGCAGGAGGCAGACTGAAGCACCCTCAAATCCTCGGCAGTATGAGATACACCCCAAAAATCGGAAAGGTGTATCTCACACGTACCGACACAGACTATCCCACAATTTAATTGTTTATACCCAAAGGTTTTGATTAAATAGCGGAATAGAAAATATGATCAATAAAAGTGTATGTATCTCACACGTACAGAAGCACACTAGGCCCCAATTACTATTGTTTGTACCCCTAAAGGCAGGATGAGGAGTAGGAGGAGTTTGGAACAGGCAGCACCCTCAAATCTTCAGAAGTATGAGATGAACCCCAAAAACTTGGAAAGGTGGATCTCACACGTACCAACACAAACTACCCCGCAATTTAATTGATCCCCAAAGGTTTTAATTGAATAGCGGAATAGGAAATATGATCAAAAAAAGTGTATGTATCTCACACGTACAGAAGCACACTAGGCCCCAATTACTATTGTTTGTACCCCTAAAAGGCTGGATGAGGAGTAGGAGGAGTTTGGAACAGGCAGCACCCTCAAATCTTCAGAAGTATGAGATGAACCCCAAAAACTTGGAAAGGTGGATCTCACACGTACCAACACAAACTATCCCGCAATTTAATTGATCCCCAAAGGTTTTTATTGAATAGCGGAATAGGAAATATGATTAAAAAAAGTGTATGTATCTCACACGTACAGAAGCACACTAGGCCCCAATTACTATTGTTTGTACCCCTAAAAGGCTGGATGAGGAGTAGGAGGAGTATGGAACAGGCAGCACCCTCAAATCTTCAGTAGTATGAGATGAACCCCAAAAACTTGGAAAGGTGGATCTCACACGTACCAACACAAACTATCCCGCAATTTAATTGATCCCCAAAGGTTTTTATTGAAAAGCGGAATAGGAAATATGATCAAAAAAAGTGTATGTATCTCACACGTACAGAAGCACACTAGGCACCAATTACTATTGTTTGTACACCTAAAAGGCTGGATGAGGAGTAGGAGGAGTTTGGGACAGGCAGCACCCTCAAATCTTCAGAAGTATGAGATGAACCCCAAAAACTTGGAAAGGTGGATCTCACACGTACCAACGCAAACTATCCCGCAATTTAATTGATCCCCAAAGGTTTTTATTGAATAGCGGAATAGGAAATATGATCAAAAAAAGTGTATGTATCTCACACGTACAAAACCACACTAGGCCCCAATTACTATTGTTTGTACCCCTAAAAGGCTAAATGAGGAGTAGGAGGAGTATGGAACAGGCAGCACCCTCAAATCTTCAGAAGTATGAGATGAACCCCAAAAACTTGGAAAGGTGGATCTCACTCGTACCAACACAAACTATCCCGCAATTTAATTGATCCCCAAAGGTTTTTATTGAATAGCGGAATAGGAAATATGATCAAAAAAAGTGTATGTATCTCACATGTACAGAAGCACACTAGGGCCCCAATTACTATTATTTGTACCCCTAAAAGGCTGGATGAGGAGTAGGAGGAGTTTGGAACAGGCAGCACCCTCAAATCTTCAGAAGTATGAGATGAACCCCAAAAACTTGGAAAGGTGGATCTCACACGTACCAACACAAACTATCCCGCAATTTAATTGATCCCCAAAGGTTTTTATTGAATAGCGGAATAGGAAATATGATCAAAAAAAGTGTATGTATCTCACACGTACAAAACCACACTAGGCCCCAATTACTATTGTTTGTACCCCTAAAAGGCTGAATGAGGAGTAGGAGGAGTATGGAACAGGCAGCACCCTCAAATCTTCAAAAGTATGAGATGAACCCCAAAAACTTGGAAAGGTGGATCTCACACGTACCAACACAAACTATCCCGCAATTTAATTGATCCCCAGAGGTTTTTATTGAATAGCGGAATAGGAAATATGATCAAAAAAAGTGTATGTATCTCACACGTACAAAACCACAGTAGGCCCCAATTACTATTGTTTGTACCCCTAAAAGGCTGAATGAGGAGTAGGAGGAGTATGGAACAGGCAGCACCCTCAAATCTTCAGAAGTATGAGATGAACCCCAAAAACTTGGAAAGGTGGATCTCACACGTACCAACACAGACTATCCCGCAATTTAATTGATCCCCAAAGGTTTTTATTGAATAGCGGAATAGGAAATATGATCAAAAAAAGTGTATGTATCTCACACGTACAAAACCACACTAGGCCCCAATTACTATTGTTTGTACCCCTAAAAGGCTGAATGAGGAGTAGGAGGAGTATGGAACAGGCAGCACCCTCAAATCTTCAGAAGTATGAGATGAACCCCAAAAACTTGGAAAGGTGGATCTCACACGTACCAACACAGACTATCCCGCAATTTAATTGATCCCCAAAGGTTTTTATTGAATAGCGGAATAGGAAATATGATCAAAAAAAGTGTATGTATCTCACACGTACAAAACCACACTAGGCCCCAATTACTATTGTTTGTACCCCTAAAAGGCTGAATGAGAAGTAGGAGGAGTATGGAACAGGCAGCACCCTCAAATCTTCAGAAGTATGAGATGAACCCCAAAAACCCCAAATATCATTCAGCTCTGCTGCAGGCCACAATTTAATTTTTTTTTTAACCCAAGGCTGTATATTGAATAGTGGAATAGAAAAAAAGTGTATGATTTCTGAAACCACTCAATATTAGCACATGTGAACTGAACACAGCAGTGTATGATCAGTCACTCAGCACAGCACAGCTGAAAGAAAAATGCTGCACACAGTGCCTGATAGAAAAATACTTTTCTCCCTCCTCCTCAGTGGGCAAAAAAGATTGTGTTCACTGCACCCCAAAAAGATTGTGTTCACTGCACCCTAAAAAGATTGTGTTCACTGCACCCCAAAAAGATTGTGTTCACTGTACCCCAAAAAGATTGTGTTCACTGCACCCCAAAAAGATTGTGTTCACTGCAGCCCACACACAGCAAAATGGATGTGGACCACTGACACCTGCCTATCTCCTATCCCACACCACACAGCAATATCGATTGTAGTTTGTAGAACACACTGTCTGACCCTAAAAATCAGCAGACTCTGTCCCTTAAAGGATTGATAAGATCGTAGATTGGGTGACTGCAAACCCCCCCCCCCCCACACAGCAATATCGATTGTAGTTTGTAGAACGCACTGTCTGACCCTAAAAATCAACAGACTCTGTCCCTAAAAGGATTGCTAAGATCGTAGATCGGTCACTGCAAACCCCACCCCACACAGCAATATCGATTGTAGTTTGTAGAACACACTGACCCTAAAAATCAGCAGACTCTCTCCCTAAAATGCCTACAACTCGCCCTGCCTAACACACTCCGACCTGTCCCTCAATTCTATCCCTACACAAATGTCTGTCCCTAATCAGCAGCCAGCACGTTGATGTGTGCTCTCTCCCTGAACTAAACAGCAGAATGACGCCACAGCGGCGCTGCCTCGAACTTATAAAGACTTGGTCACATGCTTCAGACGGCCAATCACAGCTACTGATACATTTGTAGGCATGGCTGGGATGGCTTAGGCACACCAGTTAAACGCTTGTTGATTGGCTGTTGAAAGCCCACCATGAAAAGCGCGCCAAAGCATGCAAAACCCGGAAATAAAACGACCGAACACGGAATTTTACCCGAATATACGTTCAAAATGTATTATATTCCATCGACCACATGCATTTGTATAGCTATTTTTTCTCTACATTTCTATCTTACTGCTTTGATTGGTATCCTTTCTCTTCTATTCTTTATTTTAATTTGACATGAATTGAAGCAACATTCTGGGATGCTGTATGCTGTACCTTCAACCTTTGTTGATATTTGTCATCTAAATGACTTCTTCCATTAGGCTAAGCAAATATTACCTTTTTACAGGGGGAGGTCATGCACCCAACACCCAACCTGAAGAACCATAGTACCCTATTTGTCTGGGTTCTCATCAAGACCTATTGAGCATTCAGACTGGGTTCACACTGAATTTGGATGCAGTCACAGCAGGGTCTGGTGCGTCCCTGTTCTCCGTTTCAGGGATCAATCAGGCCTGAATTTTTGCCTGAATTCGGACCTGAAATAGAGCCAAAGACACACAGGACCCTTGTGCAATCTGCTCTGCAGCCACCCCGGAGATGTGTGAACTGGCTCCATTGAGAGCAGGTCACAGTCTTCTGTCATGCGAATCAAATGGGGTGAAACCAGCATCCAATTTGCATAAGTGTGAACCCAGCCTCAAGGTGTTATTGATAGCTTTGCCACCAGTATAGTTCTTTTGACTGTACAAGCCACAATACTATATTAAAGTAGGGATATCTTTGGGAGGAATGATGGGGGGGGGGGGCAACTTTTGACCTTATCTTACCACAAGTCAAGCATGTCAACCTCTTACATTTACATTTTCCATGGTTGCCAGCAACAGCATTAGCTGCACTAAAACACCACATGGAAACTATTTTACTCTGATCTCTAGTCTCTTCTAAGTTTTCATCATATTATATATATGTGACTAAGCAGTGATGGAGAGTCATTATTTAGCCTATAAGGGATATTATCTGTACAGGTTGAAAGAAAGACTGAGTGGTTTATTGGCCTCAAGTCTTGCTGTCATCTTGTTTTTATTACCCTTTTGTGACTGGGAAGATGAATGAGCAAACCAATCAATAATATCAGTATCTTGCTCTGAAATACAAGGCTAAAGCCCCGTACACACGTACCGATGGTCGGCTTACAAATGTTCCTCTTTTCTCCCCGGGATGTCGGTGTCTGCTGAAAAGTGCAAAGACAGCACAAGGACAGCACAAGAATTTTGTCCGCCGACTGCAGAAGTGATGTCATGTAATGGTTAACTTTCCCTGTGTTTTCTATTTTCTGAGCATGCCCAGTCTTGCAAATCTGCGGTCTGTCGGCCGAATTGTGTACTGACAGGCGAACAATCGTCCGTTCTGGTGTCGGCATACAAATATTTTCATGTTTGCACGAAAGACTTTTGTCCGCGGATTGTGCGCAGACATCTGTCGGAGGCACCATACTAACACGCGTACAATCGGCAGATCCTTCGTCCACCGACGTTTGTATGCCGACGATCGGTACGTGTGTACGGGCCTTTACTTGTACTGTGTGAAAATATTGGGCACCAGCAGCTGCAGCTGCTTTTTCTGCTGTATTCCCTAATGTATTACTATGGCCTGACACCTTTGTTCTTTTTTTTTTTTTTTGGGTGGTGGAGGGGACATTTGTCCTATCCTTTCCTCTTGGAATGTCTGGTGCTTGTACAGATATGTAATCCCAATACATATGACTACTGTGCCACCTTTATCTCAGAGAAAACCAAATCCCGTGACCTAGCTACATAATAACTCCACTGTATCAACAAATTAATTCAGTTTTTTTTATATAGATGGATCAATTATTAAGCTCATTTTTTTTTAAAAGCTGAATAAGACTTCACATAAATTAGCTGCTTTGTGAAAGTGTGAATTGTGCTTTGTGAATAATTGTTTGAAAGAGGAAAGTGGAAGAGAACTGGGAAGTGAGATTTGAGAGCTTGCAAATGAGTCTACTGACCCAACGCTCTTCTACAAAGGGAGGGGCAGAAGGACAACAATATCATCCATGGGGAACAGAGGGTAAAAAGCATGAGTTGTAAACTTGATTGAAATTCAGTAACATAGTCTTTAAGGTTGAATATTGACAAAGGTCCATCCGGTTTAATCTACATGTGTGTGTATGTGTGTTTTTGATTTTTTATTCTCTAACAATTCCCATAGGTCAGTAGTTAGTGATGCTGAGGTCAGTAGTAATACAGCGACACAGTGATCAGTATTAAGTGACACAGCACTCAGAGGTCAGTAGTAAGTGACACAGCGTTCAAAGATCAGTAGCAAGTGATGTTTAGGTCAGTAGTAGCTAACACAGTGGTCAGAAGTAAGTGATGCAGAGGTTATTAGTAAGTGACAAAGAAGTCATAATTAAGTAAGTCACTTACTACTGACCTCTGCATCACTTACTTCTGACCACTGTGTTACCTACTACTGACCTAAACATCACTTACTACTGATCTTTGAACGCTGTGTCACTTACTGCTGACCTCTGAGTGCTGTGTCACTTAATACTGACCAGGTACCCCAGTGTCGCACGTTGGGCCCGACCCTTCTAATATACCTCCACAGATCCTGTGCTGTATGGTCCCTACTTAACATTGTCTTATGTGTGCCACATTTTTTTGTTCACCATCAGGGGGGCTAACTAGAAATGATGTACACAGGCGTACTGCTTTCAGAAAACACCCCTGGGTGTGGTGCAGGCATCTAGGTAAGATTGGGGGAAATATGCACAGTTGAAGTGGTGAGAGGAAGGTTACAGATATAATGGTGGATAAAGGATTGCTGGCACAAAGGGGGATGGAAAAAGGGGGGGGGGTGCAGATGTGCTGGGTGCTGAGCAAAGAGGGGATGAAAATATAGAAGTTGACAAAAAAGGGGGCGCAGGCACAGTAGGTGGTGAGAGAATGGGGGCTGCCGGGTGGTGTGCAGTGAGAGAAGGGGTGGAGTGGTGAGAGAATGAAGGTGTGAAAGTAGTGGTTTTAAGAGAAATTGAGTACAGGCATGTAGGGAGGGGAGGGGGGTTAAGAGCAGGGGGAGTGCACGTTCAACACTGCAGAATCCTTCCGGTTGCTTCTGTCTTCTGTCACATTATCAATAAACACCAGAGACCCAGTGCCACTGGAAGTGCATCTCATGCCCATGCCATCACACTGCCTCGAACTTGTTTTACAGATGATGTTGTGTGCTTTGGATTATGAGCTGTTCCAAGCCTCCTCCACAGTTTCTTCTTCCTGTCATTCTGCTACAGATTAATCTCAGTTTCATCCATCCAAAGAATTCTTTTCCAGAACTGGTCTTCCTTTTTTAGATGTTTTTTGGCAAAATCTAATCTGGTTTTTCTATTCTTTAGGCTTTTGAATGGTTTGCACCATTTGGTGAACCCTCTGTATTTGCTCTCGTGAAGTCTTCTCTTGATTGTAGACTTTGACAATGATACGCTCGCCTCCTGGAGAGCGTCCTTCACCTGTCTTAATGTTATGAATGGGTTTTTCTTTACCATAGAGAGAATCCTGCGATCATCCACCACTGTTATCTTTCATGGACGTCCAGGCCTTTTTATGTTGCTGAGCTCACCAGTGCGTTCTCCTTTCCTCAGAACCAACTGTTGATTTGGCCACTCCTAATGTTGCTGCTATCTCCCAGATTGATTTGTTTCATTTTTGAAGCCTTATAATGGCCTGTTTCACTTGCATGGGTAGCTCCTTTGAACGCATGATGTAGGTTCACAGTAATATATTCCAAATGCAAATACCACACTTATGGCACTTTTCCACTGCAAGTACCGGCTCATACCGGCTCGGCTCTACTCGGCCCTGCTTGGCCCGGTTTGCTTTTCCACTGCTGGTACCGCATGGTATAGTGTCGGAACGGTTCGGTACGGTATGGTATAGGTTTGCTTTTCCACTAAAGTAGTACTAAAGTTACGTGGGTGGGATAACAACGGGGTGGGTGGGATTCTCTGACCAATCTGTGGCTAGTAGTGACTGCATGCAAAGGATTGTGGGATATGGTACCAGTTTGGTACCTGTTGGAACCACAATCGAGTAGGTACTGTTTTTTCAGAGCCGTACCGTACCGTACCGTTCGGTTCCATGCAGTGGAAAAGCAAACCTATACCGTACCGTACCGAACCGTTCCGACCCTATACCATGCGGTACCAGCAGTGGAAAAGCACAAAAGCGTGCCAAACCGGTACGGTTCCATGCAGTGGAAAAGCACCAATAGAATCAACCCCAGACCTTTTACCTGCTTAATTGATAAAATAATAATGAAGGAGTAGCCCACACCTGGCCAAATATATATGGACCTAACTGTATGTTTGCACAGAGGTTAACCTTTATCAACTATGGCTAGTACAGCATGCTGCGATTTTATCAGGAAGTAATGGAACTGCTGACAGGAACTCTTTTTTTTTTTTTTAGCTCTGCTGTGTGACTGTGGGGTGGAGAATCCCACAGCCACAGCTGATTGGAATGGTGACCTGCTGTAATTAGTCAGTTTCCCATTAAAACTCATTCTGAGTGCAGAGTCATGTGCTTCCTTATGTATTTGTTGCCCCATTAGTTTTTAATTTTTACTATGGCTGATACATTGGCTTTAAAGTGTTTTTGTGTGCTCTGTTTGGGTATTTTATTAAGATTTTAAGGTAATACTGTGTGGTACTAAGAAAAAAGACGCTCACAAACTATACTATTAAACAATTTTTCCACAGGTCAATTCAAGCTGAGGGCTTATGATTTTTTTTTTTTTACCACTTGCCAACAGGGCCATAGTCGAATTATGGCTACAGCGCGGTCAACTTATTCTGGGAGGGCATACAGGGACCTGGCACATTAGGGATGTCATTGGCCCTTTACCCCGTAAACTCTCCATCTAAAGACAGAGCGATCAACAAATTGGCGCATGTCCGGTTAAGCTCCCTCCTCTCCTCACACGCTGTACACACTGATCGGTACAGGGTGCGAGGAGAGGAGGAAGACTGCAGCAGTACTCATTCATGCCTCACCAGTACCTCACCCGTGCCTCATTCATGTCCATCTGTGCCTCATCTGTGCCTCATCCATGCCTATTTGTGTCTCATTCATGCCCAAATGTGCCTCAATTATGCCTATATGTGCCTCATCTGTGCCTCATTCATGGCCATCTGTGCCTCATCTCTGCCTAATTCATGCCCATCTGTGCCTCATCCATGCCCATATGTGCCTCATCCATGCCGATCTGTGCATCATTCATGCCTCATCCGTGCCTTGCGCATGCCTCATCCATGCCTCATCCGTGCCTCACTCATGCCGATTTGTGCCTCATCCATGCCTCAGTCATGCCCATCCATGCCACATCTGTGCTCATCCATTCCTCATCCATGCCACATCCATGCCTCATCTGTGCCATCTATGCCACATCAGTGCTCATCCGTGCCTCATCTATGCCCATCCGTGTCACATCAATGCCTCATCCGTGCCTTATTTGGCCTCACCCATGGTCATTCATGCCACATCTATGCCTCATCTGTGCTCATCCATGCAACATCAGTGCTCATCCATGCCACATCAGTGCTCATCTATGCCACATCAGTGCCACTAAAGTGCTTATCAGTGCCCTATAGTGTCTCACAAAAGTGCAATAGGTAGTTAGGAAATTTGATTTGTAATGTTTTGCCCCTGAATGTTGGGCCTCTGTATGTGGCCAGGCTGTGAAAAATTCTCACATACGTGGTATCGCCATGCTCAGGAGGAGTAGCAGAATGTATTTTGGGGTGCCATTTGTTGTATGCACATGCTGTGTCTTAGAAATATCTTATAAATTGACAACTTTGTGTAAAAAAAAAAAAAAAATGCGTTTTAATTTTCTTTCCACATTTTCCAAAAACTTGTGGAAAAAAATAACATGTTCAAAAGACTCATAATGCCTCATAGAATATACGGTCAGGTCCATAAATATTGGGACATCAACACAATTCTAATCTTTTTGGCTCTATACACCACAATGGATTTGAAATGAAACAAACAAAATGTGCTTTAACTGCAGACTTCCAGCTTTAATTTGAGGGTATTTACATCCAAATCAGGTGAACAGTGTAGGAATAACAACAGTTTGTATATGTGTCTCCCACTTTTTAAGGGACCAAAAGTAATGAGACAATTGGCTGCTCAGCTTTTCCATGGCCAGGTGTGTGTTATTCCCTCACTAACCCATTTACAAGGAACAGATAAAAGGTCCAGTGTTCATTTAAAGTGTGCTATTTGCATTTGGAATCATTTGGAATCTGTTGCTATCAACTCTCAAAGAGCTGTCACTATCAATGAAGCAAACCATCATTTGGCTGAAAAAACAAAACAAACCCATCAGAGAGATAGCAAAAACATTAGGTGTGGCCAAATCAACTGTTTGGAACATCCTTAAAAAGAAAGAACGCACCAGTGAGCTCAGCAACACCAAAAGACCTAAAAGACCACGGAAAACAACTGTGGTGGATGACCGAATTATTTTTTCCCTGGTGAAGAAAACACCCTTCACAACAGTTGGCCAGATCAAGAACAGTCTCCAGGAGGTAGGTGTATGTGTGTCAAAGTCAACAATCAATAGAAGACTTCACCAGAGTAATACAGAGGGTTCCTCACAAGATGTAAACCATTGGTGAGCCTCAAAAACAGGAAGGCCAGATTAGAGTTTGCCAAACAACATCTAAAAAAGCCTTCACAGTTCTGGAACAACATCCTATGGACATATGAGACCAAGATCAACTTGTACCAGAGTGATGGGAAGAGAAGAGTATGGAGAAGGAAAGGAACTGCTCATGATCCAAAGCATACCACCTCCTCAGTGAAGCATGGTGGTGGTAGTGTCATGGCGTAGGCATGTATGGCTGCCAATGGAACTGGTTCTCTTGTATTTATTGATGATGTGACTGCTGACAAAAGCATCAGGATGAATTCTGAAGTGTTTCAGTCAATATTATCTGCTCATATTCAGCCAAATGCTTCAGAACTCATTGGAAGGCGCTTCACAGTGCAGATGTACAATGACCCGAAGCATACTGCGAAAGCAACCAAAGAGTTTTTTAAGGGAAAGAAGTGGATTGTTATGCAATGACCAAGTCAATCCCCTGACCTGAATCCGATTGAGCATGCATTTCACTTGCTGAAGACAAAACTGAAGGGAAAATGCCCCAAGAACAAGTAGGTACTGAAGACAGTTGCAGTAGAGGCCTGGCAGAGCATCACCAGGGATGAAACCCAGCGTCTGGTGATGTCTATGCGTTCCAGACTTTAGGCTGCAATTGAAAGGGAAGTAATCCGTTTGTATATGATTACCTATAGCGCTTGCTTGAAAATATTAAAGACAATAGTTTTAACACTGTTAAATTCAAACCTATAAAAGTGCATATATAACCCCATGATCTATTAAAAATATTAAATAAATAGGTACACTTCACATATAAAAAAAAAATATAAAGTTGGATACAATATTAATTAAATAGATAAATTTGCAAATTCATGTATAGTGCAGGAGATATAAAATTACTTTCATTAAAATGTGCAAAAGTTCATATACAAAAAAAGTTCATATTTAAGTGACGTGACTTCTTGATAGTGAAAGTTAAAAAAAAAAATAATTAAATAAAAGTGCACAGTGAAAAGTGCTTGGTGCTGCTGTGATAGTTCTTCCACTCTATCCCTGGTGTCAATCCTTGTGCTCCACCGTGACAAAATAGAGAGATTTCACACTCACCAGATTGCGTGGGCCCTATGTGCCTTACGACACTAGGACCACCAAAGCCTTGTGACCCCCAGGGTCTGGGTGCGTTCTCTCCAGGTAGGCGCCTTCTCCTACTGCAACGCTCCTCCTGCCGCCAACTTCCAGTCAGGGATGTTATGTAAGAAAGGAAGGTCTGGATAGTGTAGTACCATTTTTTCAACAAATGGTTTTATTGCACAGTATCCAGGTGAGCCATTACAAGGTCCAAATAAAAGTAGAGGCAATAAAAGCAGTAAAATTCAAGAGAAATCGGGATAAAATCAGATAAACGCTGTCACTGTTATGAGGTGCTTTGTATTATTCAGCATGAGAAGGAAACATCCAGTACACATTCCCGGTGTCCTGTACACTACACTATTATTTTTTTCTTTTGATCTTTTTACTTTATGGTGGAGAAAGAGACGCAAGTATTCATCATTAATAGCAGGCTTTTTCTGGAGACCCACGCAGGTACCTTCAGTGGAAGTACACTGATCATAATTATAATATAATATTATATATTTATAATAATATAATTATAGGTGCATTTTATTGATGGGATTTTTAATGCACAGAGATACCGTGACGAGATCCTGAGGCCCATTGTTGTTTCATTCATCCACGACCATCGCCTTATGTTGCAGCATGATAATGCACGGCCCCATGTTGGAAGAATCTGTACACAATTCCTGGAAGCTGAAAACATCCCTGTTCTTGCATGGCCAGCATACTCACCGGACATGTCACCCATTGAGCATGTTTGGGATGCTCTGGATCGGCATATACGACAGTGTGTTCCAGGTCCTGCCAATATCCAGCAATTTCATACAGCCATTGAAGAGGAGTGGCCAATATTCCACAGGTCACAATCAACAACCTGATTGACTCTATGCGAAGGAGTGGTGTTGCACTGCGTGAGGTGGTCACACCAGATACTGACTGGTTTTTGGACCCCCCCAGATCCCCCAATACAGTAAAACTGCACATTTTAGAGTGGCCTTTATTGTAGCCAGCCTAAAGCACACCTGTGCAATAATCATGCTGTCTAAACAGCATCATGATATGCCACACCTGTGAGGTGGATGGTGTATCTCTGCAAAGGAGAAGTGAACAATATTTGAGAGAAATTGGCCTTTTGTGTACATAGAAAAGTCTTAGATCTTTGTGTTCAGCTCATGAAAAATGGGGGCAAAAACAAAAGTGTTGCATTTATAATTTTGTTCAGTGTAATTTAAAGAGCCATTTTAGTTTTAGTGAGTGACTTTTCTCCCATACTTTCCAGGTAAAGGATGTTTGCACTTGAGACTTTATGGACTTGTTTTGGGTATCACTAACGTAAAAAGGACTTTTGCTCTATAATTGTTTAATTGTTGATTACTAGGTGTGTTATGAGCTGCACAATAGCGCTGCAATTCTTTGTAAATTATTTCATTATATGGGGTACTGGGTTATTTGTAGTCTACAGAAGTTAGCTTAGAAGGAAGATAACATTTTGTGATTTCAGTTTTATTCAGTTAAAAGAACATTGTATTCCAAGTAGGATCAGCAAGTATTTTCTGTACTTGATGAAAATGTTCTTAACCTGAAGAATGGCAACTAATGCTAGGACTGGTAAAATGTATTGTAAAACATTTTTGTTCTTGGGTTTAGCTATACTTTAACGCATGAACAAAAATGTAGCATATTAAACAATTTCTCTTGAGAAGACATTTTGAAAAAAAGTCATCCAGAGAGGAGAATATAAATCCCTTTCCTTTTTAAAAAAAAAGATGACAGTGTATTTAAAAAAATTGCAGAAAAGACATCTGTTTATTTTTTTTTTTATGGAAACAAAAAGTATTTCCTGCCTCACTTACATGAACTACCCCTGTAGTAGCCAAAGAGAAATTGTAAGTTAAGGAGAAACACTAAACTCCTAAAAAAAAAAAAATAGTACTATTGATCTGCACAAAACTATATTTGGGTCAAAAAAGCACCAGACACCAGAGGGAATCTGCACCGTACAGGATGATTACAGTATGCCCAGGCACACCCGTTACTCCCCTTGCACACACCTATGGTGTGACCTTTGATCTGATCTGCATTGAAATCAGTTAAAAGGAGAATTAACGCCAAAGATCTTTTGGCCCTTTTTCTCTTGTGGGTCTCAGGAGTGCACTTCTTTATGCACTCCTCCAAAGTTTTCTTTTAACACACCTTACAAGGTATTTAAAATAAAATGTATTCCTACTTAGCTGCCTACTAACCCTAAATTAACACTATCAGCTCTATTTGCTTATATCCTCCTACTCTTCCCTTAACTTTTATTATTCTTCTATTTTGTTTCAATTTATTTACCTTTTTTTTGTTCTTGTTCTCATTAGTTTTGTTTGTTACATGTTTTAGTGTTGCATACTAAGAAAATGTGCATAATTTAAGAAACCAAAACACCTTTTGTATTATCAAATAACTTTGCCATGCTTTTTATCAGAAAAATCATTGTACTGTTATTTTAATGTCATTATAATGTGACAAATGATAGAATAAAATGTATACATGTTAATGTACATGTCTAGAGGGATGAAAGGAACAGGGGGCGATACACTGAAAATCTCTACTGGAGATGTTAAACCAATAATCTGCAAAATGTTTGTACAAAAAAAAAAGGGGATTTGCAAGCAAACGTTCACAACAAAAATCTCAATGCAAATGTTGGAAGGATAATATGATCAGTAACTGACAATTTTGTTCCTTGACATCCTATTATATTTTAGACAGCTGTAAATTACATCTACAGTAAATTAAACCTTACTGCTCTAGGGCTACTTATGCTCATACTATCATTTTATGGTACATAGTTATTTGTTGCTAAAATGTAAGGGTTAGTTAGATGATCAGAATAATGGGGTATTTTTCACACCTGTAACCACAAACTGATTTACTTATTGAGTAGAGCATGTACACTTTTTTTAAATTGTATTTTTATTGAAGGTATTCAAGAAATACAAAATTTGCGCAGGAAGAAAATAATACAATGGAGGTAAATCAATAAACAAAACGAGTTACAGAACAAGATAGAAAACTCATTTATATGTAATAAGTACTGTAGAAACATATACAATATGAGGATTGTACCATGAGATCACAAAAAAAAAAAGAAGAGGGGAAGGAAAAAATGTTTACATGGAATAAAGGAATAGACTATATACTCTATAAGTATGCACCAGGGGTTAACTGCAGTGAATTGGAGTCATGGAGAGAAGAGGGTTCATCCTCAGGTAGTGTCACCCTAGACCCAAGTTCAACAAGACAAGGGAGGGGTACCATTCTCAGGTATCCCATATCCTGTTAAATAGGGTCATGGCATCACCAACCATGGCAGTCAAATACACCATTCTACGAATCTCTGAAATGGTGTGTAGAAGCTGGGCTCGGGATGGGGGTGTAGAAGACAACCAATGTATCTGGATAGTTCTATTAGCTGCTAATAATATTTATGATATTCATTTGTTTGAGAGTTTACCAATATTAGGAAATGGGAGGCCTAGTAGGTAATGTATCTGGTCCAACAGAAGCAACATTTTAAACAGCTGCTGGATGAAAGACATCACCATTTTCCAGAAGGGAGTTATAAGCTCACATTGTCAAAATATATGATACTGGGTACTTTTTTCCTTGCCACAACGCCAACATAGATGGGAAAGTGAAGGGTCTAGGCGATGTATCATCTCAGGTGTTCTGTACCAGAACAGTAGGATTTTAAAAGCTCTCTCTCTCTGGGCCACACATCTAGAAGCCTTAGATGAGTTGGACCATATCTTGTCCCAGCAAGTGTGAAAGATAGGGGGTTGAAGGATGGATGACCATCCTTCAACCTGTGGACCGATGAGGTTTGAATTGAACTTTTTGGCCAGAACGAGCAAAGGTACGTTTGGAGAAGAAGGGGCACAGAATTTAATGAAAACCACCTCTGTCCAACTGTTAAGCATGGGAGTGGATCAATCAGACTTTGGAGTTGTATTGCAGCCAGTGGCACATGGAGCATCTCATGAGTAGAAGGAAAAATGGATTCAATAAAATTTTAGCAAATTTTGGATGATAACTTGATGCCATCTGTGAAAAAGCTGAAGTTAAAGAGAGGATGGCTTCTACAAATGGGTAATGATCCTAAACACACCTCGAAATCCATGGGGGATTACATCAAGAGGCGTAAACTGAAGGTTTTGCCATGGCCTTCACAATCTCCTGACATCAACATAATTGAAAATCTATGGATAGACCTTAAAAGAGCAGTGTGTGACAGACAGCCCAGAAATCTGAAGAACTGGAAAATTTTTGTAAGGAAGAATGGGCAAAGATACCTCAAACAAGAATTGAAAGACTCTTGGCTGGCTACAAAAAGAGTTTACAAGCTGTGATACTTGCCAAAGGGGGTAGTACATGATATTACCTCTGCAGGGTGCCCAAACTTTTGCAGACACCATTTTTTTGTTTTCTGTTATTTTGAAAGTGTAAATGATGGAAATAAAATCTAACTTTTGTTGACATATAATAAGAATGTCTAATCTGTAATTTGATGCCTTTTGGAGATTTTTCCATCTTTCCTTGGCTTCTTTATGCACATTAATACAAATTTGTACCTGGGGTGCCCAAACTTTCGATCACCACTGTAGGTGAAGAGCATGTGCACTTTTAAAGTGAATTTTCACTTTACAAAGCATACTCAATCATGTGCAAGGAAAATAATAAAACAGTATTTTGGCTGTACATGATTGATTGATTAAAGTCAGCACAAACTTAAACCATATTCACCAAGCCAAGTTAAAATCCACTTCTCAAACAGAAGAAATCCTGTTTTTTTTTTTGCACAATTCCAAAACGGAAAATTTATATCAAATACTTACCGTCATTTTCCTTTCCTGATGGACTCCATGGCAGCCTACGTGTGGGTTAGTCCCGCCTCCTCCTACCTCATAGGACCCCACTCCCATAAATTTCACTCTGCCCTAGAGACCATTTTCCATAAAATAGCCTCCTCCGGCAGATGGGTGGGGACTCCGGCTGCCATGGAGTCCATCATGAAAGGAAAATTACGGTAAGTATTTGATATAAATTTTCCGTTTTCCTGACAGACTCCATGGCAGCCTACGTGTGGGAAATAACTAGCCAAACACACCAGGGTGGGCAATCTGCTGTTCAAAAGAAATTTAATTTGCACCATCAACTGACAGTATCCGCAAACCAAAATCAACAGATGATAAAGAAGCTGTCTCGACACAATAATGAGCCATAAAAGTGTGAATTGAGGACCATGAGGCCGCTTTGCATACAACTTCAGGAGCCACATGACGAAACGCTGCCCAAGAAGTCGACATTCCTCTTGTAGAATGCGCTGTCACCGCCTCCGGGGGAGCCAACCCTTTAGCTCTATAAGCCCACTTAATGGACTGAACAATCCAAGATGCGATTGTTCTAGACGAAGCACGCAAGCCTTTATTCTTCCCATAGAACAGGACAAACAAATAATCCGAATGGGGGAAATGAGATGTGGCCTCCAGATATAGTTTCAGAATTTGCCCTACATCCAGTGGATGAGTCGCAGAGTCAGAGGATTTGAATGTTGGTAAGACAATTTCCTGATTTTCATGAAAAATTGAGGATACTTTTGGATGCGAATCCAACATGGGAATCAGAACCACCCGATCCGGGAAAAACGTCAAAAAGGGTTCTTTGCATCCCAAAGCTCCCAGCTCAGAGACCCTTCTTGCTGAGGTGACTGCCACCAGGAACGCTACTATAAGAGACAATTCTTTGATGGAGAGTTGAGCCGGGTTATCTCTTCTGAGGTTTGCAAAGAAATCCAGAACAAGTGGAAGATCCCACTTAGGGAATCTGGGCTTCCTTTGTGGTCTGAGCCTAGAAGCTCCTCTGAAAAATTGCCTCACTAGGGGATGCTTTGCCCAGGATGTTCCTGTGAAAGCCGAGATAGCTGACACTTGAACTCGAAGAGAGCTGACTGATAAAGGCAGATCCAGGCCAGATTGTAGAAAACTCAAAATATGTTGAACCTTTAGAGTGCCTTGCACATCCATATTTCCGGAGATATGAGACATGAACTTCTTCCATATCCTTTCGTAGACTCTATTTGTTCCAGCTCTTCTCGCATTCAACAGTGTGGAGATAGCTCCGCTTGGACACCCTAATGCCTCCAGCCTTTCCCTTTCAAAAACCAGGCCATCAGGTGCAGATGGGCCGGGCAAGGATGTAACACCGTTCCCTGAGACAGGAGATCCTGCCTGGAAGGTAGTGGAACTGGCTCGCGAAAGCTCAGCTGTAGCAGCATCGGAAACCAGGGCCTGTTTGGCCAATATGGGGCTATCACAAGAGCCTCCACTTCTTCCGACCTGAGTCTCGTCAGGAATCGAAGGAGGACTGGAACCGGTGGGAAGGCGTAAGCCTTGTGAAACCTCCATTGCTCTGTTAGGGCATCCACCCCGAAAGCTTGTGGGCATTTGAATCTCGTGTAATACTTCTCCAACTTGAAGTTGCACGGGGAAGCGAACAGATCCACTTCCGGAAGGAACCCTAGGGATTTTTAGCCACTGAAACACATCGGCATGAAGACTCCACTCGTTGTTGTCCTCATGATAGAAAATCCGCCTGGATGTTCTGTGTTCCTGGTAGATAAACCGCAGTAAGGTTGGATAAGTATTTCTGAGCCCAGACCATTATTGGCTCGACTTCTTTCAATAGAGAGTGACTGCGAGTTCCCCCTTGACGCTTTATATACGACACTGCCGTCGTATTGTCCAGCCTCAGGAGGACAGATGTTCCTACTGTAAGGTGATGAAATGCTTGGAGAGCTTGAAATGCTGCCCGAAGCTCCAGGATGTTCGAGACTTCCCTGTGTAACTGAGGATTCCATTTGCCCTGGGCTATCTCTGATAGGCAGTGAGCGCCCCAACCTGTGTTGCTTGCGTCCGTGGTTATCGTGACCCAGGAGATGGGAAGGATAGAATGGCAATTGAGTAGATTCCTATTCTGCAACCACCACAGGAGACTGTCCTGCATCACTGGGGCAATCCAAATCAGATGATCCATGTCGCCTGGGCACCATTGGTGAAGAAAACCTGTTTGAAAAGGACGCATCCTCCATTGAGCCCATTTCACCATAGGTGTCGTGGCCACCATAGTACCTATTATTTTGAGGCACTGTGAGACCCGGAGATGAGATGATGACATGGCCAGCTGTACTCTGTCTCTGATATATGGGATTTTCTCTAGAGGCAAGGAGATGGTGCCCTTGACTGTATTGAATTGAGCCCCGAGAAAGATAAGTGCTTGTGTGGGCTCCAAATGGCTCTTTTCCAAGTTTAGCAACCAGCCGAACTCGAGAAGAGTCGCCGTGACTAGATCTCTGTGAACCAGGAGTTGCTCTCGATCTTGCGACAGAAGTAGTAAGTCGTCCAAATAATAGTGAAGACGAACTCCCTTGATTCTGATCAGGGCTACCACAGCCAATAAGAGTTTTGAAAATACTCGAGGAGATGTTGTGAGCCCGAATGGGAGACATGTAAACTGAAGATGGTGTTGATCCACAGCAAACCGCAGGTATTTCTGGAACTCTGTTGCTATAGGCACATGGAAATATGCATCCTTCAAGTCTATTGACACAAGCCAATCTCCTGGCTGAACCGCCTGGCGGATTGTCAATAGTGTCTCCATTTTGAATTTTTCCTTTTTTATAAAGGAGTTTAGATGTGTGAGGTCTATGACCGGTCTCCAGGAGCCGTTCTTCTTCATTACTAACAGGGTGCCAGCCAGACAGCCACCCACCACAGGTGCCAGCCAGCCACCCACCACCACAGGGTGCCAGCCAGCAGGCCACCCACCACAGGGTGCCAGCCAGCCACCCAACCACCACCACAGGGTGCCAGCCAGCCACCTACCACAGGGTGCCAGCCAGACAGCCACCCACCACAGGGTGTCAGCAAGCCAGCCACCCACCCACCACAAGGTGCCAGCCAGACAGCCACCCTTCCACCACCACAGGGTGCTAGCCAGTCAGCCACCCCCCACAGGGTGCCAGCCAGATAGCCACCAACTGCAGGGTGCCAGCCAGCCAGACAGCCACCCACTACAGGGTGCCAGCCAGCCACCACAAGGTGCCAGCCAGCTTTTTTTTAAGCCTATTAGTGTTTGACTCTTTCTTGTTTCAATTGGGAGATGGATGGAGATAGAAAAATTAAAAGTGTGGTCTGGGACTATTTCTCTTCTTCATCTCCAGGAAAATCAGCAGCACAGTGCAACACTTGCAAAAACAATGTGAGCATGGGATCAATAACTGCAAAAACCAAAAATACGTCTAATCTTTGGGCCCATCTAAGAGTTCATAATGTTGAATTGTATAATGCAGCACGGAAAAAACAAAATGAATCTCAAGGTGAATCATCCCTATCCCAGGCAACAATAACAGATATGTTTCAGAAAAAAAAAAACAGGTGGCTAAAATCTGATGGAAGATCCCAACTGCTGGACAGAGTATTCACAGAGATGATGGGGACTGATAACCAGTCATTCACAATAGTGTCTGGCTCTGGATTTAAGTGGTTGATGTCCATAATCCAAAGCAAGAAATGGCAACCGCACTCAGGAATAGATAAAAACATAGAAGTGTTTTATTCTTCACCACGAATAACAAACTTGACAGTAAATCACTGGACATGTATACAGGTTGACGCAGTTCACGATTTTGTTGATTGCTTACTCATAACCATATATGTATAGTTAGGAGTAAGCGATCAACAAAATCATGAAACGCGTCAACCTGTATACCTGTCCAGTGATGTACTGTCAAGTTTGTTATTCGTGGTGAAGAATAAAACACTTCTATGTTTTCATCTATTCCTGAGTGCGGTTGCCATTTCTTGCTTTGGATTGTTACTTGGACTGCGGATCCGACTCCCACCTGGATTACCTCACCTGAGCGGCTCTGTCTGTGTTAGGGTTGATGTCCATATGTGAGCCAAAGTACACACTGAAGATTGACAAGTTTTATCGAACTGAAATGCTGCAAAAGATTCACTAAAAGGTCGTTGACAAAATAAAGACTATGCTGCAACCAGAGAATTCTGGCAACTCACTCTCATTCACGATGGAATGCTGGTCAGGACAAACAGAATCACTAATGAGTCTTACATGCCCCTTCATTGACAGCGGATGGACAAGAAGGCATTTGGTGTTGAATACAAAAGTGATGCAAGGATCCCACACTGGGGAATACATTAGAGAAATGTTTCTAGGCACGCTAGAAGAATGGGGAATCAGCAAAGACCGAGTGATGCTTGTGCTGCGAGACAGTGGAGCGAACACTGTTAAAGGTATGAGACTTGCTGAAGTGTTAGACCATAAGTTGCATGGCACACACCCTCCAACTTGTGGTAAATGGTCTGTCAAACCAGAAAGCTTTGCTGGACATTATTACCATGCTGAAGAAGTGTGCAGGCCATTTCCACCATTCTGTTCTTGCCAAGCAGCAACTGAGGTGCATTCAGGAAGACCTTGGCCTACCCAAAAACAACCTGATACAGGCTGTTACAACACGATGGAACTCAACGCTACACATGTTACAAAGGATGCTGGAGCAGAAGCGAGCTCTCACTATATATTCTGGTGAATATGGACTTGGAGGACATTCTTGCCCTAATTCAGATCAGTGGGACACAGTAGCCAACATTATAGAGACGCTCGTACCCATTGAGGCAGTGACACTGGAGGTCATTACGACTAATCTGTGATCCCATGTGTGAGAGTTCTGAAGATGCTTCTTCCACAGAATGAAGGACCCAACACACGTGGCATCAAAGCATGTAAGCAGGCCATGAGGGACAGCCTCACCAAAAGGTTTGAGAAGCATGAGGAGAATAAAACTGTTGTGCTTGCATGTCTTTTGGATCTTCGAAACAAGAAGCATCCTTTCTCTTCTGATGATGTATTGGCCAAGGCAAAGCAATGGCTGACAGAAGATATTCAACAGAAGGTGCAAGAGGTTCCTCCTGAGGAAAAGAAAAGTCAAGGACAAGAAGAGAAGGTTTCTGATGTGGAAGAGCTTTATGCAGGAGAAAAATGTCCCAAAAGAAAACGGACAGAAGAGAAAATTCATTGTGGTTAAATAGATGCAATGTTCAGCATTTTATTGGGGCCTCATGCAGAGAATTCATCAGAATCGGCAATAATGAGCCTGGATGATGAACTTCATCTCTATTTGAAGGAACCAGTAATTGACAGAAGAAGTGATCCTCTTCAGTGGTGGAAAGAAAATGAGGCACGCTACAAAAGACTTGCTTCCCATGCTAGAAGATACCTTTCTGCTCCTTCTTCCTCAGTACCAAGTGAGCGTGTTTTTAGTGAAGTGGCAGCAATTTATTAAAAGAAGAGAAGCCGTTTAACTGGTGAACATGCTGAAATGTTATGCTTTCTGCACTATAATAATGTTCTACTTAACTGGGAGTATTGTTTTGAAAATGTAGTAGTAGTGTCTGTCCACCAGTCCGCTGAGTCTGTCCAATCCACTGTCTAGCTTGTGTCTATCTATTTTTTCTAGCAGTTTACTACTGACTGCGCTGTGCTGCAGTCAGTGCACAAGTGCTAGAAAAAAACATCATAGTAGACAGTGGATTGGAGTCAGTGCCAGTGAACTACTGCTGCAGTAGAACACCACTCACTGCTGCAATCATTTTAAATCACTACTGCAGTAGTGCAATAGTGATTTAAAATGATTGCAGTGAGTGAGTGCCCTACTGCAGAGGTAGTCACTCACTACAGTCCAATCCACTGTGACATGTGTAGCTGTTGCCTTGCATTTTTCTAGCAGTATTGCACTGACTGCAGTAGTTGCAGTGAGTGCCTTACTGCAGATAGTCCTCCAGTGACTCCAGTCCAATCCACTGTGACATGTGTAGCTGTTGCCTTGCTTTTTTTCTAGCAGTATTGCACTGACTGCAGTAGTTCAGAATGTCAGCTCCAAGCAAAATAACGGGCACGGTATCTGAAACTAACAGTCGCGTCACCAACTCAGTGTGTTTTCCTGTCTGTAAAATTACTTCCTTAGTTTCTTGAAGAGGCAAGGGAGTCCCTCCCAACCCCATCCCTTCTACTGTTCTATTACTTAGTAACTCTTTAGACACTTGTTTCCTTATTTTAATGCTTCTAGCTGCCCTCGTATCGCATAAAAATGTTTTAGGCTTCATATGCCTCCTGGCGAATGAGCTGCTAGAGCCGTGACCGCTCTTTTATAAGAAAGGTGCGGGGACACCCAGGGGTGGCACCTCCCCTTCTGTCGTGACATCAGTAATTTATTCACTGCACCAGCGCAGTGCATTATGGTGCTGGTGTCCCCACCCCTTTCTTATAAAGGAGCTGTCACAGCGCTAGCTGCTCATTACGCTGAACACGTGTGAAGCAGCGGTAGGGTTTTTTTTGTTTTGTTTTTTGGGTGTGGTGGGCAAACTTCCTGCTGAGCACCCTATTTGTGTGTTCAGCGATCACACAAACAGCTGATGTTCGAGTCGAACTTACGTTCGACTCGAACATCAAACCCATCCCTAATATACATTTTCCAGGAATACGTGGCAGTTCAACTCCATATTTAACCTTAGGGATACCAGTGCCCTAAGCTTACAAAATCCACTACTTTTCTTTTTTTAAGGAGGACTTTATCAAATCACCCCTTCTAGGAGGCAGTTTGAGGACATAGATCCCTTTTATCTCCATTCCTTCAGAGTTTCCTCTGTGCACTTTCCTCATCTGCAACTGTCTCTTAGTTTTACTTAGAATTTGTTGCAAGCAGAGGTGAGCATATTGATGACTCTAGCAGTAGAACAATGAATCAAGTCCTTTATTTTGTATTCTTTTTCATTTTCAGAGTCCATGAAAGTTGTGGTACGGTCCACATAAGGGCACATTTGACATTTGCCACAGGGGAACATCCCCTTGGATCTGGGATACGTTGTTAACCAGTTGTCAGCAGGTGTTTCCACAAACTCTGATTGAATCAAAATATCACCCAGATTGGTGTAACGCTCCTGCGTTTTATGTATGATGTGGATTTACAGCTGCAGAAATATTCCACTTCAGTAGTCATGTAGAGAAAAGCTGAGATACCAATCCCAACTCCCAAAGACTCATCATGTGTGGATGATCTCAATTCAGCAAGTAAATACACACACTCAATAAGAAATTCCTGGAGTGATCTATGTATATAGTAGTATAGAGGTGATAGGCTGAAGAGACAGGTTGAGTAGAGACGATAGGTGACAGACACTTGAGAGGAATGTTCTTGAGAATGAGATAGTAACAGGTGGGATGCAGATAGGTTAGCAATCATGTATGGTAGTAGATGATAGGATAGCAGATGACATACAGGAGAGACTAACCCAGTGCAAGAGCAGATGATAGTAGGCTCAAGAGCTAGCAATCTAGATAGTGCAGATGTAGTAACAGTCCTTAGTATGCAGAGCTAGACAGTGTAAGCTTTAGTATGAAGGTTATTGAGGTTTCCCCTGTGGGGTACTTATCACTAGTAGCAATGTAGCAGAGGAGAGGTTCGACAAGAGCGGATGATCCGGTAGCGGGATACAGGGATCAGCGCAGCGTGGTTCCGACAGCGAGGTATGCTTGCAAGCATGAGAGCTTCAAGACAGGTTAGCATCAAGGCACAAAGCAGGTTGAACGAACACATGTGAGTGAGAGCTGGTGATTTAAATAGCTGTTCAGTCCGGCGCTTAGTGATGACAGCATCAGTCTTAAAGGTAAACACACCTATATGTGCTTCATCTATCTAGGTAGATGGAAAGCACCCGGAAATGATGTGATAGGAGGCACTGAGAGTGCCAGAACCTTACAGTACCCCCCCGTAAGGCCGGCTCCGGAAGGCCTCTAAGGCTGGTTGTCGATATAAGAATCGGAAAAAGCTGGTTGCCGATGTGAGAATCGGAAAAGACTGGTTGCCGATACGAGAATCGGATAACACTGGTTGCCGATACGAGAAACGGATAATACTGGTTGCCGATACGAGAATCGGATAAGACTGGTTGCCAATACGAGAATCGGATAAGACTGGTTGCCGATACGAGAATCGGATAACACTGGTTGCCGATACGAGAATCGGATAATACTGGTTGCCGATACGAGAATCGGATAAGACTGGTTGCCGATACGAGAATCGGATAAGACTGGTTGCCGATACGAGAATCGGATAAGGCTGGTTGCCGATACGAGAATCGGATCAGGTTGGTAACCGATCTGAGAATCGGATCAGGTTGGTAACCGATGTGAGAATCGGATCACTTGTTGCCGATATGAGAATCGGATCAGGTTGGTAACCGATCTGAGAATCGGATAGGACTTGTTGCCGATACGAGAATCGGATCAGGTTGGTAACCGATGTGAGAATCGAATCACTTGTTGCCGATATGAGAATCGGATCAGGTTGGTAACCGATGTGAGAATCGGATCACTTGTTGCCGATATGAAAATCGGATCAGGTTGGTAACCGATCTGAGAATCGGATCACTTGTTGCCGATACGAGAATCGGATCAGGTTGGTAACCGATGTGAGAATCGGATCACTTGTTGCCGATATGAGAATCGGATCAGGTTGGTAACCGATGTGAGAATCGGATCACTTGTTGCCGATATGAGAATCGGATCAGGTTGGTAACCGATCTGAGAATCGGATCACTTGTTGCCGATATGAGAATCGGATCAGGTTGGTAACCGATCTGAGAATCGGATCACTTGTTGCCGATATGAAAATCGGATCAGGTTGGTAACCGATGTGAGAATCGGATCACTTGTTGTTAGGGTGTCTGCTACATGAAACCCTCACTAGAATCGGACGCATAACCATCCGAAGTAGTCCTAGTAGTTCTAGCAACCAATGCTTCTTCAAACATCCTCAGATCCTTCCTACATACCACCGTGCCATTAGAAGCGCGTACGCATTCAGGTGCAAGAATCTCAATGTTTTCATTGGAAGCTAGAAATGTACTTGCAAAAATAGGAGTACCTATACCAACATCTGCCAATTTCTGGGTGTCCTTTTCTGATATAGAACGGGGACAGGGCTGGCAACAGCCTTGGTAATTTCCAGGCTGTTTTTCAGGGAAGACAGTTCGGATTCGCCTGGCCTCCATTGGGAGAGCCTTAGGCCTATGGGGTCGGGTTTGGCAGGATGTAATGAAATGTCCCCCTTCTCCACAATAAAAACAAAGGCCACAGATTCTCCTGTGATCTTTTTTTTTTTGTAAGGACAACTTAGTATGTACGGCACCAATCTCCATAGGCTCCTCATCCATCTCTGTAGGATCAGGGTTCAAATGAGATGTGTCAGAGTGACAAGGCTGACTGTTTAAGGCAGGCTTGGACCATGACCAGGCAGGATCACCATATTCATTTGGTTTCCTTTTTTCCCTAGGTAGCCGGGGTCTGCGGTTACCTGGAGCAGGTTTAGGAGTAGATTTTTGGGAGGGGAGACACTGGGAGTGCATCTCAATTGCAAATGATTCCCAATTGTCTAGGATCTGACTTTTTTCTTGCAGTTTCTCGTATGCCCACGTTTTCATTTTGCCAGAAAGCAAATTAATGGCAGCATGCACTTTAATAAAGTCATTATGATAGGTCCTGGGCTTAAGGATAAATAGGAGCTCACAATCCATACGAAAAAAAAGAAAAGAGGAACGGGAACCATCAAACCTGTCTGGTAGAAGGACAAGAGGTTCTAGGGGTTGAGCAGCAGTAGGCTGTGTCAGTCTGGCCACCTGCTGCGTCAGAGCCTGATTGTCTTCTTTTAATTCAGTAAGTGCGTGTATTAACGCAGTTACTTGTTGTGTTAGCTGTGTCACCTGAGTGGTCATTTCTGCTGAATCCATTTTATCAGGTTCGTTCAATCTGTAACGCTCCTGCGTTTTATGTATGATGTGGATTTACAGCTGCAGAAATATTCCACTTCAGTAGTCATGTAGAGAAACGCTGAGACACCAATCCCAACTCCCAAAGACTCATCATGTGTGGATGATCTCAATTCAGCAAGTAAATACACACACTCAATAGGAAATTCCTGGAGTGATCTATGTATATAGTAGTATAGAGGTGATAGGCTGAAGAGACAGGTTGAGTAGAGACGATAGGTGACAGACACTTGAGAGGAATGTTCTTGAGAATGAGATAGTAACAGGTGGGATGCAGATAGGTTAGCAATCATGTATGGTAGTAGATGATAGGATAGCAGATGACATACAGGAGAGACTAACCCAGTGCAAGAGCAGATGATAGTAGGCTCAAGAGCTAGCAATCTAGATAGTGCAGATGTAGTAACAGTCCTTAGTATGCAGAGCTAGACAGTGTAAGCTTTAGTATGAAGGTTATTGAGGTTTCCCCTGTGGGGTACTTATCACTAGTAGCAATGTAGCAGAGGAGAGGTTCAACAAGAGCGGATGATCCGGTAGCGGGATACAGGGATCAGCGCAGCGTGGTTCCGACAGCGAGGTATGCTTGCAAGCACGAGAGCTTCAAGACAGGTTAGCATCAAGGCACAAAGCAGGTTGAACGAACACATGTGAGTGAGAGCTGGTGATTTAAATAGCTGTTCAGTCCGGCGCTCAGTGATGACAGCATCAGTCTTAAAGGTAAACACACCTATATGTGCTTCATCTATCTAGGTAGATGGAAAGCACCCGGAAATGATGTGATAGGAGGCACTGAGAGTGCCAGAACCTTACAATTGGGTGCCCTGTGGGCTACTATCTTGGGGCATTACCCACAAACTTGGCATTTGTCGGAATATTCAATAAGAGTGCCATTCTCCATAGAAATTAGTAAATCCAAAAAAGGGATTTGTACCCTATAGAAAGAATAAGTCAAGAGGATATTATGATTGTTGTTATTGAGACCTTCGATAAACAAATGTAATGTGTCAACGTCCCCTCTCCACAGGACAAACACATCGTCAATGTACCTCAGCCAAGTATACACATGGCTAAGGTACATTGGTGAGGTGTAGACATCACATTCTTCCCACATTCCTAGATGGAGGCATGCGTAAGCAGGTGCCCACGGTGCCTCCATCAAGGTTCCTCTTATCTGCCGATAGTTTTGGCTTGCAAATTGGAAGAAATTATTCTCCAAATCAAAAGACTGCAGATCCAGTAGGAATTCATTCTGTAGGCCCATTTCTGGGAAATGGTGCTCCAGGAAGAATTCAATCACTTGCAGGTATGTAGGATAGATGTAAATGAGCACTCCACATCTACTCCAACCAGTCACAAGTCCCCTTCGAATTTCAGGTTGTCAATTTTTTGTAGAACCTCCTGAGTATCTTTTACATAAGACTTTACCTCTGTTACCTAGGGGTTGATTTACTAAGGACAAATAGACAGTGCACTTTTGCAAGTGCAGTTACTTCGGAGCTTAGTGAATGAGGGAGAGCTCTGCTGACTTCCATCATCATATGATGGGCAAGCAAAAACATTGTTTTTTAAATTTTGCTTGCATGTGATTGGGTATTCTTTGTAAAGTGAAGCTTTACCTAATTTACTAAGCTCTAGAGCAACTGCACATGCAGAGTGCAACTGCACTTGCAAAAGTGCACAGTCTATTTCCCTTTAGTAAATCAACCCCCATGTCTTTAAGAAGGAGGTCAAGGTATCTTCAAATTCTTTCCAAAGGACCGCTCACAGCGGAGACTATGGGTCTCCCTGGTGGTTTTTCTAGATTTTTTTGTATTTCTGGTATTACGTAAAAGGTCAGGCTATTAACCACTTGCAGTTTTACTGCGGCAGGCTGGCTCGGCTGCGCAGAGCGACGTAGGGGTACGTCGGTTATGGGAGTGGTGCTGGGGGGCAGCAGGGATGCCAATCCACGGGACAGGCGGCCATGATTGCGACCAGGCACCCGCGATCGCTCCCTGCTGAAAGAGAAAGACAGTCAACTGTTGTAAACACAGCTGACCGTTGTTCTCTCTGAAATGATCACAGAGCTCCTGTAATCCTATATAGGATCACAGGTCTCTATGATCATTTCACAAGTCCCTCCCCCAACAGTTAGAAAACACTCCCCTGGGCTCACATTTAAGCCTTTCATCCCCCCTAGGTTAACCCCTTCCCTGCCAGTGTCATTATTACAGTAACAGTGCATATTTTTAGCATTGATTACTGTAGAAATGTCACTGGTCCCCCCAAAAGTGTCAAAAATGTAAGTTCGGTAAGTAAGGTCCGATCTGTCCATCGCAATGTCGCAGTCCCGTGCAGGCCCGCTAAAAATCGCAGATCATCGCCATTACTAGTAAATATAAATAAATAAATAAATAAATAACATATATCTTTCCCCTAGTTTGTAGATGCGATAACTTTTGCGCAAACCAATCAAAATACACTTATTGCTATTTTTTTTTACCAAAAATATGTAGCAGAATACGAATTGGCTTAAACAGTTGAAAATTTTTTTTGGGGAATGTTATATAGCAGAATGTGAAAAATGTTGTTTGTTTGTTTTTGCAGAATTGTCGCTCTTTTTTTGTTTATAGCGCAAAAAATAAAAATCACAGAGGTGATCAAATATCACCAAAAGAAAGCTCTATTTCTGGGGAAAAAAGGACATCAATTTTATTTCGGTACATTTTTCCGTTAAAGTAATGCAGTGCCAAATCACAAAAAATGGCCTGGTCATTAAGGGGGCAAATCCTTCCGGTCCAGAACTGGTTAAAGGCAGTCACCTTCAGATGTTCGAATTCACGGTTTGTTAACAGGCCTGATTCTTTTGAAAAACTAAATTTTTCATTGAGATTTTCTACTAATGTCGCGAATGGGTTACTCACTAATTGTTGGTTAATGCTTTCATCCCTGAGTTGTCTTCTAACTTCCTTTTCGTAGTCACTCTCATTAAGTAGGACCACATTTCCCCCCTTGTCACTTCCCTTTTTTATTACAATTTTGCCTGTTTTAGTTCGTTCTTTTCAGTTAGATTGGCACAAGAATCCAAAATGGCTAAAAAATGTAATTCCAGTAGGCAAATTCTTGCATATTAAACGTAACTGCGCAAAACAACAAGACTATAAAAAGAAGGAAAAATAGTTGTACACTAGATTCTGTGAGTGCGGGTATTCCCATAGACAACTATGCAGAGTTAAACAAAAAGTCGAAGGTCACAAACAAAATGAACTACATCAGAGTAAAAAATTGTCTGAAAAAGAAAATGATAGGGCACAAAATCAAGTCCGTCTTATCACCCAGTTTGGAGCCCAATGGGAAAAAGTATAGGGGGTCCTGCAACAACACTGCGGAATTTTGTTGAATTATCTAACAATTGCCAAATTTGTGGGTAATGCCCCTGAGATTCAATAAGAGTATGTGAAAACACCTGCTGAAAACTGGTTAACAACTTACCCCAGGCCCAAGGGGATGTTCCCCTGTGGCAAGTGTCAAATGTGCCCCTTTGTGGACTGTACAGCAATTTTCATGGACTCTGAAACTGAAAGAGATAAGAAAATAAAGGACTTGATTAGACAAAAAAGTACACGGTGGGAACTCTGAAGGAATGAAGAAAAAAGGGATGTACAGTTTCTCACAAAAGTGAGTACACCCCTCACATTTTTGTAAATATTCTTTTTTTCAGATCCTTAGAGAAATCTTTGTCATGAGGTGCCATGTTGAACTTCCAGTGACCAGTATGAGAGAGTAAGAGCGATGACACCAAATTTAACACACCTGCTCCCCATTCACACCTGAGACCTTGTAACACTAATGAGTCATTAGGCCCAATTTGGACTTTTTCACTTTGGGGTGTACTTACTTTTGTTGCCAGCGGTTTAGACATTAATGGCTTTGTGTTGAGTTATTTTTAGGGGACAGCAAATTTACACTGTTATACAAGCTGTACACTCACTACTTTACATTGTAGCAAAGTGTCATTTCTTCAGTGTTGTCACATGAAAAGATAGAATAAAATATTAACAAAAATGTAAAGGGTGTACTCATTTTTGTGACATACTGTATGTCCTCAAACTGCCTCCTAGGAGGGGGTATTTTGCAGAGGTGGGGGACTTGAGTCACATGACTTGACTTAAGTCACCAGTTTGAGGACTTGAGACTTGCTTGACTAAAATGAATAAAAGACTCGACTTGACTTTGACTTGGTATTCATGACTTGAGACTTGACTTTGACTTGAGACATATGACCGTGAAAACACCTGCTGAAAACAGGTTAACAACTTACCCCAGGCCCAAGGGAATGTTCCCCTGTGGCAAGTGTCAAATGTTCCCCCCTTGTGGACTGTACAGCAATTTTCATGGACTCTGAAACTGAAAGAGATAAGAAAATAAAGGACTTGATTAGACAAAAAAGTACACGGTGGGAACTCTGAAGGAATGAAGAAAAAAAGGGATGTACAGTTTCTCACAAAAGTGAGTACACCCCTCACATTTTTGTAAATATTCTTTTTTTCAGATCCATAGAGAAATCTTTGTCATGAGGTGCCATGTTGAACTTCCAGTGACCAGTATGAGAGAGTAAGAGCGATGACACCAAATTTAACACACCTGCTCCCCATTCACACCTGAGACCTTGTAACACTAATGAGTCATTAGGCCCCATTTGGACTTTTTCACTTTGGGGTGTACTCACTTTTGTTGCCAGCGGTTTAGACATTAATGGCTTTGTGTTGAGTTATTTTTAGGGGACAGCAAATTTACACTGTTATACAAGCTGTACACTCACTACTTTACATTGTAGCAAAGTGTCATTTCTTCAGTGTTGTCACATGAAAAGATAGAATAAAATATTAACAAAAATGTAAAGGGTGTACTCATTTTTGTGACATACTGTATGTCCTCAAACTGCCTCCTAGGAGGGGGTATTTTCTAACATCCTCCTTAGAAAAGAAAAGTAGTGGATTTATAAGCTTAGGGCATGGGTACCCCTAGGGTTAAATACGGAGTTGAACTGCCAGGTATTCCTGGAAGATTAATATACAATATAAGATTACTGTCTCTCCTGGTCTATTCCTTGCAGGTGATATGATTCAGTGCATGTCTTTGTCAGCTGTACTGCTAGGTTGTCCTAAAGAATAATATAGGATGACTGTCCCTCCCATTCTATCCTAAGCCGGTCAAATGGTGCAGTGCAATTTTCAGTTGGTTGTAAAACTCGAAGCAGTACATTTTTTATATGGTCAATACAGGAAAGACTAGCACTTTATTAATAGATACATTACCTGTGAAATACAAAAAGGAAATTAAGTAGCCAACGTATATTCTGAGGATGGACACTATTAGTTAAGTTTTTAAGTACACTGTCACTTTAGGACCAAATGAAAGGACAGCCCCCTTCACAGGACAGCTCCGTATTTAAGGAGATTAGGAGAGGAAGCACGTCATCCTGATGAAGCTACGTGTGGACGTAGCGAAACACGTTGACATCACAGTTATGTCACCAGACCTTTGGGACACCACACCCCCAACAGATATGCGCATGGCCTTGGAACTCGCCGCACCTCAGATGGCACACCATCACTAGCAGCCAGATGTAATCCTTGTGATGCTTGCTTATGACAGCTGAGAGAGGACCCAGGGAATCCACCACAAATACCTGTTTTTGCATGACAGATGTATCGTAATTACCATTTGATGGATTAGCAATGACACACAAGTAACAGGAGCTGAAGCAGAGACAAATCAGAAACAGAGAAGGATCAGAACGATCAACTGCCCATCACTGAGACAGCAGGGCTTAAGCTGTTTTGATCAGCCTGGAGTATCTGACAGGGCAGGGTAAGGCTGCTCACTCCATGTATACTGTGATTAGTCATATTTGCAGGACTGCCATAAAAGTTTGAACTTTTCAACCATGTTATAGGGGTAACAGTGGCCTTTCAGAGAAACACTCTCTCCATATTTTGGTTCTATTGGAAGCAGCAATACAGACACTGTACAGCAGCCCATCCAGATGGTTGGCTTGTTCAATTCCATATACTGATGACAAATGTACACCCACTCCTCTATGGCTAGCCCGTTTATGCCAATGTTGGCCATTTCTATCATAGTATTTACCTAGAGAAGGGACCCTTGTTGTGCTGTTATTGTGTTATTTAAGGGGTGCCCTGGGGCCTATGTGAGGTGCTACTCTGGTGTCTCTAAATAAGGGGTTCAGCACAGGCGTATGCAGTATGCAGCGCACATAGTTTACTAAACCAGGAGTACTTATTGAGTGACATTGTTTTTAGAAGTGTATTCAAGGGATGTTTTTAGATAAGAATTTTTTGATACAATAAAATACATGCTATATATCCAACCCAACAAGTCAAGTCTCTGCCTATTTAACAGCTTGGTTATCCATTGAGGGAGCTGTACTCTTATTTGGATTTAACCGTCCTCTCCTTTCTTTCTAGTGTAGTATTGTAAATTTAATTTGCCAGTACAAATAAATGACAACATTCGCACTTACAGTCATTGGTTCTAAAATCAGCATGAACACAAACAGCCTTCAGTGTAATCCCTGCCACTCCTTCTGAGCCAGTGTTTGTTCCAATGACCGGGTGCTGAACCCAAGGACAAACCCGAAGTGACGTCAACGATAGTGGATGCGCAGCCTGAATGCATTTTGCAATGAAGCACTGGAGCGTGGAGCACTATAAGAAAAAGTTGATGAGTAGTGCACAAATACTTTCATCACGGTGATTGGAATCTTCACAAGAATCGTATAAATTGATTTGGTGGGACTTATTTTTATTTTTTATTTTGCATTCTTCATTATATTTTTTTCATATTTTATTCTGTATGGAATAATTTGTGGTTTATCATTGAGCACATAGTAGTGTCTTTCTTTTGCTAATTCCACGCTTTTCTTTTTCTTTATATATGTCAGTTTTGCTGCAGCAAGTTTTGTACACGGTACAGATATGTCACTTGGGCAGAGTAAGGGGAGCCTCCAGGAATTAAATGTAAAATAATTTTTAATTTTTATTGTTTCATTTTAAGCATAATTTAAATCACTTCTCCTTTAAAAACAATCTTTATTTTAAAAAAATATAAAGTACCCAGGCCCCTATATCCTTTTTATGGCCAATAACTTGCATATAAGCCTTCAAAATTCAGATCCCATAGACTTTAATAGGGTACGCGGTTTGGGACATCATGCATATATTCAAGATAGACTAAAAGATTCCTTGCTTCCTGAATATCCTGTTTTTCAAATTGAAGCACTCATTCCTACATGTCATTGGTATTGTTGTATTGAATATATATACCTGTGTTGGAATACATCACTCACAATAAAAGAATCTGATAAAAAAAGTTTATTTTCCTGTGTGTGATTTGGTAATTAAACAGTGTAATTGATCTAAAGCAGGGGTCTCGAACTGGTGGCCATCCAGCTGTTGCTGAACTTCAATTCCCATTTGGCATTGCAAGGCTGACAGTTACAAGCATGACTCCCATAGGCAGAGGCATGGTGGAACTTGTAGTTCCGCAACAGCTGGAGGGCTGCCAGCTTGAGACCCCTGATCTAAAGCGATAATGTTGGTAATATTAACTATTGAAAAACACAGTAAAGTCAGAAATATTATTATACTTTCATTTTAGAAGAAAAGTCCATTGAAACTGCTCTAGTTTTCAGGGCAATTAGTACAAAAATGGTGTTGATTTGCTGAAACTGGAAAGTGCAAAATATGGTGCAACTCTGCAGGGTTTTTGTGAAAGCTTAACCCCTTGAAGCCTAAGCCTTTTTCTGACATACACTATCCCATAAAGTGAGTACACCCCTCACATTTTTGTAAATATTTTATTATATCTTTTCATTTGACAACACTCACCCAATTTAGACATTTTCACTTAGGGGTGTGCTCACTTTTATTTCCAGCAGTTTAGACATTAATGGCTGTGTGTTGAGGTATTTTGAGGGGACAGCAAATTTGCACTGTTATACAAGCTGTACACTTACTACTTTACATTGTAGCAAAATGTAATTTCTTTAGTGTTGTCACATGAAAAGATAGAATATAATATTTACAAACATGTGAAGGGTGTACTCACTTTTGTGAGATACTGTATGTTGCTTACAAGTTAAAATCAGTATTTTTTGCTAGAAAATTACTTAGAACCCCCAAATATCATATATGTTTTTTAGCAGAGGCCCTAGAGAATAAAATGGCGATCGTTGCAATATTTTATGTCACATGGTATTTGCGCAGCAGTCTTTCAATGCAATTTTTTGGGAAGAAATACAATTTCATGAATTAAAAAAATACCAGTAAAGTTGGCCTAATTTTTTTGTATAATGTGAAGAATGATGTTACGCCAAGTAAATAGATACCTAACATGTCATGCTTTAAAATTGTGCACACTCGTAATGGCAACAAACTTCGGTACTTAAAAATCTCCATAGGCGATGCTTTAAAAAATTTTGCCAGTTACCTGTTGCAGAGGAAGTCTTTTGCTAGAATTATTGCTCGTGCTCTAACGATCGTGGTGATACCTCACGTGTGGTTTGAACACTTTTTACGTATGCGTGCACGACTTGCATATGCGCACGTTTCTGTGCGCGAGCACGGAGGAACAAGGTGCTTTACTTTTTTTTTCTTAATTATTTTTCTAAATTTTTTTTATTTTCACACTGTCCATTTAACCACTTTACCACCGGAGGATTTTGCTGTCTTACGTCCAGGCCACTTTTTGCGATTCGGCACTGTGCGACTTTAACCGACAATTGCGAGGTCGTGCGATGCCGTACCCAAACAAAATTGACATCCTTTTTTTTCCCACAAACAGAGCTTTCTTTTGGTGGTATTTGATAACCTGTGCAACATTGCGGCGGACAGATCGGACCCTTGACTGACATTTTTGACACTTTTGGGGGTACCAGTGACATTACTACAGTAATCAGTGCTATAAATATGCTATAAATATTTTATTGGAGAGGGAGGGGTTAATGTATGCCTGGTGCTTATTAACGTGTGTGGGGGGAGGTGACTGAGTGACACAGGAACAGATCGCATGTTCAGCTATGCTGAACCCTGCAATCTGTCACTGTCTGTCACTTAGGAGATCCGCCCGCTTTGTTTTCACAAGCGGGCGGATCTCCAAACTCGATTCCCCGACGATCAGGGAAGAGCAGCAGTGATCGCCGCTGCTCCTCCCCTGGCCCGACTCCCGCTGTGACTGAATACAGCGGGAGCGAGCCTCAAGCGGTGCGCGAGTGCCGCCCACAAGGGGAGGAGTCCAGCGACGTAGGTCTACGTCGCTGGACGGGAACGAGCCACTGTGCCACAGTAGAGGCACAGTGAGCGGGGGTAAAGTGGTTAAAAAAAAATTGATCACTTTTATTGCTGTTACAAGGAATGTAAACATCCCTTTATGGAGGGATCTGGGGTCTAAAAGACTCCAAACTCCTCCTCTGCACTTAAAAGCATTCAAAACGCCAAGTTTGGCTGTTTTGAATGCTGTAATTTTTTTTTAATCTGGCACCTTTAAGACTCCAGTACCTGGAATTGATGTCATGCCATTGCTTCTGGATTTTTACAATGGAGACCAGTTCAAAGGAGAATCCGTCCTTGTTCAGGTCTTCGGCTAGCCGTTGGACATGCCAGCTGGTCGCTCGGGTCTCCCGGTGGTATGGTAGACCCGGGCAAGCTGGGGAAGGGAGCGGGAAGTCCCTTCCCACTTCATGTAATGACAACCGAGCGGCTACTCAGCCGCATCGGTTGTCATTACAAGAAAGCCGACCATCTGCTCTAAACAACAGTACCGGGTTGATGCCTCTAGCTGCAGGCATCATGCCGGTACAACCCCCTGAAGTCGAGGCTGCATAATTGCGTTCCGTCAACTTGAAGGGGTTAATTGAACAAGCTGAAATTAGAAGCTGATTGGCTACCATGCACAGCTGCACCAGATTTTACACTCTCCAGTTTTAGTAAATAAACCCCAAAGAGTATGTGATAAGACAGAAACTGTTACAGCATGTGATCAGTTGCCTGTCAGAAATTCGTACTAAGACGGATACTCAGTAATTTGGGCTAAAGATAGTCAGTGACCCAGTGCCACAAACCAATCAAGGCACAGAGAATGGCAATCATGAGTTCTATAAAGTACCTTCCAGCTGTCTCTTCACATTTTCAGCTTCCTTCTGTTTATACAGTATGTGCTGCAAGAAGAAAAAAAGAAAACTGAGCTAGTGCTGTAGTGACAAAGCAGCATTACTTCTTTTTTACACTTTCAGCCATTCAGAAGATACAGTAAGGCCCCTTTCACACATGCTGTCCGTTTGTCCATTTTTCAACCATCCGTTGACATGAAAAACGGACATCAATGTATCTCTATGTAAAAACGGATGTCAACGGATGATCATCAGTTAACATCCGTTTTCATCCACTTCTGTCAATGTCGGTTTTTTTGAATGGATGAATGCCCTATTTTTCATCTGTCAAAAAAACGCATCGGACGAAAAACGGATGACAACGGATGAAAAACGGATGACAACGGATGAAAACGGATGATAACGGATGAAAAACGGATGACAATGGATGAAAAACGGATGACAACAAATGAAAAACAGATAACAACTGATGAAAAACGGATGAAAAATGGATAACAACTGACGAAAAACGGATGGCAATTGACGAAAAACGTATGAAAAATTGATGAAAAACGGATGGAAAACTGATACATTTTGACGTGACTGAACTGATGAACTGAACGGAACGTATGTATGAAAGGGGCCTTAGAGAAACAAGTTTACTAAACTCTGTGTCATGCCAACTGTTGAAGTGTGTCTCCTGAGACTGGTTGATGTCCTGGCCCCTCAGAAAGTAATGTGTACCTTTTTGACATTACTATTCTATTATGCTAGAAAGATGGTAGCTCTCTCTTAGAGAAATACCTACACCTCCTGTTGCTCTGCCCTGGAAGGCACTTATCAATAAAGCACTTCCGTTATCTAAAGTCATGTATACTAGCAGGGGAATACCTACATTTTCTATGGTGTGGGGCAGGTGGACGAACATTACCTCTACAGTTTCTGAATAAACTAGTATGATGTAGGACTCTTGGTAGTTGCCATATCTTATACATGTGGGGTTTAATACTGATATTGTGGGGTTTTGTTTACCGATTCCCTTGATGTACGTTGGGTACAATGGTACTGAATCCGGGGTCCATTGATGTAATTGTCTGGATCCATACAAGGTCATTAGATTTGGGAACCGGTAGAAGCCACATTATACGAATCTGAGTCTGAGATAAATGTGATATGATATTACGGTATTTATGGATGCAGATTCATCTTAGAGCCTTACTGTTGGCCTAGTTCTGAAGTGTTATATGTTAAGTATGTCATGGGTAGCTTGGAAATTAGGCTGTCCTCGATTGTGTTTTTCTTTTTGTTTTGATATGAAAACTCAAACAAAAAGATCCACTTTTTACCACTGATAGTCTTTTGCATTAGGGTAGCTCAACACAGCATGTGCCACATACAGAGCACCTGCTCTGCCTTTTCATTAGAGATCAAAAAACAAGAAAGGTGCCAAGTCATTGCTGTAAGTGGGGAGCGGGGTGATCTTGACACATATGGAGGTTGGTTCTTATGAAAGAATGTTTCATTAACTTTTCTGGGATTGACTGTGGATGCCCACTTCCATAATGCAAGGTATTTACCAAACATGTTAATATACTGCACTATATATGCATCTGAGAACCTCAATGGGTCCTTTGTTTTATTACTAATCATCAAGTCCACAGAGCTACATTGCAACTCTGGAGCAGAATCCTCACTGTGGTAGGAATATCAGTCAATTTGATATCAGTAGGACTGAGTGGTGGAACAAGGAGAAAAGCATCAAAATTGAGATTCAGTAGAGACTGATCCACTGATACACACTTGCTGTGGTTTTAAATGCTTCTATTGACTCTCATTATGAAGAAACGCCATTGACAAGTTTCCACATGTGCAAGTACAATGTGTAAAGGTTGCTGCTCTGTATGAGGGATGATGTCATCAGGGAAAAGGTGTTGATGTTGTCTATGTTGTAACAATACCAGGGGGCAAAGGAAGGAAAAAGTCATCCCTGGCATGGCAAGTTAGACCTTTATTATAAAAATTTCACAAATGTTGATAAATACCTTTCACAGCACCAGCTCCTTGCTCGTGTCTTTTTATCCAAACAGGTACAGTAGGCTATTTGAACAAGAACTGTATGAGTGGTTGCATTGCTATTCATTTCATTACTACAAAACCTTCATCTCTCATATTTTGCAAACATAATCATGTGTTACTGACTTAAATGGGAAATTTTCTAGTTGCTTGGCTTATGCATGCAGAACCGCTGCCTCAGTGTTATAGAACAAAAGAAAAGCTGTGACAAAGACAGATTATTTTAGGCTGGCAAACCAGCTCTTTCAGTCTATTATAAAGGTAAACCGTTTGAATTTATTTTGGATCTTTAATGTGTGTGATGGTGTGGAAGCTTCCTCATTCATCTCTACGAGTAAAACAGAAAGGTTATTTGTTTTGCCTCTCCCAGCAGAATGAAGTTCCAAATGGCTAAGAGTACTATGTACAAACGGGTTCACATAGGTACAGAGATGTATAGTAACGAAGTAGAACTACTTAAGTACTGTACTTAAGTACCGAAATGTGGTATCTGTACTTTCCTAGAGTAGAATTTTTTTCTCCTACTTCTACTTTTACTTCACTACATTTTTTCGATGATTTCGATACTTCTACTCAAGTATTTTTTTTTTGTGCTGCATAGTTACTCGTTACTTTTAAAAAAATTACCACTGCCAGAACAGTAGATGGCAGGTTGCATAAAGCTCAAAAAAATGTGTATAATGTCATTTATAAATCAGCGCATACGAAAATAAAGGCTGTGTATAATAAAAGCTGCTATACCAAATCTTTCCAATAAAAAGAAAATATGAAACAAACAAATAAATGGTGCTACAGCACTTAAAGTGCATCAAGAAACTACTAACAAACACAGGTTAATCATTTGAATAAATCATTTGAAATAATAAAAACAATATGATGTTCAAACTTTTGACTTATTTCTTTAATAACTACATAACACAGTACTTGTACTTCTACTTTCAGTACTTGAGTAGAATTTTTTTTTCAAAACTACTGGTACTTTTTACTTTTAGTACTTAAGTAGCAAATTTTTTGAAAAAACTACTTGCAATACTTAAGTAAAAAAAATGTTGAATACTTTAGTACTTCTACTTAAGTAACTTTTTCTGCGAGCACTTCCACTTCTACTCAAGTAATTTTTTGATCGAGCACTTGTACTTTTACTCAAGTAGAAATTTCGAGTACTTTATACAAGTCTGCATAGGTAACACAACGTACTTTACCTTTGTCAATACATTTGTGGGACGTTTAGCTGAATAAAATAATGCTGGCTCAGAGTACGGTGTGATTGGGAGGCAGCACACCAGGGTCATAGAGATACCTGGTTACCAGCAACAAAGGAAAAACTGCGCCATGAATTCCAGAAAATTTGAAATGTATTTAAAAAAAAAAAAAAAAACATGTCTTTCTAGAGGCAGGCTTTGTCCATGATGCTGTTGTAGAAGAACACAGACCAGGCCTTGAGTGGTAAATATATAATGCAAGTTTACTGAACATGTACAGTATATACACAGTACGTGACACTTTAACAGCAAAGAGGAAAGTGCAAATTGTTTACATTTCAGGATGTATTGATACAAGTTTGCTCATCTATCCAAAGACGTTGATTGATATGTAATATACCTCTCATTATTGCCAGCCAAACCCACTTATGTAAACTTCTGTTAATTTCCAAAAGATCCAATCATTTCACCAATACCTTATTATATAAAGAGCAACAATGCCTTAACTGCCAATCGAAACATATATCAGAACTGGAGTGTGCACCCCAATGCACCAAAGGCAAAGACTCTGTGTACCCCAACACACCAAAGACTTTGTGTAAATGTGCTAATTCACCTAAAGGGAGATAAAAAAAAGTGACCCCTAGAGGGCTGGGGTCACTCCTAATTATCTCCCTTTAAGTAAATTAGCACATAGTTTTTAACTCAAATCCTAATAAAGGTTGTTTTATGCCTTTGGCTTTGTTGCGTTGGGGTACATATAGTCTTTGCCTTTGGCTTTGATGCATCGGGGTACACACTATCATTCTGTTATATGAATTTCCAAAAGATACTTCTCTCTTTACTCATAGCAGGCTGGCCAGCCCAGGACAGCATAACTTTTCCCATGCCTAATATCCTAAACAACAAATACTGTTACACATTTACATATTTTTGTTTTTTAACCCTCCACCTAGCTAGAGTAGCTGAGGGCAGAAAAATCATAATTACTGCCGGGCCTATAACCTAACTGAAGGCATGTATAGCAAAATCAGGAAACAAAGTTGTGTACAATAAAAAACACATCATGGAGTTCTGATTGGGCTTATTTGTAGAGGTATCTACAATCTTGCTATGCATGTTGAGCAGTAGGGATGATCGAACGGTTCGGGTCGACCATCAGTTCGACCCGAACATTGACTGTTCGAGGTTTGGCCGAAATTCCAAACTTTCTGCTGAAAAAGTTTGGAATTCGGCAACCAGAACCGACCAAAATGCAATGGGACAGGAACTGGGCTTTAAAAGCCTGTGATTGGACCAGAACCATCAGTAAAAGCCAATTGAGGGGGCAGGAGAATGCTAGGAATGTGATTGGAGTGACTAGGGGGTCCAGAGGCCAATTTATTAGTGAATACGCCCCCCAGTATATAAGATAGCCCCGCCAAATCTCTACCATTTTAATACAGGGCTGTGGAAGAGAGTGGAAGCAGTTCTGTTACTTCTGCTTCAAAGTGTCATTTAGCAATTATTAGTGTGAGGAAAGGGATATCTAGTGTAGTTAGGGTACTATTTTCCACTATAGTTTTCCACTATAGTTAGATTTAATAATCTAGTTTCTGTAGGGAAAGTGTTAAGTGTAAGGGGACCATAGTGTAGTGTAGGGTTAACTGACTCTGACTGCTATGGCAGGGTGACAAAACCCTTCCATGTCAGGGTGACCGCTATAGAGAAAAGATTGTTTCTCTTAGAACACTTATAGAACCGGATAGTGGCTTTGCCCCTCTCACCCGGCTTTTTGCTGCAGGCGTTGCTGAAAAAGTTTGGAATTCGGCAACCAGAACCGACCAAAATGCAATGGGACAGGAACTGGGCTTTAAAAGCCTGTGATTGGACCAGAACCATCAGTAAAAGCCAATTGAGGGGGCAGGAGAATGCTAGGAATGTGATTGGAGTGACTAGGGGGTCCAGAGGCCAATCATTAGTGAATACGCCCCCCAGTATATAAGATAGCCCCGCCAAATCTCTACCATTTTAATACAGGGCTGTGGAAGAGAGTGGAAGCAGTTCTGTTACTTCTGCTTCAAAGTGTCATTTAGCAATTATTAGTGTGAGGAAAGGGATATCTAGTGTAGTTAGGGTACTATTTTCCACTATAGTTTTCCACTATAGTTAGATTTAATAATCTAGTTTCTGTAGGGAAAGTGTTAAGTGTAAGGGGACCATAGTGTAGTGTAGGGTTAACTGACTCTGACTGCTATGGCAGGGTGACAAAACCCTTCCATGTCAGGGTGACCGCTATAGAGAAAAGATTGTTTCTCTTAGAACACTTATAGAACCGGATAGTGGCTTCGCCCCTGTCACCCGGCTTTTTGCTGCAGGCGTTTATAGGACTTTTTTGAGGACATGTTTGGAGTCAGGCATGACATCTGAACTTCTGTGTAGGGGTATATATACACACACACATGTATGTATATATACACATACACACATATAGGTGTGAAAATAGCAGAAACCTATGCTTGCGCTAATGAAATAATTAACACCCATATGGCTTCTCTGCTATAACACCTACTGTATATGTGTGTATGTGTATAAATACATATAAGTGTGTGTGTATATATACCCCTATACAGAAGTTCAGATGTTTTGCCTGCCTCCAAAGACCCTCAAAAAATGCCCAAAAAAAACGCCTGCTGCAAAAACACACCTGGGCGTTTTTGTAGCTGGCGTTTTTTTGGGCATTTTTTGGGCGTCTTTGGAGGCAGGCATAGCATCATAACTTCTGTGTAGGGGTATATATACACACACACACGTATGTATATATACACATACACATATATAGGTGTGAAAGTAGCAGAAGCCTATGCTTGCGTTAATGAAATAATTAACACCCATATGGCTTCTCTGCTATAACACCTATATGTGTGTATGTGTATAAATACATATAAGTGTGTGTGTGTATATATACCCCTATACAGAATTTCTGATGTTTTGCCTGCCTCCAAAGACCCCCAAAAAATGCCCAAAAAACGCCTGCTGCAAAAACACACCTGGGCATTTTTGGAGCTGGCGTTTTTTTGGACATTTTTTGGGCATCTTTGGAGGCAGGCATAACATCTGTACTTCTGTGTAGGGGTATATATACACACACACACGTATGTATATATATACACATACACATATATAGGTGTGAAAGTAGCAGAAAGCTATGCTTGCGCTAATGAAATAATTAACACCCATATGGCTTCCCTGCTATAACACCTATATGTGTGTATGTGTATAAATACATATAAGTGTGTGTTTATATATACCCCTATACAGAATTTCAGATGTTTTGCCTGCCTCCAAAGACCCCCAAAAAATGCCCAAAAAAAACGCCTGCTGCAAAAACACACCTGGGCGTTTTTGTAGCTGGCGTTTTTTGGGCATTTTTTGGGCGTCTTTGGAAGCAGGCATAACATCTGTACTTCTGTGTAGGGGTATATATACACACACGTATGTATATATACACATACATATATATATATATATATATATATATATATATATATATATATATATATATATATATATATATATATATATATATAGGTGTGAAAGTAGCAGAAACCTATGCTTGCGCTAATGAAATAATTAACACCCATATGGCTTCTCTGCTATAACACCTATATATGTTTATGTGTATAAATACATATAAGTGTGTGTTTATATACCCCTATACAGAAGTTCAGATGTTATGCCTGCCTCCAAAGACCCCCAAAAATGCCCAAAAAAAAACCGCCTGCAACAACACACCTGTGCGTTTTTTTGGCACAGGTCTTTTTTTTGGGCATTTTTTGGGGGTCTTTGGAGGCAGGCAAAACATCTGAAATTCTGTATAGGGGTATATATACACACACACTTATATGTATTTATACACATACACACATATATAGGTGTTATAGCAGAGAAGCCATATGGGTGTTAATTATTTCATTAGCGCAAGCATAGGTTTCTGCTACTTTCACACCTATATATGTGAATGTGTATATATACATACATGTGTGTGTGTATATATACCCCTACACAGAAGTTCTGATGTTATGCCTGCCTCCAAAGACCCCCAAAAAATGCCCAAAAAAAACGCCTGCTACAAAATCGGCAAGGTGTGAAAATAGCGGAGCCACTATCCTGTTCTATTGCAATTCTAATACAAACAAACTTTTTTTTTCTGGTTCTGGACATGCTACAGAGCTGAAACTTCAAGGGTACACTTTTTAGACCCCTCAGACACTAAATCCAAAGAAATCTCATTTTTTTTCAATAATTTTTTCAATAATTGGCTCTCTATCAAAAATGACAATTTTTAAGAACTTTTTTTTGTGTGATTAATAGTCCCTGGGGCATGACCCAGAACCCTAGACACGTTTTAGGGGCATTTATTGGGTTTTAGGGCTTCAAAATTGTGTTTTTTGATTACCGAAGTTCGGGTCCCATTGATTTCAATGGGGTTCTGAAATCTGGGCCGAACTTTCGGGAAGTTCGGGTGTTCTGGTCGCACCGAACTTTTGAAAAGTTTGATCATCCCTATTGAGCAGAATGAGCCTTTAAAAAACAGTACCCAGAGAGATGGAGGACCTGAGGAGCATAATTGAGACTTGGAGGATTGCAGCTCTTTTCTGCTGCTCTGAAGCCAATTCAAAGATATGCCAATTCCCCAACATTCCTCATTTTGTTTGTTATTGGCAGCCAAATATATTCTTGCTACTAAGGCCCATTGATGTGCTACTTAGATATTGATTAGTTAGAGGTATATTTGTTTCACCACTTCTGGACCAGAAGGTTTTCCCCCCCTTAATGACCAGGCCATTTTTTGTGATACGGCACTGCGTTACTTTAAGTGACAATTGCCTGGCTGTACCCAAATAAAAAAAAAATAATCCTGCAAATAGAACTTTCTTTTGGTGGTATTTGGTCACCTGTGTGATTTTCATTTTTTGCGCTATAAACAAAAAAAAGAGCAACATTTCTAAAAAAAAAAAAAATAGATATATTTTTTTTTTTCGGCTATATAACAGTTTCATAAAAAAAAAAAAAAAAATCCGTTTTTTTTTTTTTTATCATTTTAGGCCAATAGGTCGTCTGCTACATATTTTTAGTAAAAGAAATTCCAATAAATGTATAATGATTGGATTACGCAAAAGTTATTGCTTCTACAAAATAGGGGAAATATGTATGTCATTTTTATTTACTTATTTATTTTTTTACTAGTAATGGCGGCGATCAGCAATTTTTAGCGGGACTGTGACATTTTGGCAAACAGATCGGACACCTAACTGACATTTTTCACACTTTTGGGGGGACCAGTGACATTACTACAATCAGTGCTAAAAATATGCAATGTTACTGTACTAATGACACTGGCAGGGAAGGGGTTAACACCAGGGGTGATCAAAGGGTTAAATGAGTCCCTAGGGGGTGCTTTCTAACTGTGGGGGACAGATCGGACACCTAACTGACATTTTTCACACTTTTGGGGGGACAAGTGACATTACTACAATCGGTGCTAAAAATATGCAATGTTACTGTACTAATGATACTGGCAGGGAAGGGGTTAACACCAGGGGCAGTCAAAGGATTAAATGTGTCCCTAGGGGGTGCTTTCTAACTGTGGGGGACAGATCGGACAGCTAACTGACATTTTTCACACTTTTGGGGGACCAGTGACATTACTACAATCAGTGCTAAAAATATGCACTTTTACTGTATTAATGACACTGGCAGAGAAGGGGTCAACACCAGGGGCAATCAAAGGGTTAAATGTGTCCCTAGGGGGTGCTTTCTAACTGTGGGGGGGGGGTTGTATTCACTGAATGAACACAGAGACCTGTGTTCCTAAATAAGAGGAACACAAGATCCCTGTGTTCATTACTTACAGAACAGCGGTGTGCCGTGTTTACAACGGCAGACCACCGTTCTGTCTCCACGGGGAGCAATTGAGGGTCCCCAGAGGCAATTGTGAGCACTGGACCCGCTGATTGGCTCCCCTTGTGGCCAATCGGCGCATGCGCGCGCCCCCACTAGTGGTCCCACGAAGCAACGTACAGTTACGCCGTTTTGCGGGACAGAGCCGACCTGCCACAGTATGTGTACTGCTGGCGGTCGGCAAGTGGTTAAGCAGCACCAGCAGAAGTGAAAACAAAATGTGTAAAATGACTACCAACACTATAATAGCTTTAGTTTATACTGTAGATCAGTTCCAGGGAAAGAAAAAAATGCTCCCTTGCAGTGGGGCTACATCCCAATGTAAGGATGAAATGCTTGTTTAGGTCTATGGGGCCTCAAAAAGAAGTTTTAATTACCCAATCCTCCACTCCCACAGACTATTTCCAGGCTGTAAGATCAGACCTTGTAGACTCTTTTCCCCAATGTTGTGGTGGTCACAGGTCCTCTGACATCATCAAATCTATTGCAGATTCTACAGCTCTCTATTGGGTGTGGGCACGCTGAGGGATAGTCCACTGCGGGAGCATAGGGAAGTAGAAGAGAGTGTGGGCTGTGAGGAGAGCAGGGGATTTCTGTCCCTCTAGATCTAAGGGGAGCCTTTTTCCTTTCCCCAGAGGTGGGCTTTAAGGAATAAACCCAACAAATAATTCAACAAGTTCCAACTAAACCCATCCAAGAAAATGCACCCAGGTGTCTAAATGCCTGTTGCAACTCCCTCACCTTGTCTAGATGTCACGGTGCAACACTCATTACCTGACATCAGTTTGCAGAGATAGTCAGCAGCGATGGGGTTTTGCAATATCACCCTTAGCGGGTCAGTGATCTCATTGGCTATCTAACCTGACCCTCTAGCATACAAATTGCCATTGAGAGATGTTGAGGCTTTTGCCCCGTACACATGTACCGATCGTCGGCCGAACGATCGGCCGTCTTTTGTCCAGGGCTGTCGTGTCTGTTGAAAACTGCAAAAGACTGCACACGAATTTTGTCGGCCAACAACAGCCGACTGCAGAAGTGATGTCATGTGATGGTTAACTTTCCGTGTCTTTTTTCTTTTCTGAGCATGCCCAGTCTTGCAAATCTGCTGTCTGTCGGCCGAATTCTGTACTGACTGGCGAACAATCGGCCGTTCTGGTGTTGGCCAACAAAAATTTTAATGCTTGCACGACAGATTCTGTTCGGCCGAAAATGCGCTGTTGGCTGTCGGAAGCATCATACTAACAAGCCTACAATCGGCCGATCGGTCGTCGGCCAAATATTTACGGCCGACAATCGGTACGTGTGTACGGGGCATTAATCTTATCTTTGTGGCAGGTATGACATAACAGAAAGTATATTTTCCAGTGGAATTAAAGGGAAGCAATGTAAGGGTCTTTCTTTTACACAAAATATTCATTGGTAAGGACCAGGGACCTGGTACTTTTATTTTTACAAACATGTTACTAACAAAATCAAACAGGTAAACCAACTGTGCAGAAGATACCTCATTTTAAACAAAGAAAGTATTAGCTCACCAATTGTTATATTTATTGCAGATAAATATCCACATAAGTATCTAATACAATTCAATAAACATGTACCCAACACAAATTTTACTGTAGTTTATTACATAATACATTCAGGTACCCAGTGAAACATATATGTAAACAAGTACAAAAGCACAATAGGTTTAGCACATATATGCAATCTGTACAGGGCAGGAAGGAAATTAAGTCACATAAATGATGTTTCTTTGGTGTCCTTTTCTTCAAGGGGAGACCTGACCATAGTAGTTCCTACTTCCCTTTTTAAAAACCACCGTGAACTCCGCCGGCCAGTCTAAATGATGCATGTAATGACAGAAGTGATGTCATGACATCAAAGAGATGTCATGCATCGCTTCTGGTCCTCAACCTTTACCAACCAGAGGAAATCACTGCCAAAGAAGTGGCTGCCAACCCCATAATGGATCATGAGGATTAGAGTTCACCTATGTGAGTATACATGCTGCACACTCAGGTGCTGGGAGGTGGCCTGTGCAGTCAGCCCCTGTGTAGATTTTCAGTCTTCATTGAGGATGGTTACAAACATGACCTGCCCTACAATATAGCTGCCACTCGTGACTGCCATTTTTAACCATACTCAGGGCTCTTCAGTAACTGAAGAAATATCCAATTATAGAGGAGTGGATGAGTCATATAGCAAGAGAACAGTGCGACCCCCCCCCAGGGGGAAGGAATGGTGCATTAATGTACATTACACCCCTGTTTGCTACCTGTAATCCCGCTGGAGAGATTTGATCCCTTAACCTCCTGATCCTGTGTTTCAGGGTGTAAATTTCAGGGTGACAGAACCTGAAAAGAAATCCTCTCTTAGGCCTCATTTACATGCACACTAATGGCACTTTTCCACTGCAAGTACCGGCTAGTACCGGCTCGGCTCTACTCAGCCCTGCTTGGCCCGGTTTGCTTTTCCACTGCGGTACCGCATGGTATAGTGTAGGAACGGTTCGGTACGGTACGGTATAGGTTTGCTTTTCCACTAAAGTAGTACTAAAGTTAAGTGGGTGGGATAACAACGGGGTGGGTGTGATTCTCTGACCAATCAGTGGCTAGTAGTGACTGCATGCAAAGGATTGTGGGATATGGTACCAGTTTGGTACCTGTTGGAACCACAATCGAGTAGGTACTGTTTTTTCAGAGCCGTACCGTACCGTACCATTCGGTTCCATGCAGTGGAAAAGCAAACCTATACCGTACCGTACCGAACCGTTCCGACCCTATACCATGCGGTACCGATGTGGAAAAGCACAAAAGCGTGCCGAGCCGGTACGGTTCTATGCAGTGGAAAAGCGCCATAAGGACCATATACTGAAAATCAGACATTTGTTTATGCTGCTTTAGCCACTAGGGGCTGCGTGCAGACCGTTATGTTAGTCTATGGGGACTTAACAGCTGTACGGATACCGCCCCTCATCCAATTTTGATAGGTGTGTGCGTGAGCGCTCCCAAACACAGACAGTGTGTTTAAAAATAAGAATGAGTGGCTGTGAATGCACAGCTGCTGCATCAAAAAAAAAAAGATATACATAGGATGCCTGCATGCAGGGCCTGCCAACTTCAAGCACAAAAAAAACAGCCAATTTGCACCACCTTCAGTACCCATATGAATGAGGCTTTCGATATTTGTCAGCAGAATTGTTAAGACTCTTTTCACATTGACATGTCAGTTTATTAACTTCAGGTGGTTGAGGCACATTTTTAACTTGCCCCAGCCACCTGTCGAAGCCAGCCAACACCTGCTGGATAGCCTCATACACATTGTTGGGGCTGTGAGCCTGTGTTTTGTGATGCAGCAAAAAAAAGTAGTATATGTTGCATTTGGCAGATGATATTGCCTGGAACTGGGCTATATAGTGCTGAATGGATGCTGTTGTGGCATAGTGAAGGGGAAAATCCCTCTATAAACAGGATTGCAGGAGGTGGCAGATTGCCTCCTGATGGCCTGCTAACCATGCCAGCTGCTGTGGACAACATGATCCACCGTTGAGTGCAAGTCAGCAGTTAAACACATGTGAAATAGTCCTTAACGTCTAGTCATAGCCAATTTTTTTTAGTGCCTGTTTAATGTTAATTTATTCATTATTTATTAATTAATTATTTTTGTTGTTCTTATTTGTTATGGATAGAGGGAGTTAAGGGACTGAACCCCTGCATTGTTTTTATCGCTGTCGGTCCCACTGGAAAGATTATATCCACAATTGTTACAATTCTCCCCAGAACAGGAAAAGAGGGAAATCTTCCTACAAGGACCCTTGTTCTGTTAACTACTGTCTAAGTGGTGAATTCCCCTCAGTTTGTAGATATTTACATCTCTTACTGCTGCCTGGAAGGTCAGGAAAGGGGAGGACAAGCTAGCGCCCCCCCCCCACCTCAACCATACTAGGCAACATGCCTTCAACATGGGGGGGTGCTTTGGGTGCTCCCCTTGTAATGTCACAGAGCGGTGCATCCTGGGCCAGTGATGTCACAAGGGGACAGGGCCACCAGGTGATGTTGCCAGATGGCCCCGCCGTTACCAATTTAAGAACTGTCAAAGTGCGGTAGAGGCATTGGATGGGTAGCCATCCTAGAAAGCGGAGCATTTTTTTTCCAGTGCGGCGGGCGGTGAGATGGATTTACATTGAGGGACACTGTTATTTTATTTTTTAATAAAGGATTTTTAAAAGACTTGTGCTCTGTTTTTGTATACTTTTTTGGTGAATATGTAGAGGTACCCCATACCCATTCACATGGGAGGGCAGGATCTGATGGGCCCCTTGTTAAAGGGGGTTCCAGATTCTGATAAGCTACCCGCCTGCATACCCCGACAGCCACAGCCCAGGGTTTTCAGGTAGAGACCCTTGTCCCCATCAACATGGGGACAAGGTGCTTTGGGGTGGAGGGGGCAGAGCCCCCTGCCCCAAAGCACCCCCCCATGTTGATAGCATGTGGCCTAATATGGTTCAGGAGGGGGGGTGATCACTCCTCCTCCCCTTCCCTGACCTGCCCGGCTGCATCCTGGAAAAAGTGTCTGGTATGGAATTGGGGGGGGGGGGCACTCCATTTTTGTAGGGTGTGGGGCTCCCATTAAAATCCAATAGACTGGGGTTTTTTTTTTATTTTTTTATTAGGATGGCAATTGCAACAGTGAGTCAATTAAAATTTGATTTGACTAATTTAATTTTCCTTTTGAAATTTTATTTTTGCTGCATCATGTTCTATACATGCTACAGATGTGTCACTTTACAGGCAGACTAAGGAGACCCCCAGGGACTATATTTAAAGGATTTTTTCATTTTTATTGTTGTTTAAGCATCATTAACCACTTCAGCCCCAAAGGTTTTACCCCCTTAATGACCATGCCATTTTTTGCGAAATGGCACTTGCTTTAACTGAAAATTGCGCGGTCATGCGAAGCTGTACCCAAATACATTTGATGTCCTTTTTCCCCACAAGTAGAGCTTTCTTTTGATAGCATTTGATCACCTCTGCGGTTTTTAGTTTTGTGCTATAAACAAATAAAACCCGACAATTTTGAAAAGAAAAACAATATTTTTTTGCTTTTTGCTATAAAAACATTCCCAATAAAAAAAAATTTAAAAAACAAATTTTTTTTATCAGTTTAGAGCAAATTTGTATTCTGCTACATATTTTTAGTAAAACAAATCCCAAAAAGCGTATATAAATTTCTTTGCGCAAAAGTTATAGTGTCTACAAGCTATGGGATTGATTTATGGACTTTTTCAAAATTTTTTACATTTTTTTTTTGTTTTTATTAGCAATGGTGGCAATCAGCGACTTTTAGCGGGACTGCGACATTGAGGCAGATAAATCGGACACTAAGTGACCATTTTTGGAGACCAGTGACACCAATACAGTGATCAGTGCTAAATAATAAGCACTGTTACTGTATAAATGACACTGGCAGGGAAGGGGTTAACATCAGGGGCGATCAAGGGGTTAAGTGTACTCCTAAGGAGTGTTTTCTAACTGTGGGAGGAATGGACTGACTGCAGTAAGAGAGAGATCGGTGTTCCTGATTACTAGGAACACAAGATCTCTCTCTTCCTGTCTGACAGAACAGTTGTCTGCCTTGTTTACATAGGCTGACGGCTGTTCTGTCAGGCTACTTGACAATTGTGGGAGGCTGGTGGCGATTGAGGCCGCCAGTGCCGCAGACTGGCTCCCAATATGTCTAATTACAGCGGGAGCGCAGCTCTGGTTGACGTGTGGGCGCCCCCTAGAGCCTTAAAGCAAAATCATGTACAGTACATACAGTGCCTTGCAAAAGTATTCAGCCCCCTTGAACTTTGTCACCTTTTGCAACATTTCAGGCTTCAAATATAAAGATATAAAACTGTAATTTTTTGTGAAGAATCAACAACAAGTGGAACACAATCATGAAGTGGAACGAAATTTATTGGATATTTCAAACTTTGTTAACAAATAAAAAACTGAAAAATGAGCCGTGCAAAATTATTCAGCCCCCTTAAGTTAATACTTTGTAGCTCCACCTTTTGCTGCGATTACAGCTGTAAGTCGCTTGGGGTATGTCTCTATCAGTTTTGCACATCGAGAGACTGAACTTTTTGCCCATTACTCCTTGCAAAACAGCTGGAGCTCAGTGAGGTTGGATGGAGAGCGTTTGTGAACAGCTGTTTTAAGTTCTTTTCACAGATTCTCGATTGGATTCAGGTCTGGACTTTGACTTGGCCATTCTAACACCTAGATATGTTTATTTGTGAACCATTCCATTGTAGATTTTGCTTTATGTTTTGGATCATTGTCTTGTTGGTAGACAAATCTCAGTCCCAGTCTCAGGTCATTTGCAGACTCCATCAGGTTTTCTTCCAGAATGGTCCTGTATTTGGCTCCATCTATCTTACCATCAATTTTAACCATCTTCCCTGTCCCTGCTGAAGAAAAGCAGGCCCAAACTATGATGCTGCCACCACCATGTTTGACAGTGGGGATGGTGTGTTCAGGGTGATGAGCTGTGTTGCTTTTACGCCAAACATAACGTTTTGCATTGTTGCCAAAAAGTTTGATTTTGGTTTCATCTGACCAGAGCACCTTCTTCCACATGTTTGGTGTGTCTCCCTGGTGGCTTGTGGCAAACTTTAAACGACACTTTTTATGGATATCTTTAAGAAATGGCTTTCTTCTTGCCACTCTTCCATAAAGGCCAGAATTGTGCAGTATACGACTGTTGTTGTCCTATGGACAGAGTCTCCCACCTCAGCTGTAGATCTCTGAAGTTCATCCAGAGTGATCATGGGCCTCTTGGCTGCATCTCTGATCAGTCTTCTCCTTGTATGAGCTGAAAGTTTAGAGGGACGGCCAGGTCTTCGTAGATTTGCAGTGGTCTGATACTCCTTCCATTTCAATATTATCGCTTGCACACTGCTCCTTGGGATGTTTAAAGCTTGGGAAATCTTTTTGTATCCAAATCCGGCTTTAAACTTCTCCACAACAGTATCTCGGACCTGCCTGGTGTGTTCCTTGTTCTTCATGATGCTCTCTGCGCTTTAAACAGACCTCTGAGCCCATCACAGTGCATGTGCATTTATATGGAGACTTGATTACACACAGGTGGATTCTATTTATCATCATTAGTCATTTAGGTCAACATTGGATCATTCAGAGATCCTCACTGAACTTCTGAAGAGAGTTTGCTGTACTGAAAGTAAAGGGGCTGAATAATTTTGCACGCCCAATTTTTCAGTTTTTTATTTGTTAACAAAGTTTGAAATATCCAATAAATTTTGTTCCACTTCATGATTGTGTCCCACTTGCTGTTGATTCTTCACAAAAAATTACAGTTTTATATATTTATGTTTGAAGCCAGAAATGTGGCAAAAGGTCGCAAAGTTCAAGGGGGCCGAATACTTTCGCAAGGCACTGTATATGTGATTTTGCGCTTAAGGGCCGCCCTGCCGCATTATTTGCACAGTTGGAGGTCCTTAAGTAAATAAAATCATTGCTGAAAAAACTAACATTTTTAAAAAAAAAAGTTTGCATTGATACATGTCCACCAGGGAATTACCCAGACCCCCATGTGGGCATTTACTTGCATATAAGCCTTCAAAATGTGTTCTTTTGAGTTTTCCTGTTCGGCTCCCATAGACTTCAATGGGGTTTGCTGTTCGGGTTAGAGTTTTAACCCTGTTTGGGAGTTCTGCTGCAAAGCAGCAGGGGGTCGTTCGGCCCATCTCTATTGGTAGGCAGTTTTTGAGAAGCACTACATCTGAACTCTCTGTGATAAACAAGATAGTCAGAGGTAATCAGGAACAATACTTGGAAAAATACATATGAACTAGAGTGCAATGCTTTACAGGCTCCAGTGTAAAAACATAAAAAACACATTTTTTACCTGCAAAATCATATAGTTTGCAGTTGGCTAGTGAGATGAACATGCATTATAGGCTGCTGCCACAGTTTGACATGCATTGGTGGCAGCAAAATAGTTAAAAAGGAAAAATGCACCTCCATTGCTGATCAAGGGGGGAAGGAAAGGCCCAATAGTGGTGTCAGAGGAAGAAAGGATATTAAGGACTCTGCAGGGGACTGGGGAGCACTGTGTGGGACTCTGTGGGTAGTTGGAGGCTGAAGAGGGGAATGAGGATTTACAGCAGTCAAATGGGCACTATCTTGGTCTTTGGGACTTTGCGGGTGGATCGGAGCCCTAGGGCAGGCGTGAGGAGACTATGCATAGGTGTGAGTTCTGCAGAAGGTTGTGAGGACACTCTGGAGGGTTGAGGGGCTTTACACAGTAAGAGAATGGGATTGCTGTAGCTGGCAGGGAGCATTATGAGAAGAAGGGGACAGGAGGTCTGTAGCTGTTCTGCATCAGGGAAAGCATTGATCTACAATGATTTCCCTTGATGCCTGATAAAACAATGCATAGTGCTGCTACAGGGTGTCCTGGATGTTAGAACACAAACAAAAGGGATTTTATTTCAGCCCACCATTTGTAATATAGGGAATCTCAAGCATTTTCTGTGGTTGTCATCAACAGGAAACCTGCCCAGAGCAATAATGTTCAGCTGACCAGTGAGTGTAGTCTAAACAAGATGGGGTGCAGGAGATAAGCATCCAGGAGATATAATAAAGAAGACCAAAAACAAGTATTTTTTTCAAAGAAAAAAAAAATGTGCATTATTTATAATACACAGTGCTATAGCAATCTAAATGGCATTCAGTTAAGATTTACTGTACATTCATTTAATAAACATTGCAATTATATTAAAATAACAAAGCTTATAGTGGTTTTAATGACTGGATACAGATCTACTTAACTGTTAAAACCTTAAAGTTATTTTTTTCCCAAAGATGGTAAGGGTTCCATGCTGGAAATCCTTACAGCATAATTTTCTGGGTTTTCTGTTTATATGAATGGAGTCTATAGAATATGAAATCTAATGGGATCCCTGTGGGGTTAAATCTTTTCTAAAACACTTTTGCAACAATTCTCCTGCTATTTTTGTATCATTAGTTCTTTCCTCTTTATATGTTTTATTTACTAGCAGTTTATTATGACGTACTGCATACATTTATCACTGTTTCATTTTGTATATTTATAGATTTTAATGGTTCATTCCACATTTTAAGTATTACATTCTACAACTGCTCTGGTTTCCGGATAGAATATGGATTTATGATATTTAATGAGCACCTTTGTTCTCCTTTGCATGCTATGACTAAGGGTTTGATTTGTTTTATGGATCCTTTGTGACCAATAAAACACAAGACTTTTGTTGAATCCCAGTATGTTGCTGACCTTAGTATTAAAAGAAGATACCTTTCTATTTGTGTCTATACTTTTCTTACAGGTCACTGCACTGTAATCAGAAAAAACTTGATAAGTGTACGTAAAAGAATGTGGACACTAGGTTAAGAGCATTATTATTTGTTAGCATGCTGTTTATTCAGACATAGGGGCAACAACTATTCTATATACATTATACTGTGAAGGGCAGTTCTGCCACTAGGTGGTGTTTTTTTTGTTGTTGATGCTTACACAGTGTAATGTTCTTTTTAGTGGTACTACATAGTTATATTCCTGTTGTTTCCACTGACACTTGAAGGGCTCAGCCATGATCCCGCACCATCTTAACTAGTAAGAGTCATATCTGCAGCAGGCTATGTGCTGCACATTCAAATACAACTCAGAGCTACAGCAAAACAGTATCTTAAAAATAAAAAAGGTCAACAAACCTATATATTGTTTTTCTTCCTAGTAATTGCCTCGCAGCCAGCTACACGATCACAGTCGCTCTTTGGCTTAATAAGTCTAGGAGTGTTATTTTTGGTGTTTTAATTTTTGGGGATAATTGGGATAGGGTTAAGGGAATTGAGTGGGAAACCATAAAAATAATTATGTACAAGTTGAGGAAAGCATACTTTCTTCTGTAGAGCTGAAGAAATGGTCCTTGCAAAAGAAAACTATGGACTTGGCTTTGTAGTAGAAGTAACTAAAATACACAAGCCTCTTTCTTTAGAGCTAACAGAGCCCTTTACAAAGAACTAGATAGAATGAGCTCTTCAGGATGCCAGCCAATGTCCCCTTTACACAAACAAACAGCTGACTCTCTAGCACCAAAGGATTGGCAGCAGCCCAAAATTCTCCAAGATCTCTGGCAGCAGTCTGTATTCACAAACGTCCCGGGAAAGTTGGTTGCCTTTGTAGCTTCAGCATCCAGGGCCCACATTTAGCCCAGCTGAGTGCTCACAAACTGCAAGCACATGACAGGGCTGCCCAGAGGGCAGCAAGCCCCCCAGGCTATGTTCCTGTTATAAAGGAAAATATCCAGAAGCTATGTGTTTCAGAGAATTTATAAAAACTCCCAGAAGCCTTGAGGACCACCCCCCTGCAATTGGCAAATGCTGTCTAAATATTCATGCAGCTATTTGTTTTGCTCCACACCTACAGTATGTTCCAAAGTTTCCTACTGCTCTCTGGAAAGCAGAGGAAGCAATTAAAGCAGCAGCATCTGAAACACTGAACAGACCTAACTAATCACATGCAACTGTACTGGTTACAGTGAGCTCAACTAACTTTAGCTACCACAGCAATTGCAACCACAATAGCATCTACCTAGGAGAGTGCTACATTTAAAACAAAGATACTGCTGATAAGAGAAGGTACTTAGAAGTGTATACAATAGCCCAGACCAAAAATACCTAACGATGGGTGGGCAGAGAAAGATGAGAAAGCACTGACGTAGATAATGATCAAACTGTGCATGTATGCAAGTGTGAAACTGCAACATATATGTGGGGATAAGCTACAGAAAGTACATAAAAACATTCATAATAACAGAGCTATATAAGGCTAAGCTAATGAATGGCCATCACATGCTGGACTGTATAACATGTACTATGGAATGCCTGCAAGCTACAGAAGAAATACAAAACTTTCATATAGGAGCACTACTACTCTCAGACAGCTATGAAACAAATGTTACAAATGCTCTCCCAGGTAATGAGCTTACCCTAAAATATGTTAAAGAAAAGTTTGTGGATGAGTAAAAGCAGGGCTTTTTTTTCTCAAAAAATAGGTGCAGGTACTTTCCCTTTCCCTTCCCACAAGTCACTCTTGTCTCTGCCATCTATCCCCCTCTGAGCACCTTCATTCCATACCCATCTCACAGCACAACCCTTTTCATTTGGAGAATATGGAACCAAGTATTAATTTGTGGTGCTAAGGAATTTGTATTGAATTTGTTCATGTTAACTAGAAAGGCGGTAAAATAGATCCATTGCAGCCATCAGGCATAGGCCCCACAATGGTCAGCAACAAGAGACCCCCCTCTCCCCAAAAACAATAATCCATCTCCCCAGCAGGGGCATAGATAAGGAGGGGGTTCAACCCCCCCCCCCCCCAGAGCATCCTGTTAAAAATGAAAATCATCTCTGCCCTGCTGTCTCACATGGCGCAGCTACAACAGGTAGCCCAGCAGTCGGTATTGGCAAAATGGATAATGCAGCAGGTCAGGTGTTGGGCACACGGACACAGACACTCATGCTGTTACAGCCAGGGTGTGCTGTGCTCCCAGCTGACAGATTAATTACCACCAGCACAGGCACAGCAGCAGTGGGCAGTGCCTGTAGTCCTGTCCACTGACCCCCTCTATATTCTCTACTGTCGCTCCCAGCCTTGGATTTCAGAGGAGCTTGGTGTGGAGTGGTGAAAACGCAAGGGCTGGCTGGTAGCAGTACTATGTAGCTGCTGCTGAGGATCTGAACCTCCTTCTTTCCCTTTCAGCTCGCTGTGTCAGAGACTGTCATCACAGACCACTTACCGCTGCTGTACTGCCATAGGGGTAAGTGAGACCATAACAAAAGAGAGGGTCCCCTTATTGAATTTCACAATTCTGAGTATTCAATATCCTGCACCCTTTCCCAATGTTCAAGTTTGAGCATTACATCATAAAAAGACTTTCCTCTAGACTGTTTTCTTGTGTCAGTTTGCTTTGGATTGTGCTTTGCTGGGCTGGCAGCTTCTGTACAAGTGGGTGAGAACTCAAGTCACTATATATCCAGTGGGCAAAGTGATTTTAATAAGATGTTTCATTGGGAAAAACTTGGTTTGGGCAGGGGAAGATGAATGATTTGTTTAAAGTCAAGTTAGCTTTTGACTTTTTTAATTTCAACTGAAATGGCAAAATGGAAGAATCTGTTAATATTTTCAAGCAATGTAGTGAGCCCTAATAATGGTAGCAGATTCCCTGTGCTAAAAAATAAATAAATAAATACATTTAAAAAAAATAAAAAATAAAATAAACCAGAAAGTGAAACAAACCACAATACTTACAGCATGGGATTTATTAGCCTAGTGTAATTCTAGGTGCCTTGAATTAATTTATTTGATTCTATGTTTTGGATAAAATGCTCTGCGCAGTAACTAGCCTGCAAACATTTACAAAATGAGAATAAGAATAGGAGAATAAAACAGCTATTTGTAAATGCATAGCTATTATTTACCAAGAGGGAATAGAGTTTTGTTTGATTTCTCTCACACAGGATCACAGAATTAGGAGAGCTGGGAAAGGGTGTGTGCATGTTATCATTATACCACATTCTTTGTGCACAACCTTTTAACTAGGTGGTTCAGGTGCAGAAAGTCATTTTGAGCAGAATGCACTTAAAAAAAAGACAGTTTTGCTGCCAACCATCAAAGAACAGAACAGCAAACACAGTTTTTAAGGTCCAAATAAAATGTTTTTCTTTTTTTACAAAAGCACTATCACTGTAAACAATGGTTTAAAAGTTTTAGTCCAGGAATAAGAACACAATAAGTGATAATGCTAGTATTATTGTAGATGCATTGACGTGGAAAACATGCATTTTTCTCTATTTTCTTTAAGAAATAGGAAGCAAAAGTGGACCCAAAACTACAGTGAAAGACACTCACGTGCACCACTCTTAGAAATACATATTTGTGCTCAGAAGGTTTTTGATTGTTACATTATAAAAAGACTATCCTAATAGCTAGTAGAGGGCTGGTTACTTAATTGACTTTCGGACAACAAGAAGACTGGCCTGTATCATATTTGCAAATACAAGGTACAAATGCTCATGTTAGGTAGCTACAATATCAGTACACTCTGGATCCATTGTAATGAACATATGTCACATTTTAAAAGTTAGAATACACTGTAGGCAATGTAAATTATGTCAATCTCATTTCATGTCTGTGTCTGTATGTGTAAGGTTTGACAGCTTAAACAGCTTAATTGTGGGATTGTAAGAATTAAAATGTAACTATTACAGCACTATCGCATACTTGTTTTATTTAATGAGACTGATTTATTAAAGCTGCAGTAGTTGCCTATCATAACCTATCAGGATTGTTTAATTTTTTTATCAGGTAAAATGGGATTGCTGTACAGATAATTTTTTTAATGTGTACTTGAGCTGAAAAGACAGGTAGCTGATAGAAAAAAAAAATTAAAAAAAAAAAACATTGTAGAAAGGGAATGTTTTCATATAAAGCAGGCCTTAGAGATAATCTGATACTATTGTTGATACCTACAGCTGGTGTCAAATCATGCTCTCCTTACCTGGTTTCATTGATCAACTATGTGGGAAATTAGGTTTAATGTTGATAAATGTAAAGTTATGCACTTGGGGGCTAAGAATATGCACACATCATACATACTAGGGGAAGTAGAACTGGGGGAATCCATAGCGGAGAAGGATCTGGGTGTTCTGGTAGATCCTAAGCTTAATAATAGCAAGCTGCGGTTTCCAAAGCAAGCAAAGTCCTTTCTTGTATTAACCAAGGCATGAACACCAAAGAGAGGGATATCATTTTGCCCCTGTACAAATCATTAGTAATACCTCATCTGGAATATGCAGTTCAGTTTTGGGCACCAGTTCTTAAAAAGGATATCAGGGAACTGGAGAAAGTGCAGAGAAGGGCAACCAAACTAATAAGATGCATGGAGGAGCTCAGCTATGAGAAAAGATTAGAGGAGCTGTATTTATTCTCTCTTGAGAAAAAGGGGATTAAGGGGGGATATGATCAACATGTATAAATACATAAGGGGTCCAAATAGTGAACTTGGTGTGGAGTTGTTCACTTTAAGGTCAATACGGAGGACAAGGGAGCACTATTTATGTCTAGAGGAAAACAGATTTCATCTACAAGTATGGAAAGGTTTCTTCACCGTAAGAGCTGTGAAAATGTGGAATAGACTCCCTCCAGGTGTGGTTCTGGTTAGCTCAATAGATTGCTTTAAAAAAGGCCTGGGTTCTTTCCTAGGTGTACATAATATAAATGGGTACTAATATTTATAGGTAAAGTTGATCCAGGGTATATCCGATTGCCTCTCAGGGGATCAGGAAGGAATTTTTTCCCCCTGCTATAGCAAATTGGATCATGCTTTGCTGGGGTTTTTTTTGCCTTCCCTTGGATCTACTGAGGGTATAGGATTGGGTATATGGGATTGTATGGTTGGGTTATCTTTACTGTTTTTTTTTAATTGGTTGAGCCAGATGGACTTGTGTCTTTATTCAACCTGACTAACTATGCAACCTGGATGGTACTAAATAAAGACAAGAACTCAAAGATCACCAGGCAATTTTTCACTTTCCAGGACTTCAAGTGTTCAGTGATGCATAGACATGAACGAGTGCATTTGAATTTGGATACCCTTTCCTGGATCTATTGCCATTTTTCCATTTTGCCTGGAGTTTACTGTTCTGCATTATACAGCTGGAACCTTCCCCAACCTGTGGAGAATAAAACATTACATTTGCATAGTATTACTGCATATTTGAGCTGCACGATTCTGGATAAAATGATAATCACAATTTTTTTGCTTAGAATAAAGATCACGATTCTCGGCGTAACATCATCTTTCACATTATATAAAAAATTGGGCTAACTTTACTGTTTAGTTTTTTTAATTCTTTAAAGTGTATTTTTTCCCAAAAAATTGCGTTTGAAAGACCGCTGCGCAAATACAATGTGGCATAAAATATTGCAACGACCCCATTTAATTCTTCAGAGTCTCTGTTTAGCAAATATGTATAGCGGAGAAGGATCTGGGTGTTCTGGTAGATCCTAAGCATTATATATATATATATATATATATAATGTTTGGGGGTTCTAAGTACTTTTTTTTTAGCAAAAAACACTTTTAACTTGTAACCAACAAGTGTCAGAAAAAGACTTAGTCTTCAGGCTCCGTTCACATGTAGGCGTTTTGGGGCGTTTTTGGGGAGTTTTTCTGCTCTAGGATCAGCTCTCAAAACGCCCAACAAGACAAATCCTATTCATTTCAATGGCCCCTGTTCACATCTGAGCGTTTCGACGCTGTATACAAAACGCCCAACGCTCAAAAAAGTACATGAGCTTCTTTTTGGGCAGATTACAGGCGTTTTCCATTGGTATCTATTCAATCAAAAAACGCCTGTAAATCGCGGTAAAAATCGCGGTAAAATCGCAGTAAAAATCGCGGTAAAAACCGCGCGAAAACGCTACGCAGGTTAAACTGAACTCATTTACAGACAGAAGTTCATTCCTTATTAAAATAAATAAAATGATACTTTGTTTATAGTTATCTCCCAGCCTTAGCAATGTTGATAAACATTTGGAGGCTTCTTTTTTTTGACAGTTGTGAGTGAGCAGAGAAAGGCTCTTCTCTGTATGAATAGAGGAAATGCCTTCTTAAAGGAGTTGTAAAGTCAGGAAGGTTTTTTTTTTATCCTAATGCTTTCTATGCATTAAGATAAAAGCCTTCTATTAGTGGCAGCCCCCCCCCCCCAGCACCCATAATACTTACCTGTGCCCCCTCTCTGTCCAGCGATGTCCATGAGTCCCTTGACCGTCCTGGGACTCTCCCTCCTGATTGGCTGGGATACAGTCATGGCGCCATTGGCTCCCACAGCTGTCAATCAAAATCAGTGAGCCAATCAGGAGAGAGATGGGGCAGGACCGAATGGCAGCTCCATGTCTGAATGGACACTATGAGCTGCAGCTCGGCTCGGGTGCCCCCAAAGCAAGCTGCTTGCTGTGGGGGCACTCGATAGGAGGGAGGGGCCAGGAGCAGGAATGAGGGACCTGAGAAGCGGAGGACCCGGGCTGCTCTGTGCAAAACCAACTGCACAGAGGTGGTAAGTATTACATGCTTGTTATTTATTTTAATTTTTTAAACAAGACTTTGCAATCATTTTAAGATTGTGAGGGGGGTGAATTGCAATTGCGACTTTCTAACGATTAATGCATATACCAGGATAGATAGTTACAGAAGATAGATAGTTAGCATGTGAATAGACCACATTTAAATACTTTTTAGCCTGATGTAGTTACAATGGAAAGTCACATCTAAGAAAGTAGTTTGTTTTGTAAAAATGTATTGTTTTTTAGAATTGTTGGGTAGTATAAGAATGCCAGAACCCAGACTTGAACCTGGGACCTCCACAGTGTCTGACAATGACTCTACTCACTGAGCTACCTGGAATGCTGGAAAGCTCCCTCCACAAATCCTTGAATGATGCTGCTGTGAATCTTAATTGCCTTGAACCTTGAATCCTTTGCTCCTCCCATGGAATTCCTAATTTAAGCTGTGTCTCTTCACTTCCTGGTCAGAATATTGTCACCAGCCAATATCTTGCTTGTCTCTCCTGCTGCCGTCCGTATCTTCGCTATCATCCATTATCAACACTTGGCTTGTTCCTCGACTACGCTTCTGCTTAATCCCAACCTGCAACTATTAGTTACAGACCTTTGGCTACTCCTTGACTACACTTCTGCTTGATCCCTATCTGCTACTGGACCCTGGCTTGCTCACCTTCTGGTGGGGCGATCTTGAGGACCGTGACCTGGTGCTAACACGCAGCAAAATCCATTTCCACCAACAGGAGAGCTGGTGAAGACCGGTTAGTACTTAGATTCCACACCTCAGATGAGCCTGCATCATCTACCTGGGTGACCTGACTGTGTTCCTATCAAAAAAATAAAGGGTGAGTTGAGAAAATAGGGTGAATGTACATCCATGTAGGGCACCTGTTAACCTCCCTGGCGCTATGATTCTTTTGGATTTTAGGTGCTGAAAGCGGTACCATTATTTTGCATGTAATTCTTGTGAATGAGCAGCCCAAACCAACTGTATACATTATATATATATATATATATATATGTATATTTATATATATATATATATATATACATGTGTGTGTGTGTGCCGCCGCATCCAGCGATCTTCCCAGCGCTACCCCGAATGTGGCTCGGGGTTACCACTTTTGGCTCTAAAATCTAACCCCGAGTCACGCTCAGGAATACCGCTAGGAAGGTTAATGGGCATAAGTTAAGTGGAGCACTGTCATACAAACATAGGAGCATGAGCACTTTATGGTTTACAACACTTTGGGACTTTTTTCGTGTTTAATTTAAGCTGTTGTATTAACCATAGTTGGTATATATCTAATGGCTGTCTATGCACTAAGCTTTGTGTATTTTCATTTATGTACCTGTAAGTGCCTCTTCCAGTTGTAAACACAGAAGCCAGAACTTATCTTCTCTGTGGCTCTGACTGATGACATCATGTACATAGTTGCCAACATCTGGCAATAATAAGGAATGGCACATTAAAGCGGAGTTCCAGCCTTTTCACTCACCTGTCCAACGGTCCAGCGATGCGGCCGCCCGAAGCCTCGATCCTCTTTCCTCTGGTCTCGGCGGCGCCGGCATCACTGCTGTGGGCACCCGGCTGTGACAGTTTGCGGTTTCACAGCCGGGTACCCACCTCTGACATGTCCCAGAAGATTGCAGGGAGGGAGGGAGAGAGGAGAACTTCCGTTCAGGGCGCCGCGGCGCTCCGAGCGGAAGTGGGAGCGGGTACCTGTCAAAACTAGGTACCCGCCCCCCCCCCAAAAAAAAATGACATGCCAAATGTGGCATGTCAGGGGGTTAGAATACCTAAAGCGGAAGTTCCACTTTTGGGTGGAACTCCGCTTTAAAGTCTCAGAGAATGAGTAGCAAACAATGGGTGTGATCAGTAAAGAGAGTTCATGGCATATGTCTTGTGGTGTGGCACCTTTCTTCTTTGCTTTGCTAGGTTTTAGACAAAACAGGGCTTGGGGGTATATTGAAGAGAATGTGATAATTAAAAAAGTCCCATCATGGGTATCATTGTAATGAAATAAGTCCCCTTCCTTTGGTGTCAGTGGGATAAAATAACCACTTGCCGACTGCTGCAAGTACATTTACTGCGGTAGTCAGCCCCGTACAGGCAAAGTGACGTAGTACTACATCGCTCGCTGCTCCCGCCGCTCTGGGGCGCGCTCCCGCTTGCCCGCGGTCCCGCTGTTGACCTGATTGGGTTCAGAACCGATCATTCATCAGGGCAAGGCCAATGATTTTTGGCCTGGATCTGTTGATCAGTCTGCCCAATCAGATTCTATTCTGAGCCTGTGTAATGTAAACACAGGCTCAGAAAAGACTCGCTCTCCCCTCCCATGATCCTTTTTGAATTCATCGAGAGGAGAGAGCACATCTAACTGTGAGTACTGCACCAAGCACACATACACACACTTAGATAGGCACACTTAACAGTATATAGCATTTTCCTATATACCCGTATAAGTGTGATTTGTGACCAGGTGTAGCATTGGCGGCCCTTCCTTTTACACTTAAAATACCCGCCACCCCTCCCCAATAAATATTTAACCCCCTGATCCTCCCTGATCACCCCCCGTTAACCCCTTCCCCCCTGTCACATTGCACACTAATACACACGTAATATAGTGTTTTACTGTATTTTTTGTATTAGTGCGTTTGTGACTTTAGTTAGCGCTAGAGAGTTAGTTTCTGTCCCAAGGAGGTTTAGGGTCCCCGCCACCCCCCCAATAAAGATTTAACCCCCTGATCTCCCATGATCACTCCTACACCCCCTGTCACAACACACACTGTATACAGTATATAGCATTTTCTATATACCAGTATAATTGTGACTTGTGACCAGGTGTAGTGTTTACGGCCCTTCCTTTAACCCCCTGATCCCCCCTGATCACCCCCAGTTAACCCCTTTCCCCCCTGTCACATTGCACACTAATAAGCAAGTAATATAGTGTTTTACTGTAATTTGTATTATGTGATTGTGACTTGAGTTAGCACTAGCGAGTTAGTTTTTATCCCAAGGAGGTTTAGGGTCCCCGCCACCCCCCCCAATAAAGATTTAACCCCCTGATCACCCTACACCCCCTGTCACAACGCACACTGTATACAGTAAATAGCATTTTCTATATACCCATATAAGTGTGACTTGTGACCAGGTTTAGCGCTTGCCACCGTTCCTTTTATACTTAGGATACGAAACACCCCCCAATAAAGATTTAACCCCCTGATCCCCCCTGATCGCATCCAGTTAACCCCTTCCCTTCTGTCACATTGCACACTAATACACATGTAATATAGTGTTTTATTGTATTTTGTATTAGTGTGATTGTGACTTGAGTTAGCGCTAGTGAGTTAATTTCTGTCCCAAGGAGGTTTAGGGTCCCTGCTACCTCCCCCCTCAAAAAAGATTTAACCCCCTGATTCCCCCCAGATCACCCCCAGTTAACCCCTTCATTGCCCTGTCACAGTGTCACTTTTATAGTGTACAGTTTTTTTTCTGATCACTATTATTAGTGACACAGGTGATATTAGCTAGTGTTAGCGTCAGTCTAAAATAGTGCAGATCCCTGGTGCATAGTTAGAAATAACCCCTTGATTACCACACACACACACACACACACACACACACTTCCATTACTAGTATAGTGTTTGAACAGATCAATATCTGATCCGATCATAACTATACTAGCGTCCCCATAGTTTAGGGTTCCCAAAATGCGGTGTTTGCACGATCAGCACTGATTCCTGCCAGCACCTGCGTTTAACCCCTCCGCACAGCCCACCCCACCCAGGCAAGTGTAGTAATCAATAGATTACTGTCACTTACAAAAAACACAACACACAAAACCGCTGTGTTAGCAGAGTCAGGCCTGATCCCTGCTAGCATTAGCAGTTTTTTTTGGTAGTGGTTGAAATAGTCCTTGACAACCAGGTGCTTTTATTACCTGTGAGTCACACTACTGTACCGGTAAATTTAGTTACTAAAATGTCCAAATGTTGGTACAGTAGTGCAGAGGCTTACAGTATACTAACCATGTCAGATGAGAGCGATGGGGAAGCCTCACTGGCAGAATCAGGGTCAGTATACGAAGGTGTACCCGACCCCATTCTGGATTTGTTGAGATGCAGGAATCGCAGGGTGCTCGTATGGAGGAGAGTTGGTACTAGTGCCGCTCATCCTTCTGGTGGCGTGGCAAGCGCCAGCGGCCTAGTACACCCTGGACCTAGTACAACCAGCACTGCAGTAACACTTGGTGATGTAGTCCCATAAATGCAGTTGAAGCTGTTGCAGTGGCTAGCACGAGTAGTGGCCCGCAGCGTATTCGAAGACAGGCCCGTAGAGCCCATAGTGCGCTCCCTGATGTGCCGGCATTTCCCAATTGGCTACCCACTGATACTACAGCGCCAGTACTTCCCCCATTCACTGCCCAACCTGGAATCCACATGGAGACAGCTGGTTTTATGCCCCTGGACTTTTTTGAGCTGTTCTTCATGGAAGATCTTTTCTGATCTATTGTGGATCAATCAAATTTATACGCACAACAATTCATCACCGCTAATCCAAATTCGTCCCTTGCCAGACCATTCGGCTGGAAACCTATAACGGTTCCCGATTTTAAAATCTTTCTGGGCCTTTCCCTGAACATGGGTATAACCAGTGTTGGGGGTAACGAGTTACAATGTAACGCGTTACATTAACTACGTTACTTTTTTTTGGTAACGTAGTAACGTAACGCATTACATTCATAACATCGGTAAGTACGTTACTTTACTTGGCTTGAGTAACGCGCTTTCCTGCGTTACCCAAGCCGTTGCCATCTCGCGCGGGCCGAGGAGGAGGCGGGAGCCTGGACTTGAGGAGACGCGGGGGATCATGTGGCCGAGGAGGAGACGGGAGCCAGGACTCGAGGAGATGCGGGGCATCGTGTGGCCAAGGAGGAGGCGGGAGCCAGGACTCTAGGAGACGCGGGGGATCGTGTGGCCAAGGAGGAGGCGGGAGGACTGAGGAGAAGACGCCCGCCACTGCAGGTAAGTGCACTGGTCTCTCTGGCGTGGTCACTCTGGCATTGAAAGGGGGGCACACGGTGGTCAATCTGGGGGCACGCTGTGGTCACTCTGGGGGAACACTGCGGTCACTCTGGGGGAACACTGCGGTCACTCTGGGGGAACACTGCAGTCACTCTGGGGGAACGCTGTGGTCACTCTGGGGACACGATGTGGTCACTCTGGGGGCACGCTGTGGTCAATCTGGGGGCACGCTGTGGTTAATCTGGGGGCACGCTGTGGTCACTCTGGGGACACGCTGTGGTCAATCTGGGGGCATGCTGTGGTCACTCTGGGGGCACACTGTGGTCAATCTGGGGGAACACTGCGGTCACTCTGGGGGAACGCTGTGGTCACTCTGGGGACACGATGTGGTCACTCTGGGGGCACGCTGTGGTCAATCTGGGGGCACGCTGTGGTTAATCTGGGGGCACGCTGTGGTCACTCTGGGGACACGCTGTGGTCAATCTGGGGGCATGCTGTGGTCACTCTGGGGGCACACTGTGGTCAATCTGGGGGCACACTGTGGTCAATCTGGGGGCACACTGTGGTCACTCTGGCATTGAAAAGGGGCATGCTGTGGTCACTCTGGCATTGAAAGGGGGCAAACTGTGGTCAATCTGGGGGCACGCTGTGGTCACTCTGGCATTGAAAGGGGGCACGCTGTGGTCACTCTGGCATTGAAAGGGGGCACACTGTGGTCACTCTGGCATTGAAAGGGGGCACACTGTGGTCACTCTGGCATTGAAAGGGGGCCCGCTGTGGTCATATATATATTAATAAAACAATAAATATTGTATTGTTTTTTTGTGCACTTCAAATAAATATGCGCATTGGAATTTGTTCATATTTTTTTTCAAAAGTAAAGTAAAGTAATCCGTAGTGAAGTTACTTTTCAAATGCAGTAACTAGTAAAGTAATCTCATTACAATTTACAGAAGTAACTAGTAACTAGTTACATTTTTTGAGTAACTACCCCAACACTGGGCATAACCAAAAAGAGTGAATTGCGGCTATATTGGTCCACTAGCCCACTTCACCATATGCGCGTGTACTCTGCCTCCATGTCCAGGGCGAGATACAAGCAAATTCTGCGATTTATGCATTTCAACGACAATGAAATCTGTCTTCCTTGGGGAGACCCTGAATATGATCGGCTCCACAAATTTCGGCCCCTCATAGACCTCTTCAATCAGCGGTTTGCAGCCTTGTTTACCCCCGAACAAGTTGTCTGCGTTGATGAGTCCCTGATTAAATTTACTGACGGCCTTGCTACGAAACAGTACCTCCCCAGCAAGCGTGCCAAGTACAGGGTCAAACTGTACAAGCTCTGTGACAGGGCCACAGGCTATACAGTTAGTTTTCGGGTCTATGAGGGAAAAGCTGGCTCCGTGGAGCCCCTCAACTGCCCAGACTACATAGGGAGCAGCGGCAAGATAGTTTGGGACTTGGTGTCACCCTTATCCAGAAAGGGGTACCATTTGTACGTGGACAACTTTTACAGAAGCGTGCCACTATTTAGTCACCTTCTTGAATTGCAAATTGGTGCATGTGGCACAATGCGACCTAATAGCCGGGGCTTCCCCCAACGGCTTGTAAATTCCCGTCTTAGTCAGGGGGAGAGAGCCTGCTTGAAAACGGACAAATTGCTTGCAGTGAAGTGGAGGGATACACGGGATGTTTTCGTTCTGTCCTCCATTCACCCAGACACGACAGTCCAAATTTCTACGGCAACTGGTGTTATGGAGAAACCCCTCTGTGTCCATGACTACAACTTTAATATGGGAGGGGTGGACCTTAACGACCAGCTTTTGGCACCGTATTTAGTTGCCCGTAAAGCCAGACGCTGTTACAAAAAATTGTCTGTTTATTTTTTCAAATTGGCTATGCTGAACGCCTTTGTCCTATACAGGGCGTTAGGACGAACCGGATCCTTCCAAGAATTCCAGGAAGAGATCATCAATGCCTACCTGTACCCAGGAGGTGTTCCTGTCCAACCTCTCCTTCCAGATGCAGTGAACCGGCTGCATGAGAGGCACTTTCCACAAGTCCTCCCGCGTACCCCTACCCAAAGACACCCCCAAAGAAGATGTCGTGTCTGTAGCAGGCTCATATGTAGGCGTGACACCTGCTATTATTGTCCCGACTGTCCTGGTCAACCTGGTCTCTGCATCGGGGACTGTTTCTGTCGCTACCATACACTAGTGGAGTTTTAGTGTACGCTAGAGCACGACACAGTGTAGGGCACACAAACACAGGGTCTCGAAAGATGTTCGATGGCTATCGACATTTTGAGAGACCCAAGCTGGAAAATCGCAGTTCACAGAAAAAAGTGTTAAAAAAAAAATGAAATAAAAAAACAAAAACAGTTGTCGTGTCAGTTATTTTTATGTTCTTCTACTCTTCCTACTGTACTTTTACTGTACTTTGTTTTTGATTCTTTTGTTAACCTGTTTCTCTTGCAGGTACACGTCAGCTGCCACACTGATTTTATATATTCTGACACAAACAGCGTTTGTGCTCAGCATATATGGATACCTCTGATGGCAGCAGCTGTGGTAGGCTGATTTCACCACTGCAGTTAAAATACCTTTAGGTATACGTGGAATATTGCAGGATGTGGAAACCTTACAAGCGGACCTGAACAAAATAATGGGGTGGGCAACTACATGGCAGATGAGGTTTAATGTTGAAAAATGTAAAGTAATGCACCTGGGTGCCAGAAACCAGAAAGCAAGCTATTCACTAGGGGGGGGGGGAAACCTCTGGGTGAGTCTAGGATGGAAAAAGACCTGGGGGTACTGGTAGACAACAGGCTTGCCAGTGGCATGCAATGCCAAGCCACTGCAAGCAAAGCCGACAGAATACTGGGATGTATAAAAAAGGGGATTCACTCCAGAAATAAAGAGATTATTCTCCCACTCTACAAGACTCTTGTCCGGCCACATCTGGAGTATGCTGTCCAGTTCTGGGCACCTGTCCTCAGGAAGGATGTGCTGGAACTGGAGAAAGTCCAGAGAAGGGCAACAAAAATAATTAGGGGAATGGAGGACATCAGCTATGAGGAAAGACTACAAGCACTGAACTTATTCTCTCTGGAGAAGAGACGACTGAGGGGGGATATGATATCAATGTACAAATACTGTACTGGCAACCCTAGCATATGGAAAAACCTATTCAGAGAAAGGGAATACAATAAGACATGTGGCCACTCACTAAAACTAGAGGAAAGGCGCTTTAACATTAAAATACACAGGTTGTTCTTCACTGTAAGAGCAGTGAGGATGTGGAATTCGCTTCCGCAAACAGTCGTATCAGCAGGGAGCATCGATAGTTTCAAAAAACTATTAGATGGGCACATTAAAGACCACAACATACAGGGGTATACAATGTATGGTTAACAGCAAACACACACACATTATAGGTTGAACTGGATAGACTGATGTATTTTTTCAACCTCACTAACTATGTAAATTGTCTTGTATACCCACCATTAAATCAGTGGGTTTGGTTGTTGGGTAGTTAATAGTGTGTAATACTACACAATATTCCTGTGGTGATTTCTGTTAGGTTCTCTTTTTTTCGTTCAGCCCACAGGCTGCATGAAAAAAAACAAAAACCTACACTATATGCCAAACAAGGACCAGCAATGTACTGGTACGTTGCTGGACTTTGAGTGGTTATACCAGGATGATGCCTGCAGATTTAGGCATCACCTTGGTATTGTTTTTTACAGCCAGTGGTCGGCTTACATGTAAAAGCAATCCTAGTGGATAATTGGCCATTAGACTGCTTTTACATGCAGTGGGAGGGGACTCTCCCTCCCCCTACCGCTGCCTTCCGCCACCTTCCGTGGTTTTTCTCGGGCTCTCCTGTCCCACCGATTAACCCGAGAGTGCAGCTGGTGGTTCAATTATCTAACCATAGAGCTGATTGGAGATGAGAATGGCTCCAATCATCTCTATGGCCTAAGATACCGGAAGCTACGAGCATTTCATGACTTCTGTTTCGCCAGAAACAAACAGCGCCATTGAGAAATTGGGAAAGTATTTTATCACACCAATTTTGGTGTGGTCAGATGCGTTAAGGTCAGAGTAGAGATCTAGAGTCTAAAAGACCCCAATTTTTAAAAAAATGAGTACCTGTCACTACAGATTGGTATCATAGGGGATATTTAAATTCACTGTGATAACAATAAAAATTATTTAAAAAAAAATGAAAGGGAAGGTGTCAAAATAACATAGAAAAGCAAAAAAAAAAAAATCAAGCCCCCCCTGTCCCCCCGTGCTTGCGCGCAAAGGTGCACGCAAGCGTTGGTCTAGTGTCATATGAAAACCGCAATTGCAGCATGCATGTGAGGTATCACCGCAAATGCCAGGTTGAGGGCAGGGATTCTTGCAGTAGACCTCCTCTGTACGTCTAAAGTGGTAACCTGTAAAGACTTTTAAAGGCTTTTAAAAATGTACGTAGTTTGTTGTCGCTGCACAGGCGTGCTCAATGTTTTTTAAGCATGTCATGTTTGGTATCTATGTACTTGGCATAAGATCATCTTTTAAATTTTACCAAACAATTTGGAATTATATAGTGTATTTGTGCATTAAATTTTAAAAAAATATATTTTTTTCGCAGAAATTGCGTTTGGAAAATCTATGTGCAAATACCGTGTGACAAAAAAAATTTGGAACATCCACCATTTTGCTCTATAGGGCCTCTGCTTTAAATAAATATATAATGTTTGGGGTTCAAAGTAATTTTCTAGTAAAAAAACAAACAAAAAGTCACAGAAAAGGCTTGGTTTTCAAGTGGTTAGAAGAGTGGGTGATGTGTGCTAAGATTGAGCATAAAATGCCGGGACAGTTCAAACACCCCCCAAATGACCCCTTTTTGAAAAGTAGACACCCAAAGCTATTTGCTGAGAGGCATATTGAGTCAATGGAATATTTTATATTTTGCCCTAAGTTTTGGGAAGGTGACAATTTGTTTTTTTTTTACAGAAAGTTGTCACTAAATGATATATTGCTCACGCATGCCATGGGTATATGTGAAATAACACCCCAAAATACATTCTGCTGCTTCTTCTGAGTACAGGGATACCACATGTGTGAGACTTTTTGGGAGCCTAGCTGTGTACGGGACCCCCCGAAAACCAATCCCCATCTTTAGGTTTTCTAATGGCCTAAATTACTTATTTTACCTCTGCACTACCTGTCACAGTTTCAGAGGCCCTGAAATTTTGCAAAGTAGACACTCTAAGCTATTTGCTGAGAGGCATGGTGAGTCCATGGAATATTTTTATATTTTGCCACAAGTTTCGGGAAAATTATTATTTCTTTTTTTTTTTTTTTGTTTTTTTACACAAAGTTGTCACTAAATGATATATTGCTCACACATGCCATGGGTACATGTGAAATTATACACCAAAATACATTCTGCTGCTTCTCCTGAGTACAGGGATACCACATGAGTGAGACTTTTTGGGAGCCTAGCTGTGTACGGGACCCCGAAATCCAATCCCCATCTTCAGGTTTTCTAATGGCGTAAATTGCTTATTTTACCTCTGCACTACCTGTCACAGTTTCAGAGGGTCTGAAATTTCAAGATAGCACAAACCCCCCCCCCCCCCAAATGACCCCATTTTGCAAAGTAGACACTCCAAGCTATTAGCTGAGAGGCATGATGAGTCCATAGAATAGTTTATATTTTGCCACCAGTTTCGGGAATATTATTATTTTTTTGTTTTGTTTTGTTTTTTTACACAAAGTTGTCAGTAAATGATGTAATGCTCACACATGCCATGGGTATATGTGAAATGACACCCCAAAATACATTCTGCTGCTTCTCCTAAGTACAGGGATACGCCATGTGTGAGACTTTTTGGCAGTCTAGCCGTGTAAGGGTCCCACACCTTCTGGCTTTCTAAGGGCGTAAATTGTTGATCTCACTCCTTACTACCTATCACACCTTTGAAGGCCATGAAATGCCAAGATGGCACAACCCCCCCCCCCCCAAATGACCCCATTTTGCAAAGTAGACACTCCAATCTATTTGCTGAGAGGCATGGTGAGTATTTTGCAGCTCTCATTTTTTTGGGAAAATGAAGAAAACACAGGAAAATGCATTTTTTTCCGCTTTTTTCAATTTCCAAAACATTGTGACAAAAAGTGAGATCAGCAAAACACTCAACATGCTTCTCTGCAAATAGCTTAGGGTGTCTACTTTCCGAAAAGGGGTCATTGGAGGGGGGGGGGGGGGTTGTGCTGTCTTGGCATTTCATGGCCTCCGAAACTGTGATAGGTAGTCAGGAGTGAAATCAACAATTTACGCCCTTGGAAAGCCTGAAAGTGGGGATTGGATTACAGGGTCCTGTACTCGGCTAGACTGCAAAAAAGTCTCACACATGGGGTATCCCTGTACTCAGGAGAAGCAGCAGAATGTATTTTGGGGTGTCATTTCACATATTTCCATGGCATGTGTGGGCAATACATCATTTAGTGACAACTTTGTGTAAAAAGAAAAAAAAAAAAAATATATATATATATATATATATATATATATATATATATATATATTGTGATATTCGGGGTTGTTTAGCTTGAGTGCAGAGCCTACCAGTGAGCTTAGTCCACGCAGTTGTGCTTTTTAAGGGCTTGTTGGCCCACTTTAATTAAAGGAAAATATAAAGAAACATAAGTCCAATAACATAATAGTTGCCCATGCAGGGGTTTCAGCTTTCCACAGCAATAGTATAAATGACAAATCCAAAGCCACCTGGCTCTCTAGCAGCACCGCTGCTCAGGCTTTAAGCCTCGACCCTCTTGGCCATCTAACAGATCTCCTGTACAGCCACTGTACCTCAGTTAGCACACTTTCTCCAGCTTCCTTGCTGTTCCAGCCCAAAGGCTCACCATCTACTCGAACCGTGCAGACATGCACCCTTCTCCCTTGCACACCAGGACTCCTCGGGAGGGTGGAGCCATGAACCATGGTCAGGTCATTCTTAAAAGGCCCAGATCCACCTGCACAATCAGTGTGCTGGCTGTTCCTAAGACCTGGTCCCAGGATTGGAGATTTCCTCCCACCCAGATGGCTTGGAAATCTCCAGACTCCAGGTCCCCAACTGGACTTTATCCACCATAGGGGGAACTGCAAACCCATTCTTCTCCCAGTAAAACAGTCCTCCTGGAGCCTCTCAACCTGCCTGGTTGATAATCCTGGGAGAAATACCTGCTCACCACTAGTTGCACTGCCACAATATATATTTCCCGAAACTGGGGGCAAAATATAAATATTCCATGGACTCACCATGCCTCTCAGCAAATAGCTTTGGGTGTCTACTTTCCAAAATGGGGTCATTTGGGGGGGGGGGGGGTTGTGCTATCTGGGAATTTTAGGGCCTCCGAAACTGTGACTGGTAGTGCGGAGGTGAAATGCACAATTTACGCCATTAGAAAACCTGAGAGTGTTGATTGGTTTTCGGGGTTCTGTACACAGCTAGGCTCCTAAAAAGTCTCACACATGTGGTATCCCTGTACTCAGGGGAAGCAGCAGAATGTATTTTGGGATGTCATTCCACATATACCCATGGCATGTGTGAGCAATTTATCTTTTAGTGACAACTTTGTGTTACAAAAAAATATGTAATTTTCCCGAAACTTGTGGCAAAATATAAAATATTCCATGGACTCACTATGCCTCTCAGCAAATAGCTTTGGGTGTCTACTTTCCAAAATGGGGTCATTAAGGTTTTTTTTTGCTATCTTGAAATTTCAGGGCCTCCGAAACTGTGATGGGTAGTGAGGAGTAAAGTCAAAAATTTACGCCATTAGAAAACCTGAAGATGGTGATTGATTTTCGGGGTCCTGTACACAGCTAGGCTCCCAAAAAGTCTCACACATGGGGCATCCCCATACTCAAGAGAAGCAGCAGAAAGTATTTTGTGGTGTCATTCCACATATACCCATGTCATGTGTGAGACATGTATCTTTTAGTGACAACTTTGTGTTAAAAAGAATAAAAAAAAAAATGTTTAAAAAAAATTGTAATTCTCCCAAAACTTGTGGCAAAATATAAAATATTCCATGGACTCACCATGCCTCTCAGAAAATAGCTTGGGGTGTCTACTTTCCAAAATGGGGTCATTTGGGGGGGGGGGGTTGTGGTATCTTGACATTTCAGGGCCTCCTAAACCGTTATAGGTAGTGAGAAAATGCAATAAAAAATTAAATTCTGATGGTGGGGATTTGTTTTCGGGGTCCCGTACACAGCTAGGCTCCCAAAAAGTCTCACATATGTGGTATCCCTGTACTCAGGAGAAGCAGCAGAATATATTTTGGGGTGTAATTACACATATATCCATGGCATGTGTGAGCAATATATAATTTCAATGTCAACTTTGTGTAAGAAAAAAATTTTTTTTGTCCTTTTTCAAACACCTGTGACAAAAAAAATAAATATTCAATGAGCTCAACATGCCTCTCAGGACACTCCCTAGGATGTCTAATTTCCAAAAAGTGGTAATTTGAGGGGGTTTTGTACTGCCCTGCTATTTTAGCACTTCATGAAATGAGATAGGCAGTCAGAAATTAAAACTGTGTAAATTCCAGTATTTACACCATAGTTTGTAGACGCTATAACTTTTACGCAAACCAATAAAAATACACTCATTGATATTTTTTTTGTCAAAGACATGTAGCTAAACACATTTTGGCCAAAATATATGACATAAATTGAGTATATTGGATATTTTTTAAAAGACAAAGTTGAAAATGTAATTTTTACTCAAAATTTTTGCTCTTTTTTTATTAATATTGCAAAAAATAAAAAGCGCAGAGGTGATCAAATACCAACAAAAGAAAGCTCTGTTTGTGGGAAAAAAAATACGTAAGTTTTGTCTGGGTACAGCATTGCATGATCGTGCAATTGTCAGTTAAAATCACGCAGTGCCAAGTTGAAAAAAGGGGTCTGGTCTTTGAGCAGGAAAATCCTGCGGGGCTTAAGTGGATAAAGCCTACATTGTTGGTATTAGTGGTATCACTGGTGAACATGAGTCTCACTGATATCCTTTTAGCTGAGTAAAAATATCCTGACAATGCAAAATCCTGAATTTTAAGTCTTGTATGTGCCTTTTAACAGATGAAAAAAAGTTGAAATTGGTTTTGCCATCAGAAAAGCAATATAGATGGAAATAGTTACTGCTAGAAATATACTAAGGAGAACTCAAGTCCCCTTTGCATACCGGTGCAGAGCAACACTTGTTCCATATATTTCTCACACTAATGCAATGTGTTATCACATTAAGATAAAAAAGCACAGTAGTTAACTAATGTTGTGTGACCTTTCATAGACAACTGTGTATCAAGTATGTATAACAATTACAGTCCAAGTGTAAGGCACAACATCCACTGTAATACTTTACATTCAATAACTCAAATATGTATGACATTTAAACAATGGAAATTAATATGTGCAATTTGCCATAGCAAATTGCTGTTACGACTTACATTTCCAAGATCCTCCCTTTATTTGTTGTTATTTTTCAGTAAAATTCTTAAAATAAAGTTCAAAGATCAAATGTCTATAATATATTCTATTTATTTTTCTCTGGACATTGGAATAATTCATTCTAAAAGAAAAATGGATACAACTGTCCTATAGGATTTCTGGGGTCTCTGCCTTGCATATATCAGATTGACCTCCCAACCTTTCCTGCATGCAATGTAGTTCAATCACTTCAGATTATTTGACAATAAATGTTTTATGTCAGATTAATACTTTGCTCAACTTTCATTAAACTGTCATTTTAAAATCTGTTTCAATTTCAGTTTCCTTTTTGCTTATTAGTTTTACTGCCTTTACTATCTGATGACATGAAAGGTTGCTTTTTCTTCTTGATGCACCTGTCTTCTTAAGGCTTATCTCCTCTGACAATTCCCCAAAAGATAGAGATGCATGAATTCACACATTAGCAAGACACCATGACAGGGGCATTAGAGTTAACAGGACTTGCTTAGCAAGAAAAACGGATACTTTCTCAATGTCCGTTACAGTGTCATTTAAAATCTTTAGGTTTTTGATGCTTACTGATCTATTATTCCATACGTAATACAGTATGGTGAAAGGGGATTAATGATTCGTCATTAAATAAGTCCCTTTTTTAACTAAAAAATATAAAGTAATCTTTAATAGGGCTATTAGCCTTACACTGACAAACGGAAAAATTGTTAGTGTATCCACCTTGCATTGTGCATAGCTTGATTGCATTGTGGTAGAAAATGATTTCCAGCAGAAAGCCACATTGTTTTAAAAATATATTTCCATATTTGTCGGTGCTATTGGAAATGCTTATCAGTAAGCTCTTTATAAATTCATATTTTCCCCCACTGTTTTCCAAACTATTGGTTGCTCATGTTGTATTAGGAAAGGCACATGACAAGGTGGGCTTGAAAGCAGGAGAAGGGTTAATAATAGGCAGGGAATGGTTTAGGGATATGATGTAGGGAGCAGGGAGGAGGTAGTCATACTTTTGGGAAACTTTGAAGAGCAACAGACAGCTTGGCAATTTGGCCCACCCTCTTGGTAAAAGGTGTGGTAAAAGGGGTGTATATGGCTATGATTAGAAGTGCATACGTTTGTGTAATTTAGGCATCGGAAGAGGATAGAGGACTTGTAGGACATGTTGCAATTCTGTCACAGTATCTGCAGGTCCTTGATGGTACCAAAAAAGTAAGATAGTTGCTAATATTTGGATGGGTGGTTTAACCTTAATGGTCACAAATATGTATGATTATGATGTAAGGGAGTATAGTAAAACTTTGGATTGCAAGCATATTTCCTTCTGGAAACATGCTTGAAACCCAAAGCACTCTTATATCAAAGCAAATTTTTCCATTAGAAATAATGGAAACTCAGATGTTTCGTTCCACAACCATTTATTCATAAGTGCTTCAGTTTATAGTCCATATAAAATGATTATAGCAATATGATACATGTAACCATAAAATGTCCATCCACAAATGGCACCCTGCACAAGGGGATTAGAAACAAAATCCAGCAGGAGCTACAGAGTATTAAAGAGAAGAGAGGCACCTCTAAGTGTTGCAATATGGTTACATTTAATGAAGGTTCAACATTTACCAACTCACATGTGTAGCATCCTACAGGTAGGTGCTAGGTAAAACTATAGTGGGCCTTGTCTGCCTAACAGCAGGACTGTGATTTATTTAGCTAGAATGTCAGGGCTTCCAGATGTGCCTGCTGAGGGGAGAAATATCCCCACTGGCTCCTGTGAGAGGATTCTCATGGGGCAGTGTGGGAAGCCCAATCAGGGGACACATCACAGCTTGTAACTACCCCAGAAGGCAGATTATGCTGCAAAGGATTATACGAATGGGTATATGTTTGGGGGGAAGTGCATGGCATGGTGTCTTTGGTGGGAGCAGAGTCCCAGGAAGGAGAGTGTGGCTGTCTCTCCTCCTATCTGAGGAATGTGGATGTCTCAAGGTGTCGCCTGAGTGTCCAGAGAGTGCTTAGTTGAGCTGAGGGGATCCGGTGTGCCGAGAGCCTGCGGAGAGAGAGAGAGAGGGGTCCAGTCCCAGGAAAGCCTACACAGGTCATGAGTACTGAGGATTGCCCCTGGGGGTCTGCCTGAAGTTAGAGGGGACCACTTCAGAAGAGGTTCTGGGATCCAGTGTCAGCTAGCTGTAAAGGGGGTACCTAGGTTGAGGACCCTGAAGCTACAGAGGGGGTACATAGTCAGTGGACCCTGAAGAGTTCAAGGTCAAAGGGGGCACCTGCAGTTTGGGCCCTGAATTGTACAGAGTGTGCCAGTTACAGTGACAGCTATACAAAGTTCTAATACATACTACCTCAAGCTGTGTCAGGCAAAGGGGGAAAGTATTCAGTGACTTTCACAGTTCAACAGTGTCAGGAGTTCTATAGTTCTCAGTCTTGGATCTTCTGGACTATAAGTCAAGGATTCAGCACTTCTTCTGTTCTACAGAGTGTTCTTAGTGTCAGTGAGAGTTGGCTGGCGCCGGCTGGCATCAAGGAAGCGCCAACGGGCATTTCAGAAGTAAAGTCCTAATTGTAATTAGTTTAAGCCTCAAGGAGTATCCCACTCATTCCCTTCTCCCATCCCCTTTATTCCAATAAAAACCACAAACAAAGATGCTGGAGTTCTCAGTGCTTCAGTTGTCACACCCAGGGCCACAGCTCACATGGGCTGGAGAGATCACCTCCATCAGTCTGCAGTCGTGACCGGATAGACTACCCTGCAGTAGAGTGATCTGCAAGCGAGGCTTGAAGTGATGGTGGAGCACAGAGTGGAAGGGATTACGTAGATGGCGGTGTGGACAGCTTTACTCCAGTTGCCTGCATTCTTAGATGTGCCTGTTTTATTTATTAACCATGTGAGTTGCTAAACGTTGAACCTTCATTAAATGTAACCATATTGCTATACTTAGAGGCACCTCTCTTCTATTTTATACTGAGTTGTGACATAACACTACTTGTATATCAAGACATCACTTGTTTATCAAGTCAAAGTTTACAAAATATAGTTGCTAGTCTTGCAAAACGCTCTCAAACCAAGTTACTCTCAATCCAAGGTTTTACTGTACTTACCAAGGTTTAATCTAAGTGAATAATGGTGCAAAGTTTCTGGTGTGTACTCCCCGAGTTGTGAATGGCTGGTGGCCCGTGCAGGTTTTCAATGAAACATAACATTGGGTGGCACTGTCAAGGACCTGACTTTAATGGTCATTTAAGAATACTTGCATGCTTTTAAATAATTGGTTTCTAAACAATGTAATTGTTATTATCTTTTTTTTTTTTTTCAATTAAAGGTTACGGCCATATTATGTCAATGAAAATAATTTGTGTCACCTTATGTTACATTTGGTTACACCCCCCCCCCCCCGACCATTCACAAAGTGTAGCATGGTTTGAGCATGCATAGTGGGCAGCTGGTTGGGAAGCCACCAGCAGCACAGCCAGCTGTCCACAGTTAAGATAATAAAGGACTAGCTTGGTTGAAGACATCACTGGATCTATGGACAGGTAAATGTCCTATTATTAAAAATCAGAAGCTACAGGATTCTTAGCTGCTGACTTTTAATTTTTTTGTTAAAGAATGGAGAACCACTTTACCAAGCATCCTCAGATTGGGGAATTGTCCCCCCTCTTTAATGGTGGCATAGACCCTCACATAATTGTCCTCCTGTATTCGGTAGGGGTGAAATGGCCCATTGTAAGCCCATTTAACAAGGAGGAGAAGAAAGGTGCATTTTGCTCTTAAAGTAAGTAATGAGAACATGCCTTTCTCTGCCAACTTGTCTCATTAAGATGCTGTTCCCACCTAACCCTGTGTTGTAGAGTAAGGATGAGTTGAGTCAAAATATGGCCATATTTAGGCGGAGACTCCTGTCAGACGAAAGCACGCTCTGTAGCCGCGGATTATTTTGATTATCGTGTACATGCTTTTTATCTCTCCATATTGTAAGTGTTATTTCATTAATAAACTATACATCAGTTTGGGTGTACTGCACCATTTTAGTCTTTCTATTCTGAGGTATCCTAATGCTGGGGTTGAAGAGAGATATTCTTTAGTTTTACCACATTGCCTTTGATACATCAAGTTGGTATTTATTTGATCTCCGCTGGTTTTGACCTCTCTATAACTTGAGGGTCAATTCTATCTGGTAAGCAGATTTGTATTTATTCACGTGGTGAATGATGAATAATTTTTCCATCCCATTCAGTGGTGCTGGAGGATCCTTTTTGATCATCTTTTCTTCTTTTTATGGACTTTTTTATGGACTATGATTAATACTCATGTTTATTGGTTTTGTCTTCCTTTTATTTTATGTGTTAATGGTGGGTAATCTTACCTATTGTGCTGGCTGCCTTTGCTCTTAATGTTTTATCTTTGTTCCAAGCGCAGATATTTTTCCTTAAATATTAGATCAGTGGTATCACCAGCATCCCCACCCTTTTGTGGGGTATTTATAAATTACCCAAAAAAAAAGTATGTGGCCACTGAAGTGTATCTTTAAAACAAACAGGAGTTATGGATTATTACTAAAATGCAAATTTTATGTTTTGGAGCTAAAAAAGATACAAACATATTAATATTTATAATAATATATTAAAATTTATAATAATATTAAAAGCTAGCTATCTATTAAAAGATTCTATGTTTTTTTGATGTGAATGAAATTATTTATTTTTAAAAATTCCATTTAAATTGTGAACTTGAAATTATGATGATTTGTTTTGAACCCTAACCCACAATAACCCACTTAACCAAGGGTCTTAAAAATATTTAAAACAAACAGATCACATGATATCATGGAACACCTCAATGACAAACAGTGTTTTTTATTTTCTAAATTATTTATAGTGCAATTATCTGCTTACATTACTCAGTACGGAGGTGGCATTTGGAAAATTAGATTTTCTGTAGTTGTAATGAAAACTGTCCGTTGAATGTTAATTTTCCAGTCAAACTCAAATATGTTAACTACAGTAATCTACAACAAGCAATGGTGATGGAACAAATTTTATACAGTATTTGATGAGATGTTAAGTGATTTCAATCAGTTACTTGTCACAGATAACACGGCCATCTATTTTTTCCCCTAAATTATTAATAGTGCAATTATCTGCATGCACTAGTATGAAATTGAGAAAGAAATGGTTCCTGTAATTGTACAAAAATGAGCTGATTGAATCGCTAACCAACCAAACCCAAAAAAGTTACCAACATCAGTTACTCAATTTATAACTCAATTGACATGGCTGGCCTTGAGCTGATGAAATACTGTACTCAGACCATTCTGAAGGCATGCCAACATTTATTGCCAAAATGTTATGTGGTCAGTGCAAAAATATATTTACAAAATGTTATTATTACTGCAAATTATATTTTTTAGCTTAAAGGTTTTGTGATTGTGATAAGCAAAATACAAAATTTTAACATGTGATTTTATCTAATAATTAGTGTTAATATATTGCCAGGGCTGAATAGGTTTCCCATACCACCAACAACCCTAAGATTACCTGCTGTAATAATAATAATAGTGCTACTGGACCTGGTACCCTGTGACTAGGGTAAAAGCTCACTAATACAAGTTCACATCAAATCTCCCAATTTTGCTTGAGGAGGATACTTATATGCAGGAAGAAAATTCAAGAGTAGTGGTAGAAAATAATACTTTACTGAAAGAGTAGTTCGTGGATACTTAAAACAGACTTCCTGACTAAAGCCCCGTACACACACGCAGATCGTCGTCATACAAATGTTCGTCTTTTCTCCCCGGGATGTCGGTGTCTGTTGAAAAGTGCAAAGACAGCACAAGGACAGCACAAGAATTTTGTCCGCAGACTTCAGCTGACTGCAGAAGTGATGTCATGTAATGGTTAACTTTCCCTGTGTTTTTTATTTTCTGAGCATGCCCAGTCTTGCAAATCTGCGGTCTGTCGGCTGATTTCTGTACTGACAGGCAAACAATCGTCCGTTCTGGTGTCTGCAGACAAAAATTTTCATGTTTGCAAGAAAGACTCTTGTCCGCAGATTGTGTGCAGACATCTGTCGGAGGCACCATACTAACACGCATACAATCGGCAGATCTTTCGTCCGCCGACGTTTGTATGACGACGATCTGCGTGTGTGTACGGGCCTTAAGGCTCTTGTTTGTTTCAAACAGTTTTTGCATTCCTAAACATAGAATGCAAACCAGCTTAAAGTAAGTAAAATGCAGGTCAGAAGGAGCTCAACCTCAGGTAAATATACTTGTAAATGAGTTTTGAGTGATTTCTGAAACATCCTAAACTGATGTCAATTGATGTCATTGAAGAAAGCCAAAAGCCTGCCGATACAGGTCCATAGTGAGTCGATCAACATTTAGGTCTATCCAAAAATGTTAAAAGAAAAAGCAGAATCAAGGTACCACTTGTTTTTTCTGCCACCAGTCTTTTATGTTTCTGTATAGATTATGGGTGATCTATAGCACCTACTGTATATTTGCACCTTTTTTTCTGCCACATGTGCATGCTGCCTTGTGAGCTGCCGACTCAACAGCACAGTGATAATCCCAACTCAAATTTAACCAAATGTACAGAAATTGTTATTTACACAAAACTATAAATTAATAAATAATAAAAGCAGCATCCACCTTAACCACTCTCATATAATGTATGTGTGTCAGTAACCAAATATAATACCCAATGTGGTGCCGTGCTTCCTAAATTTTCACCAATGCTACAATTCTATGTGCATAATACATATACCACTAATAAAAAAATATTGTTGTCCATAATAGTCTCTTAAAGATATATCTTGCATCTTTGATTATCTTTCTCTGTGAAAAAATCACCAGAGTGTACTCATACTTCATCCAATTTTCTGTGTGACCACCACCAGATGTGCTCTTACCTGGACACCATGCCCTCACATAATATGCAGGGTCAAAGACAGCTTTTGTCCCAATGGACCAGGTAACATCTTCCAGATGTTAATAGAACCATCCACTGTTATTGGGAATCCTCCTTTGGTCTTACAATATCCCTCTCCTTTCACCTTGCTTTCCAACCAGCAATCTCCCTTTCAGGCAACTGTGGTAGATAAGGTTAAGTAAATGCGCCTTGTTTTGGTATGCAGGCCGTTTGTTGAATGCATTATAAATTCCAAAATTGCAAACCTAAATCCCACAAATTGAGTTTTCTTTTGGTGGTATTTAATCACCACTGGGATTTTTATTTTTTGTGATATAAATGAAAAAAATTATATTTTCTACTTTTTCTTATAAAAAATATCCAATAAACTAAAATGTTCTCATACATTTAGGTCAAAATACAAAGTACAAGTCTTTGGTACAAAAAAAAAATCTCAAAAAGTATATATTTATTGGTTTGTGGAAAAGTTATAGCGTCTACAAACTATGGTATACAGTATATAACGGTAAATTTTCTATCAAATACTTACCATAATTTTCCTTTCCTGATGGATTCCATGACAGCATAAGTTTGGGTTTAGCCCTACCTCCACTCCTACCCTATAGGACCCCCCTTCCATAAATCTTTGCTCCCATTCAGCGTCTGTGTTCTGTAACTAGCCTACTCAGGAACTGGGAGGGGACCCCTGATGCCATGGGATTGTATCAGGAAAGGAAAATTACGGTAAGTATTTGATAGACAATTTTTCACTCTCCTGACAGACTCCATTACAGCATACATTTGGGAATTAGCTCACCGTACACACCTGGGTAGGCAGATGTTGAGCAGAAAACTTTTGACACAGTCAACCGACAGTACTTATACACCAAAGTTAACAGAAGATAAAGCAGCTGGCTCAACACAATAATGGGTCAAAAAAGTATTAATAGAAGACCAGGGGGCTGCCCTGCAGATTACTTCAGGGGCGGTATGCCTTGGGACTGCCCAAGATGTTGAAATGCTTCGGGTCGAGTGCACTGTCACCGCTTCCGGAGGTGCCAAGCCCTTCACTTTATAGGCCCACTGAATTGCCTGTACGATCCACGCAGCAATTGACCTTGACGAAGCACGCATCACCTTGCTCTTCCCATAAAAGAGAATATAGATACTCAGACTGTCGAAAGGGAGCCTTGACTTCTAGATACTGCTTTAGGGTATTGCCCACATCAACAGGATGGACTACAGAAGAATTTTCACTTCATCAGAAGGTGGGGAGAACAATCTCCTGGTTCTCATGGAAAACATGGATAACCTTGGGGTTTGATCCCAGCAGAGGAATTAGGACCACTCTGTCTGGGAAGAAGGTTAGAAAAGGCTCCTTCGAGCCCAAACCTGGAATCTCGTAAATCCTCTTCGCTGATGTGATGGCCACCAGGAGAACTGTTCTGAGAGTAAGTTCTTTGATCGAGAGAGGCTTGTCCGAATCCGATCTGAGTAACCAGAAGAAATCGAGGACCAGCGGAAGATCCCCTTTTAGGGAATCTCAGTTTCCTTTGGGACCTGAGTCTCACTGCCCCTTTAAAGAACTAACGGACCAGTGTATGCCTGGCCCAAGACACTCCCTTGAAAGCTGAAATAGCCGATACCTGCACCCAGGGTGAGCTAACCAACAGAGACAGGTCCAGGCCCGACTGTAGCTCAGTATATCATGGACCATAGGAGCCACCCATGGGCTGACTCTGGAGGACAAATGGTTTGTGAACTTGGACCATATCCTCTCGTAGACTCTATTAGTGCTCTTCCTCCTGGTGTTCAAGAGTGTAGGGATTTAGGTTAGAGCCCTGGGACAGCAGGTCTGGTCTGGGAGGCAGAGGGATCGGATCTCAGCAACTGAGTAGCGTCAGCAGGGGGAACCAGGGCCTGTTGGGTCAGTACGGAATTATTGCCACTATTTCCACCGCTTCTGTCCTGAGCATCCGCAGGAACCGAAGAACAACCGGAATCGGAGGGAAGGCATAGGCTCTGCAAAACTTCTATTGGTCCATGAGGGTGTCCACCCTGAAGACCTGGGGATCTCGGAATCTCGAGCCCCCTTGTTGTTGTCCAGCCAGACCCGAGAGAGAAAGTCCGCCTGCACATTCTGGACTCCGGGAACATAAGTTGGATAAGTTCTTCTGCGCCCAGGTCTTAATTGGCTCCACCTCCTGTAGCAGGGACAGGCTGCAAGTTCCCCCGTGCCTCTTCACGTAGGCCAACGCCGTTGTGTTGTCCAATCTGAGCATCCCTGAGGACCCCCATGTCAGATGACGGAAGGCTTGTAACGCTTGGAATGCTGCCCGAAGCTCTAGGATATTGGAGACTATCCCCCGCGAAGGGGAGACCCACCTGCCTTGCGCCATTTCAGATAGACAGTGAGGCCCCAACCTATCCTGCTGACATCCGACGTTATTGTGACCCATGAGACGGGGACTATACAATAGCAATTGAGGAGATTTTCCCGCAGAAGCCACCAGGGAAGGCACCCCCTCATGGCTGGTGTTAAGTAGATGCATTGAACCTTGTTTACTGAACCCCACTGCTGGAGAAAGCCTCTCTTGAAGGGTCGCAATATCCACAATGGGTGCTGTGGCTACCATTGTCCTGATGACTTTCAGACACTGCCGGGCACAGAGATGAGAGGAAGAGAGAGCAAGAAATATCCTGTCTCTGAATTTTTTCTTCGGGCAGAGAGATGGTGCCTCTTGCTGTGTCCAACTGAGCCCCGAGAAACACGAGGGACTGTGTTGGTTCCAGATGACTCTCTTCCATTTTCAGGATCCATCCGAATTCCTGGAGAGTGGCATGATCCATGTGTTCCAGAAGTTGAATCCCATCTTGAGATAGGAGGAGCAGATCACCTAGGTAATGATGGAGCCGGAGACCTCTGACTCTTATTGAGGCTACTACCACCAACACGACTTTTGAAAATGTGCGAGGTGATGCTGAAAGCCTGAAGGGGAGACAGGTTAACTGTAGATGAGTCTGACCGATGGCGAAGTGGAGGAACTGTTGGAAGTTTGTTGCTATAGGGACATGAAAATAGGCATCCTTCAGGTCTGTAGATACTAGCCAGTCCCCTGACTGGACTGACTGTTGGATAGTTGGTAGTGTCTCCATCTTGAACCTCTCTCTCTTGATAAACTGATTAAGATGAATAAGATCTATGACGGGCCTCTAGGCACCGTTCTTTTTCTGTACTTTGAAGAGTGGCTCGCTGAGTTATCCGGTATTCTATGTAGGACAGAAGCTTGTGCCTTTTCTCTGCTGAAGGTGGGAGGGAAGTGGGGACGAACCTGAGCCTGGGAGCACTGCTAAAGGCCCAGGAATGCCCCAAAGAGACCATTCTGATGGTCCAGGACTCCAGGAGTCCCAGATTGAGGCCGCCCAGACATGCCGAAAATGGAGAAGGCAAGCCCCCACCTGACATGTCTGAGTGGGCCCAATCTCAAAAGGACTTAGTGGCCTCCCGGTCACCAGCAGAACTACCCTTAGGAGTTTTCAGGAAGGAGGACTGTCTTGACTTCCAACTTCTCACAAATTCTTTGCTGGGCTTGTAGCTGCATGCCTCCCTAGCACGGTCTGTATTTTGCTTCCTGGGGTGAGCCCATTTCTTATTTAGCAGGTGCCTGTCTTGGTGAAGGAACTCCGACCTACCACCCGTGGCCCGGGTTATAGTGTTATCTAGCCTATTACAGAAGAGGGAGGAGCCCTCAAACAGAATCCGGCACCACACATGCTTTGATGCAGGATCAGCTAACCAGGGTCAAAGCCAGAGGGTGTGCTTGGCGGGGACAGAGGATAGCATAACCCGAGCCACAAGGCAGATGATGTCGATTGACGCCTCTCCCAAGAAAGCCAATTACATTTTCAGCTCTTGAATGGGGGAGCTTCTTGCCACCTTTTCCTGAGACACTCCTAAGTGTCTCATTTACACTGTCCGCCCATGTCTCCATTGCTTTGGACATTGCTGCTACGGCTTTGCAAGCCATGCCTGCCATTATTAGAAAAGGAAGGATTGGGAGACAAGGATTTTTGGGCACACCAAAATCATTAAAATTGAAATTTTATTCTGTATCCATATAAAATTTAAGAACAAACAAGACATGCTAGGTATAAAAAGACCTAAAAAGAGGTCCGAACAACACAAAATACAATTATGTAGCAGTTAGTAAGGATAACAATTCCATACAGAATATATAATTAATATTGCAGATTAAGCAATCAAATATTTAACATCAGGAGAATCCTGCCGACGGATGCCAAAAGACATAAGGTGCCGTCCAACCGGGTCAACTGATGTCATATTCAAACATTCATGTTGGTACATTGAATATTGCTCAACATGTTTCGCCTTTTTCAAAGCTTCATCTGGAGCTTTTACTGGATTACTCTGTGTAATAAACATATATATTTCAGAAATACATATATGGAAACTTCTTAATACATAATAAAAGATACAATTACATGGAATTAGAAACTGCATAATATATTACTCACATACAATAATTTCAATCAGAATAGTGGGCCACCACTCAACGTGTGATCATATCTTGGCCCAGGAGGATCAGTGGGCAACCAGGGCAGAGACAGCCGACCAATTGTTGTATGTGGGGGTCCACACCGTAATGCATAGTTGTTCATGGTGTAATTAGTATATCAACGTATCCTCTATAAAACACTTATAAAAAATGCTTGAATTGCACATACCTGTACAGTATTATAGAGTGAGACAATTGCCTCAGCATCATATGTGGATAATGGGGGGGATTGTTGTGGATTGCAGGAGACTCATATAGCCAATAAGTAATAAGAGACCATGGGGTTGTAATAACCAGGAATGATGTCATCTGTATTCAAACAAGATGTATACACATATACATTTAGTATCAATGATTTTTATTAATGTACCATACACCCGGTGGTTGTAAAGAGGGTAGCCGTCAAGAGGAAGTATGTATACAGAGAAATGGTATTGAAGAGCCCTTTCATAGAAAGATACCAGAGGGTATACCATAAAGACAGAGTAGTTAGAAGAAGCACGATACCAGCCCTAGACAAGGGTGGAAGAAGAAGGTCAGAGGCTATCACTGACGTGCGTGTATTACATACAGGCTTCGAATAATCTCAATGACAGACCAATATTGTAATATGAGTCCTGGAAGATGACCCATCAAAGATCAATAACGTAGTGTATACTGAACAATTATGTTACATACATTGAATTATGTCATTGAGGGAATGCACAAGTATGCAATATATAGACCATAGATAATGGTACTATAAAACATATGCATCAGGAAACCTCCAGTGCTTTAACATGCAATGAGAAGTAATTATAAGTTCAGGATAACCGCAGCCAGGCAAGGTGGAAAGGATCAGCCAAGACAATCAGCAGTAAAGAAAGGCAGGGGGACAAAAAGGAAAATGTTGCAGCGGCTTACCAATAGCCCTGATAGCAAGCCATTATTATACTTTGAGTCTAAGGTAGAAGACCCATCAGAGTAGAAGCTGTTGGGAAAGGTAGATAGTTGTAATAAAGCCAGCTGAGTTGTACAAAGTTACACCCATAGAGTAGTGGTCCCATTGGCTTACCTAAATCTGAGCTCCCGAATGCATCCACACAATCCTCCCCGGATGGGGAACCGCCACCATACCAGGGCCTGCACAAAACACTCTGGTGCCACAGGAAGTGCCGACCGGAAGTGGCGGAGCCTCACTGTGGCTTATCTGGCCGCACATGCACCAGCGAAAGGGAGCAGTCAAGACCCAGCCCCACAGCGCCCCCCCAGAGGCCCTGAACAGAACAACGTGACAGAATGGTAGCCGACCACTGATGGAAACTTACATACATATAAAAAAAGGCAAACATAGTAATATGTACGAAACATATACATCAATGTACAAAATATAATATCTTTATTTATAAAGAGCAACCATATATAACTATAAAGGTATAATTCCAATACATGTATGGGAAAAAACCCTACATATACAATATGACTTAAAGGGTGAAGTCATTACCTTACAGAAGGATAGATTGTGGAAGCTAACCCTGAATAATCCCTAGATGAAAATAGGCTCATAAAAAGGAAAGATCAAGTTATATGGAAACATGAATAGGCATATATAGAAAGCTGATATCTCAATACTGACCATCCCTAATATTACATAGGATCCAATTTGTTTACATAGATACAGAATGTATCAGGGGGAGGGAAGGACGATCACACACGTATACAGCAGACAATTGCAAGATTCCATAACGGTAAGTATACATCAAATGTTTTCATTGGAACGTTAACCGTTCACTCAGGACGTCCACATTCTATAAAAAGGACCTGTTTTGTTTGTTCTTTAATTTTATATGGATATAGAATAAAATTTCAATTTTAATGATTTTGGTGTGCCCAAAAATCCTTGTCTCCCAATCCTTCCTTTTCTAATACTAATCTGAGGATTTGGCACCACCTGTACTTAGTTGATATCTCAGATTGATGCTATCTGAAGGCATATGTTGTCTATTAATTCATGCCTGCCATTAGATATATTCGTTCAAGATCGGTATAGATCCGTCTTTCCAAAGCATCCTTAAAAGACACTGTATCTTCCAACGGAAGGGTCACATGCTTGACAAGTCTAATCACAGTAGCATCCACCAGAGGTGGGGACTCCAGGTGTTTCATCTCTTCTTCCTTAAAGGGACAGAGCTTTGACATTCTTGAGAGCATGGAATTTTTCCCTCTCCACGTAATAACCTCTCACAACTCTCCTAGGAATGGGAAATTCAGACAATCTTTATTCAGTTGCCTAAATAATTTCCTCTGTTTGGGAGGAGAGACCCCTGGATCTTCCCAGTTTGAGGCTTCTCTTACTGCCCTGACCAAGGGGAGAAAAAGGCCGAAATCGAAACCCAGACAAGGATCTTCTGTCTCTGAGTCACTGTCTGAAAGGAAGACGGAAGGACGGCTTGGCTGTGAGTATTCCAGGGCATCCCTCAGAAGAGAGCGTGGAGGGTTTGAGGCCGGACTTTTGACATGGCTGACTCCCAGTTCACTCAGTGAATTCTTAAGGACTCATCTCACCATGGATTCCAACTATTGATCTGTACTGCCCCTCTCACCTGCCCCCTGGGCATAACAGCGGTCACAGAGAGATTTTCCATCTGGGACCCGAGATCCACATCCCCAGCACCCTGTCTTGCGTCAGTGGCCAGGGAGACGAGAAGGTCTGGGTGGGGAGGCTGGGTCCTCACTGTGGTGCTTTGAGCTAGAAGGGGACCTACGCCTGGACCTTAAAGAGGAATGCAGATGCTGCCATTTTGAATGGCAAACTTCTTTATGTGCGGTGCACTGAGGTTCAGACCTGGAAGAGCTAGGGGAAAAAAAAAGAGAGAGAGAGATATGATACACCACCCCCCCCACACACACACACACAAACACACACAGACCATATCCCAAGGAAGAACCCCTTAACAGGTACCAGCTGCGAGAGGGCTGGCCCCAGGGGGGCAGTGACGCTTTCATTCCGGGAGACTGGAACTGAACTGCACTGAGGACCAAAACACAGCCAGGTCAGAGAGGGCCAAAGAATACAGCCCACACAGCGATATGCCCCTACCTTGAAGCAACACTCTTGGAGTCTGGGGAAGTCGCCACATAGCCCACAAACATTCCCACAGACTGCCAGGAGCCCCCTGAAATCCACGCTCCAGTGATGCCACCACTGACGCCGCACAGTGGCGCACCATGCATGCCTGATCCCCACCATATTTCTGGCACCTCGCATGCACATCCAAGCTTTGATCTCAGCAACCAGCCACACATGCGCAGACTGGCCATGAAGTGGCGGCTTGGAATGCAGAGCGAACCAGTCACCCTGGCTGGAAGACACTGACACCAGGGAAAGGAAAAAACATGAAGAAATATAACACATAAGCAACCTGCTACCATGGAAAAAGGTACCTCCTACTGTATATACACTGCCAATCTTCAGGTCCAGGCATCAGGGATCACACTGGACTCTGGGCAAAACACAGCCAACCACAGAAGCTGGGCAATTTGGCCATACACCGTTCACCTACAAACGGCAAGGCATAGGCTCCTCTTCTGTTTGCCCACTCCATACCCTGCTAATAGAAAGGGCTTAGCAGAGTATAGTCACCCTTTTTCCCGCGGTCGTCGCGTGCCAGGCCTCAAATCTTGAACTCCTAGGGTAGGAACAAGGCGCCCTACAGGTGCTCCGGAGGAGCACAAAAAAAGAACACGGATGCTGAATGGGAGCAAAGATTTATGTGAGTGGGGTTGTATAGGGTAGGAGTGGAGGCGGGGCTAAACCCAAACGTATGCTGCCATGGAGTCTGTCAAGAAATTGGAATTTACGCAGCTGTTACTTTGTGACTTTACTTGCTTTACTTTCTCATTTCTTGAAGTGCTAAAATGGCAGGGCACCAAATTACCCCTTTTTATAAAATAGACATCCCAGGGAATTTGCTGAGCCCATTTAATATTGCATTTTTTTGTCACAAGTGTTTGAAAAATGAATAAAAATAAAAAATTTATTACACAAAGTTTTTATTGAAATTATATATATTTCTCACACATGTCATGGGTATATGTGGAATTACACCCCAAAATACATCCTGTTGCTTCTTCTGAGTACAGGGATACCACACGTGTGAGACTTTTTGGGAGCCTAGCTGCGTACAGGTGCCGAAAACCAATCACTGCCTTCAGGATTTCAAAGTGCGTGAATGTCCCATTTCACTTCTTCACTACCTATCACAGTTTCAGAGGCCCTGAAATGCCAAGATAACACAAAACTCCGCAAAATGACCCCTTTTCAGAAAGTAGACACCCCAAGCTATTTGCTGAGAAGCATGTTGAGTCCATGGAATATTTTATATTTTGCCACATATTCTGGTAAATTACAAACATTTTTTTTTTTTTTTTACACAAAGTTGTTAATTAAATCATAAATCATAATTAAATATATACCGATTGCATTGCTCACACATGCAATCGGTATATATATGAAATTACAGCCCAAAAAACATTCTGCTGCTTCCCCTGAGTATGGGGATAAGCCATGTGTGAGACTTTTTGGCAGTCTAGTCACGTACAGGACCCCGAAAATCAATCACCGCCTTCAGGCTTTCTAAGGGTGTAAATTGCTCATTTCACTTCCTCACTACCTATCACAGTTTCAGAGACCCTGAAATGCCAAACGCCCTACCCTGCCAAATGACCCCTTTTCGAGAAGTAAACACCCCAAGCTTTTAGGTGAGTATTTTGCAGATCTCATTTGTTGCCACAATGTTTTGTAAAATGAAGGAAAATGTATTTTTTTTTTTTTTTCCATTTTCCAAACTTTGTGACAAAAAGCAAGATCTGCAAAATACTCAATTTGCCTAGCTTGGGGTGTATACTTTCCGAAAAGGGGCCATTTGGTGGGGGGAGGGTTGTGCTATCTTGACATTTCAGGCCCTCCAAATCTGTGATAGATAGTGAAGAAGTGAAATTAGAAATGTATGCCCTGAAGGCCGTGATTGGTTTTTGGGGTTCTGTACGTGGCTAGACTGCCAAAAAGTCACACATGGGGTACTTCCATACTCAGAAGAAACAGCAGAATGTATTTTGGGGTGTGATTCCACATATACCCATGGCATATGTGAGCGAAATATAATAAAAGTGACAACTTTGTGTAAAAAAATAAATAAAAATAATGTTTGTAATTTTCCAGAAACCTGTGGCAAAACATAAAATGTTCAATGGACTCAACATGCCTCTCAGCAAATACTTTGGGGTGTATACTTTCCGAAAAGGAGTCATTTGGGGGAGGTTTGTGCTATTTTGGCATTTCAGTGCCTCCAAAACTGTGATAGGTAGTAAGGAAGTGAAATGAGCAATTTACGCCCTTTGAAATCCTGAATGCCATAATTGATTTTCGCCATCCGTATGCGGCTAGGCTCCCAAAAAGTCTCACACATGGGGTATCCCTGTATTCAGGAGAAGCAACAGAATGTATTTTGTGGTGTAATTCTACATATACCCATGGCATGTGTGAGTATTATATAATTTAATTAACAACTTTGCGTAAAAAAGAAAAAGAAAAAAACATTTTTTGTAGTTTTCCAGAAACTTGTGGTAAAACATAAAATATTCCATGGCCTCAACACGCCTCTCAGCAAATAGCTTGGGGTATCTACTTTCCAAAAAGGGGTCATTTGGGGGTTGTTTGAACTGTCCTGCCATTTTATGCCCAATATTAGAAGGTCATGCCACACATCACCCACTCTTCTAACCACTTGAAGACCAAGCCTTTTCTGACACTTTTTGTTTACATGAAAAAATATTTTTTTTCTAACTAGAAATTAATTTGAACCCCCAAACATTATACCATTTTTTAAAAGCAAGCAGAGGCCCTACAGAATAAAATGGTGGATGTTGCATTTTTTTTTGTCACACAGTATTTGCGCAGAGATTTTCTAAACGCAATTATAGTTCTTATCTAATCAAAGATATTGATCCGTTTAGACACTATACTAGTAATAGAGGTGTTTAGTGTGTGTCACGCAACCAAAGGGTTAAAATGTATTACTGAATATGTGGAGGGCAAACTGACACTATCCTGGATTGACGCTAACTAACGCTGACGCTAACTAACCTCATCCGTCACACTAATACAGTGATAAGAAAAAATATCTGTACACTGTAATAATAACACTGTGACAGGGCAGTGAAGGGGTTAACTGGGGGGTGATCAGGAGGTTAAAACTTTATTAGGGAATATATGGAGGGTACCCTAAACCTATATGGTACTGACGTTAACTACAGCTAACTGCTGCTTACACTAACTGAGGTCACCAGTGACACTAATACAGTGATCAGTAAAATATATGTACACTGTACATAGTGACACTGTGACAGGGAGTGAAAGGTTAACTGGGGGGGTGATCAGGGGGTGAAATATGTGCCTATGTGTACTGGTGTCAGTGTAGTGCTTGTGTACTCACTGCCTGATGCTCTTTCCTTGCTTGATGGAACCTAAAAGGGCTCCAGGAGGGGAGATTGCATCATTTCCTGTGCCTATGTTTACATTACATAGGCATAGGACGTTCTGTGATTCGGCAGAACCGATCAGTAGGTTCAGGCTATACATTTTTGGTCTGGACCTGACAAGTGATCGGTTCTGGAACCAATACCCATGTGGCAGCTGTGCCAACTTGCCGCAGTAAAAGTGCGGTGGGTGGTCAACAAGTGGTTAAAGTAAGCTCGGACAAAATGTCAACATTCTATGTTCAGTAAAGCATCAAGCACAGGCGGGACTCAGACCCACAATCCCTGGCTTAGGAGGCTAGGGCATTGTCCATTAGGCCACCGGGGCTTTTCCTTTTTTTTTCTTTTCTAGAATATAAGTGTGTTGTGTGTTAAAGTGGAACTAAAGAGTGAATTCTTACCTGCCCAATGCTTCTGCACCAGCATCTTCTTCTGAGTACCATTGGTCTTCATTGGCTGGCAGGGGATGATGTCACATGTGCAGGAGCTAGCAATCCCAGCACTCAGAGATCAGCCTGGTATGCTGAGCTGCGCATGCGCAGCTCTGTTTAGATCACCTGAGAAGACAGCAAGCATGCAGGTAGGGGCATTTTATTGCAGCAGAGACAGTTTGTGTCCACATGGTACCATACATTGCATGTCTCTTCTGCAATGAAAACCTCCCTGCTCTCTGACATTGAGTTTCACTTTAAGTACTCTTGAATGCAAAACATTGTTTGCTGGGAGTGCAGCAGTCAGGAGTGTAACATGCTTTGTACACTACACTCTTCTGATCGCCATACTCTGTACACTGTGATGTACTGTACACTACTTACGGTTGTATATTACATACTGATGGCTACTGTACTCTGTACGTTATATACTCCTGACTTCTGCACTCTGTACATTCAATACTCCTGACCTCTTCTTTCTGTTCGCCAATAATAATGACATGCTTTTGACCAATGTGTGCCTTGTATTTATAGTTGCTGATTGCTGACTCCTTCAATAAATTCTTCCTTAAGTTAAGCTCAGAGGAAGTATCAGCTCTCTGGATTCTCTATATGTGTAAAATGGAAACATTTTTTTAAATGTGCTAAGGTTTATGCATGTCTGTGAGACTCCAGATTAAGTTTTTTTAATCTAGTGGAATTTGTTAAAACAAGCATAACTGATACCAATTAAATTAATATAGCATTTATGTATCTATTATGTTTTATGTTTTAATAAAGGCATATAAATAAAAAAGCTTAAACTGGCGACTGGGTCTCTTTAAAAATGAACTCCAGGAATGAGATTAGGTTTTCCTACATTGGGCCAGCTTGGCTCAAACAGAATGTCCAGATGCCTCTGCATGGTCGATGGTAAAGCTGAAATCCATTCTGGTAGGCTATGCTACATACAGTAAGTAGTGCCCTCTTCTGGCACTATGCCACATACAGCAAGTGGTGCCCTCTTCTGGCGGTATGTTCTTTCACTATCCCAGTGATTCAGTAAGGATCTTTAGGTGAATGGAGAAGCCGATTGTCTCTCAGGTTGGTTCTCAAGCTTGGTCCTTGTTTTTGAAGGGGTCAGGGGATGTTGGGGGAGGGGTCAGTTTCAAGGTATTTGCTGTATTTCTGAAATCTGTCAGTGTGAAATCTGAGCCTTCCTATTGGCCCTCCCATATGATGACTAGGTGATGAAAGGAGGGGGAGGGATGTAGCAGACAACTTGAGTCAACTACTGGTTTAGGGGGTATCAGGATTCGATGCTGCCAATGGGTGCGCTGGCACCATTATGGGTCATGTGCATGGAGCTACTGTGGAGCCCTGTTACTGTCAGGTGAGGAAGAATAGTGCTACGAAAATGTCTTAACTGTACTAGAATCTGTACGCTGCAGTGTCTCTCTCCCCCTGTCTCCCGCTTCCCCCCTCTCCATCATTCTCTTTCTCTCTCCCTCCTCTCCCTCCCCCCTCTCTCTCTCTCTCTCTCTCTCTCCCTCCCTCCCCCCTCTTTCTCTCTCTCTCCCCCCCCCTCTTTATCTCTCTCTCTCCCTCTCTCTCCCCCTCTCTTCCTCTCTCTCTTTCTCACCCTTCCCTCCCCCTTTCTCTCTAACTCTCTCCTTCTCCCTTCTCTCTCTCTCCCCTCCTTTTCTCTCTCTCTCCACCCCTCTCTCTCTCTCTTCCCCTAACTGCTGACAGGGAATTACATTTGCTGGGACTTGTAGTCTTTCAGAATTTTCTTGGGGAAAATCCCAGAAAAGAAAAAATATAAGCAAATATGACAGATCATCATCTGGGTTGGTTTAATTAATAAGTGGTAGCTCTGTGTAACTCCATTTATCAGTGCGGCAAATTGCCTTCATACTAAAAATGGTCCATGATTACACAGGATGTTCATATATTCTGCCAGCAAGCTTCTAATTACACTCCAGAGCTGGTTCATCATACATCAAATGCAGACTTTACATTTAAGCTATAATATGTTTTTGGTTAGGTAATATTCTTTCTTAAGAAGTCCCTAAAAATGTTTGGTGAATGCTGGCAACTATGCAAACGGCAACAAGAGGAATGCAGAGGTTATGCCCCTCTCTTTCTGTATTCTTCTTCCCACTGCTTGTCTTGAGAGAGTATCCGTCTCCTTCTTAGCTATAGAATCAGACTTGGTGCCCCCACACTACTCCCAACAACATTCCTAGAAGGAGATGGCCACTTTTCCCAGCTCTGAGTACTTTCCTGAGACAAATGGCAACAAGAAGAAGTCAGAGGGCATGCCCCCTGTCATTTTGTATTTCTCTTGCCACCTCTTGTCTTGAGAGAGTACCTGACTCCTCCCTAGCTATGGAGTCAGACTTGGCGCCCCCACACTTCTCCCAACAGCATGCCTAGAAAGGAGCTTCCAACTTTTCTGGGCTCCAGGCACTTTCCTGAGACAAACGGCAACAAGAGGAATACAAAAAGCCTGCCCCCTCTCCTTCTGCCTTTCTTTTGTTGCTACAGATTTTCTGTAGATGGAATTGGCTTTGTAATGCTCCACTTACTCTCTGTTTACAACGGATTTTCTGTAGATGGCTTTGGCTTTATAACGCTCCAGTTCTCACACATTTCTCCATTTAGGATGAAAGAGTCTTCAGAACTCTACAGGTCCTCTGCTTTTACAGTGACTTCTTTCTATATGATGGAAGAACCTTTGGCACTTTCCAGGTCCACTGTGTTTTCATCTCTCCAGCTGGAAGAGCCTTCTGTACACTCCAGGTGTTCCATGTTTACAGTGACTTCTTTCCTTATCATGGAAGAGCCTTCCAAACACTCCACGTCCTCTTTGTTTTCATCTCTCCAGATAGAAGAGCCTTCTGAACACTCCAGGTGTTCCATGTTTACAGCGACTTCTTTCCTTATCATGGAAGAGCCTTCCAAACACTCCACGTCCTCTTTGTTTACATCTCTCCAGATGGAAGAGCCTTCTGAACACTCCAGGTGTTCCATGTTTACAGCGACTTCTTTACTTATCATGGAAGAGCCTTCCAAACACTCCAAGTCTTCTGTGTTTTCATCTCTCCAGATGGAAGAGCCTTCAGAACACTCCAGGTGTTCCATGTTTACAGCGACTTCTTTCCCTATTATGGAAGAGCCTTCCAAACACTCCAAGTCTTCTGTGTTTTCATCTCTCCAGATGGAAGAGCCTTCTGAACACTCCAGGTGTTCCATGTTTACAGCGACTTCTTTCCTTATCATGGAAGAGCCTTCCAAACACTCCACGTCCTCTTTGTTTTCATCTCTCCAGATGGAAGAGCCTTCTGAACACTCAAGGTGTTCCATGTTTACAGTGACTTCTTTCCTTATCATGGAAGAGCCTTCCAAACACTCCACGTCCTCTTTGTTTTCATCTCTCCAGATGGAAGAGCCTTCTGAACACTCCAGGTGTTCCATGTTTACAGCGACTTCTTTCCTTATTATGGAAGAGCCTTCCAAACACTCCAAGTCTTCTGTGTTTTCATCTCTCCAGATGGAAGAGCCTTCTGAACACTCCAGGTGTTCCATGTTTACAGCGACTTCTTTACTTATCATGGAAGAGCCTTCCAAACACTCCACGTCCTCTTTGTTTTCATCTCTCCAGATGGAAGAGCCTTCTGAACACTCCAGGTGTTCCATGTTTACAGCGACTTCTTTCCTTATTATGGAAGAGCCTTCCAAACACTCCAAGTCTTCTGTGTTTTCATCTCTCCAGATGGAAGAGCCTTCTGAACACTCCAGGTGTTCCATGTTTACAGCGACTTCTTTACTTATCATGGAAGAGCCTTCCAAACACTCCACGTCCTCTTTGTTTTCTTCTCTCCAGATGGAAGAGCCTTCTGAACACTCCAGGTGTTCCATGTTTACAGTGACTTCTTTCCTTATCATGGAAGAGCCTTCCAAACACTCCACGTCCTCTTTGTTTTCATCTCTCCAGATGGAAGAGCCTTCTGAACACTCCAGGTGTTCCATGTTTACAGCGACTTCTTTCCTTATTATGGAAGAGCCTTCCAAACACTCCAAGTCTTCTGTGTTTTCATCTCTCCAGATGGAAGAGCCTTCTGTACACTCCAGGTGTTCCATGTTTACAGTGACTTCTTTCCTTATCATGGAAGAGCCTTCCAAACACTCCACGTCCTCTTTGTTTTCATCTCTCCAGATAGAAGAGCCTTCTGAACACTCCAGGTATTCCATGTTTACAGCGACTTCTTTCCTTATCATGGAAGAGCCTTCCAAACACTCCACGTCCTCTTTGTTTTCATCTCTCCAGATGGAAGAGCCTTCTGAACACTCAAGGTGTTCCATGTTTACAGTGACTTCTTTCCTTATCATGGAAGAGCCTTCCAAACACTCCACGTCCTCTTTGTTTTCATCTCTCCAGATGGAAGAGCCTTCTGAACACTCCAGGTGTTCCATGTTTACAGCGACTTCTTTCCTTATTATGGAAGAGCCTTCCAAACACTCCAAGTCTTCTGTGTTTTCATCTCTCCAGATGGAAGAGCCTTCTGAACACTCCAGGTGTTCCATGTTTACAGCGACTTCTTTACTTATCATGGAAGAGCCTTCCAAACACTCCACGTCCTCTTTGTTTTCATCTCTCCAGATGGAAGAGCCTTCTGAACACTCCAGGTGTTCCATGTTTACAGCGACTTCTTTCCTTATTATGGAAGAGCCTTCCAAACACTCCAAGTCTTCTGTGTTTTCATCTCTCCAGATGGAAGAGCCTTCTGAACACTCCAGGTGTTCCATGTTTACAGCGACTTCTTTACTTATCATGGAAGAGCCTTCCAAACACTCCACGTCCTCTTTGTTTTCTTCTCTCCAGATGGAAGAGCCTTCTGAACACTCCAGGTGTTCCATGTTTACAGTGACTTCTTTCCTTATCATGGAAGAGCCTTCCAAACACTCCACGTCCTCTTTGTTTTCATCTCTCCAGATGGAAGAGCCTTCTGAACACTCCAGGTGTTCCATGTTTACAGCGACTTCTTTCCTTATTATGGAAGAGCCTTCCAAACACTCCAAGTCTTCTGTGTTTTCATCTCTCCAGATGGAAGAGCCTTCTGTACACTCCAGGTGTTCCATGTTTACAGTGACTTCTTTCCTTATCATGGAAGAGCCTTCCAAACACTCCACGTCCTCTTTGTTTTCATCTCTCCAGATAGAAGAGCCTTCTGAACACTCCAGGTGTTCCATGTTTACAGCGACTTCTTTCCTTATCATGGAAGAGCCTTCCAAACACTCCACGTCCTCTTTGTTTTCATCTCTCCAGATGGAAGAGCCTTCTGAACACTCCAGGTGTTTCTTATGTTTACAGCGACTTCTTTCCTTATTATGGAAGAGCCTTCCAAACACTCCAAGTCTTCTGTGTTTTCATCTCTCCAGATGGAAGAGCCTTCTGAACACTCCAGGTGTTCCATGTTTACAGCGACTTCTTTACTTATCATGGAAGAGCCTTCCAAACACTCCAAGTCTTCTGTGTTTTCATCTCTGAAGATGGAAGAGCCTTCTGAACATTCCAGGTGTTCCATGTTTATAGAGACTTCTTTCCTTATCATGGAAGAGCCTTCCAAACACTCCACGTCCTCTTTGTTTTCATCTCTCCAGATGGAAGAGCCTTCTGAACACTCCAGGTGTTCCATGTTTACAGCGACTTCTTTCCTTATTATGGAAGAGCCTTCCAAACACTCCAAGTCTTCTGTGTTTTCATCTCTCCAGATGGAAGAGCCTTCTGAACACTCCAGGTGTTCCATGTTTACAGCGACTTCTTTACTTATCATGGAAGAGCCTTCCAAACACTCCACGTCCTCTTTGTTTTCATCTCTCCAGATGGAAGAGCCTTCTGAACACTCCAGGTGTTCCATGTTTACAGCGACTTCTTTCCTTATCATGGAAGAGCCTTCCAAACACTCCACGTCCTCTTTGTTTTCATCTCTCCAGATGGAAGAGCCTTCTGAACACTCAAGGTGTTCCATGTTTACAGTGACTTCTTTCCTTATCATGGAAGAGCCTTCCAAACACTCCACGTCCTCTTTGTTTACATCTCTCCAGATGGAAGAGCCTTCTGAACACTCCAGGTGTTCCATGTTTACAGCAACTTCTTTCCTTATTATGGAAGAGCCTTCCAAACACTCCAAGTCTTCTGTGTTTTCATCTCTCCAGATGGAAGAGCCTTCTGAACACTCCAGGTGTTCCATGTTTACAGTGACTTCTTTCCTTATCATGGAAGAGCCTTCCAAACACTCCATGTCCTCTTTGTTTTCATCTCTCCAGATGGAAGAGCCTTCTGAACACTCCAGGTGTTTCTTATGTTTACAGCGACTTCTATCCTTATTATGGAAGAGCCTTCCAAACACTCCAAGTCTTCTGTGTTTTCATCTCTCCAGATGGAAGAGCCTTCTGAACACTCCAGGTGTTCCATGTTTACAGCGACTTCTTTACTTATCATGGAAGAGCCTTCCAAACACTCCAAGTCTTCTGTGTTTTCATCTCTCTAGATGGAAAAGCCTTCTGAACACTCCAGGTGTTCCATGTTTACAGTGACTTCTTTCCTTATCATGGAAGAGCCTTCCAAACACTCCACGTCCTCTTTGTTTTCATCTCTCCAGATGGAAGAGCCTTCTGAACACTCCAGGTGTTCCATGTTTACAGTGACTTCTTTCCTTATCATGGAAGAGCCTTCCAAACACTCCACGTCCTCTTTGTTTTCATCTCTCCAGATGGAAGAGCCTTCTGAACACTCCAGGTGTTCCATGTTTACAGTGACTTTTTTCCTTATCATGAAAGAGCCTTCCAAACACTCCAAGTCTTCTGTGTTTTCATCTCTCCAGATGGAAGAGCCTTCTGAACACTCCAGGTGTTCCATGTTTACAGCGACTTCTTTACTTATCATGGAAGAGCCTTCCAAACACTCCAAGTCTTCTGTGTTTTCATCTCTGAAGATGGAAGAGCATTCTGAACATTCCAGGTCTTCCATATTTACAGTGTCTTCTTTCCTTAACATTAAAAGGATATTATGAACACTCCAGTTCCTCTTTTTAAAACATGTTTTCTGCAGATAGATTGGGTTTTGTAACCCTCCAGTTGCTCTCTGTTTAAAACTGATTTGCTGTGGAAGGAATTTGCTTTATAACACTCCAGTTGCTCTCTGTTTACAATGGATTTGTAACCCTCCAGTTGCTCTCTGTTTACAATGGATTTGTAACCCTCCAGTTGCTCTCTGTTTACAATGGATTTGTAACTCACCAATTGCTCTCTGTTTACAACAGATGTTCTGTAGATGGAATTGACTTTCTAACCCTTCAATTGCTCTCTGTTTACATTGGATTTGTAACCCTTCAGTTGCTCTCTGTTTACAGTGGATTTTTAACCCTCTAGTTGCTCTCTGTTTACAACAGATTTTTTGTAGATGGAATTGGCTTTGTAACCATCCAGTTGCTCTCTGATTACAATGGGTTTTCTGAAGATGGAATTGGCTTTGTAACCCTTCAGTTGCTTTTGGTTTACAATGGGTTTGTAACCCTCCAGTTGCTCTCTGTTTACAACTGATTTTTAACCCTCCAGTTGCTCTGTTTTCAGGGGATTTTTAACCCTCAAGTTGCTCGCTGTTTACAACAGATTTTCTGTAGATGGAATTGGCTTTGTAACCCATCTAGTTGCTCTCTATTTACAATGGATTTGTAACCCTCCAGTTGATCTCTATTTACAATGGATTTTCTGTAGATGGAATTAGCTCTGTAACCCTCCAGTTGCTCTCTGTTTGCAATGGATTTGTAACCCTCCAGTTCCTCTCTGTTTACAATGGATTTGTAACCCTCCAGTTGCTTTCTGCTTACAACAGATTTTCTGTAGATGGAATTGGCTTTGTAACCCTCCAGTTGCTTTTGATTTGCCTCTATTTATGTGGGACCATCTTTGATTTGTGAGTATAAAGACATATAAAGCCATAGTGGATTAATGTATGATTGATTTGGTCATGTTTGAAGTGTATTATATGATTATACCTTTTCAATGTACTATACAATGATGTACACTTTTATTAAAAATTTAGAGTTATGAATAATTGTTTCTATATATTTATATTTATTTTTCTTTCTTTATGTTAGTATAAACAACACTGTGAATATTGTGAATCCTCTACACCTACCCTTTCCTTAAGAAGCCGAATAGGAGAAATGCATTGGATACCCCATATGTACTTGTGTGGGGATGGGTGTGGGTAAGGTGTCAATAAGAGGTCCACATATGTTTATTGTTCTTATATATATGTTGGTGTTTGTCTAACTGTACCTTTGTTGTACAGAATTTTACAAAATGTATTTTCAATAAAAGATTTATATTTATCTTGTTTGATTTTTTGTCTCTCAAGGCGGTAGGACCAGCACCGATATAGCCCCCCCTTTTTAGCCTATATACCCTTTTTCTGTCTTATATCCTTGGGGTGATGGTGCAGTATTTGACTGGCAGAACATTCTGTTGCCTTCTGTTTACAATGGTTTTGTAACCCTCCAGTTGCTGTGTTTACAACTGATTTTCTGTCAATGGGGTAAGCTTTGCAATGCTCCAGTTCCTCCACATTTGCATTGACTTCTTTGCTTATCATGGAAGAATCCTTAGAATACTCCAGGTTCTTTGGGTTTATAGTGGCTTCTCTGTTTATCATGGAAGAATCTTCGGAATGCTGCAGGTCCAATGGGTTCACAGAGGCTTCTTCGCTTATCATGGAAGACTCTTCAGAATATTCCAGGTCCTTTGAGTTTATTCTTGGAATCCTTTTGTTTTCATGGGCCATACATTTCTCTATCTTCATTCTAAAATATTCAGGTTTCGTGAAAGCCTGGAAAGAGAAAAAGACATTTGTCAGTGTTTCTGATTGATACAGAAAATAGTGACAAAGCTTGGTGAACCCAACCCCCCAATTTTCAGCAGATTACCCCAAGAGGGATCCTTCAACCCCAGCTCGCTTTAGTGGTCAGAAGCACTGCATTAACATGGTAAGGACTGTCATGACAAACTTCCACTCTGACTTTCCTTGATCTTTCTGAAGTGATGCCTGCTAATGGACATCTCATACACTATCACGTACAGTGAGGTCCATAAATATTGGGACATCAACACAATTCTAATCTTTTTGGCTCTATACACCACCATAATGGATTTGAAATGAAACAAACAAGATGTGCTTTAACTGCAGACTTTTAGCTTAAATGTGAGGGTATTTACATCCAAATCAGGTGAAGTTTGTATATGTGCCTCCCACTTTTTAAGGGACCAAAAGTAATGGGACAGATTAACAATCATAAATCAAACTTTCACTTTTTAATACTGGGTTGCAAATCTTTTGCAGCCAATTACAGCCAGCTCTGAAGACGTCTAGCCAATGATGAAACGCGTTAGGTGGAACGCACGCTGTGACGTCACTTGAGCCCGGTGGAACGGGAGAGAGACAGAGACTCACAAGCTGTGTAGTGAGTGGATGCTCTCAGACAAGCTGAGACATGGGCTGCTAACTTTCCCCCTGTGTGGCCTGCCTGGCTACCTGACTTTGGAGGAGCCTGACCCCTGTATGGGACCAAAGACTAGCGGTGAGCCTGCTGCTTTATTACCAATACGAGGATTTGGACTGTTTATTTACTTTGGCTGAAGTAAGGTGTCTTTTGTTTTGCTGGCATTCAAATAAATGAACTGTTTTGCTTTCACCAAACTCGCTGGCGGTCATTCCAGAGCTACCCCAGGTTACAGTAGTATATCATCCAAATGTGGTTAGAAGTGGATAGAAAAGAAACACCCATGATGATGGCAAACGTCGGCACTTCACTTCATCTCCCCCACATGCAGTGCAAACTCACCAGACAGATTATAATAATGAGCCCGCCACAATCCAGTAAACACAGCAGGGAGTATACAGATACCAGCAATACTGCCTCAAAAATCCACTTGCTCCAAGGATCTAAAACAGTAAATTGTTAGGGGACAATCGGTCGCTCCCACCATATGATGATACCAAACAGAGGAAACAAAGTATCATATTGTAGTATGGTTTATTAAAATACCTGGCTTAAAAATATACATGCAAATAATTTAAAAGGCATAGAACGCTCACATGTAAATGTGGCCAGAATCGGCACTCGCAGCAGCGTGATGTCATGTGAGTGGCACTGCCCAACGTGTTTCCAGCCAATGCTCATCCTTAGGGGCCTATAGTGTGCATTCTCAGTGAACATATATATATATATATATATATATATATGTAGCCTAAAAGTGGAGTATCATCTTACATCATTTCCACTCAGAATTCCATTTTCCCTTGGACGAAAACGTCACTTCCGGTGTCAGCACCATTTTCCGCCACGACGAGCATTGGCTGGAAATGCGTTGGTCAGTGCCTCTCACGTGACCTCACGCCGCTATGAGTACCAATCTTGGTGGCATTTACTTGTGAGTGTTCTATGCCTTTTATATTATGTGCATGTACGTTTTTAAGCTGGATATTTTAATAACACATACTACAATATGATACCTTGTTTCCTCTGTTTGGTATCATGATATGGTGGGGGTGACCGATTGTCCCCTAACAATTTACCATTTGAGATCCTTGGAACAAATGGATTTTAAAGGGCAGTATTGCTGGTATCTATATACAGTACTCTCTGCTGTGTTCACTGGATTGTGACATGCTTATCATTTCAATCTGATGACTTTGCACTGCATGTGTGGGAGATAAAGTGAAGCACCGAGTTTTTATGTTTGCCACTACCCTAAAAAGACTTTTTGCACTTTAATTGTTTAATTGTTAATTACTAGGTGTGTTATGAACTGCACAATAGCTCAGCAATTTTATTGAGGTTATTTTTTTTGAGGTGGTGTGTTTTCCTCAATTGCTAGCGGCTATTACTGTAACTTGTGCCAATCTTTTCTTCTTTTTTGTACACCCCATATAATGAAGAAAAAGTGACAATGATGTGCTTGTATTCCTTGTTACATTTTCCTTTGTTACATCTCATTGCTCCTGATGTCTTTTTCCTGTCCACTTTCCCTACAGTGATAACACACTGCATGAATTTTTTTACAGGGTAGTTTTTTCTAATGGTCAATGGCTGCATGTAGTTATTCAAAGAAGATTTTTCTATGTGGTGACAACAGTGGAATATGACTGTGCAATGTACATGAGCACAGTAGCTTGTGATTTTCTATTGGAAGATGATGTGACAGTATGGTTTACTGGCAGGAGATTGTGGTAGACCTGAGTAATACATTTTCACCCTATGTTTTTGTTTGAATACTACATCGAGGCTGGAGGCCCGCTGGATTTTTTACATGAAGTCTTATGTCCCTTTCGGCTTGAATGTTGATTGGACCATAAACTGTTTTATTAATAATGCTTGAATTTCTGTATTTTTATTTCTGGTTTCATTTCTAATATTTTTGATTATCTTTATATTGTTTTATTAAAAACAGATTTTGTGTTGCAGTGTTTTTGTGGACTTATCCCTAACTTATCCCTATCTACAGCACCAAGTTAATTGGTAAAACGTCTCTTGATATACACATATAGACAATATGAGGGAATTATATACTCTTACATTCAATATAAAGGTTCCAGGCTATTTAGAGGTTATGTAAACTCAAGGTCTACTCACCAACACCAAACAGTATGAAGAGATGGGGGTACATCTGTCTCTCATGCCATCTATTAGCAACATATAAAAATTAGATGAACAAGAAAAATAGAAAGTGTACTAGTAAATACTATCTTACTAATGATATGGGCTGTCTGTTTTTTGCCCTATGAACTATCTATTTCTCAGATATGTAATACGGGTGCACTCATCCATGGGAAGACAAAAAAAAAAGCTTTTATAATAATCAATACTGCATTGACACAAGGCATATATCACCCAGCCAAAATGAAAAGGGGGGGGGGGAGGAAACATGTCAGGACCAAAATAAAAACACTTGAACCTAAATGAAAATAAAGTCAGAAGGTGCTCCCAAAATAATATTGCCCAAATCTAACATGTTTCTTTTTTTTTAAATTAGAAAATAAGTTTATTTGTACTGCAAAAATACAATACAAAATACAAAAACTCATTAACACGTGAATTACACACTTGTGAAACACTTAAAGTGAAATAAGTGAAATGAGATATACCTTCACCATACAAAAGGAAAGGTACAATGATACAGTGTTATAAATATCTCACTCAGCAGCACCCCGCCCTGGTAATATATCAATTACACCCTGTCACTATGAGCAATAAACAAACAATCATATCCATACCCCGGCCCCACCGCCTCCCCCATCCCCCAAATACTTTTAGAAAAAGTAAAATCACAAAAAATGTATACATTAAATGTACGAGTACTCTCTAACCACCGACTCCAAATTTGATCAAATTTCTTGGGACACCCCCTATGTTTATAAATTAACCGTTTATAACAAAGAGCAGAATTTATTTCGGTGATCCAGTCCTGAAGAGTAGGGACTGAATCACGCATCCACAATCTGGCTATAAGCTTGCGAGCGCTAAAAATAGATTCCTGAAGAAAAATGGTAAAAAATTTGTCAATGTCATAGTCCGGGAACAAACCTAACACACAGTGCAAAACATCCAACTGTAAGGGGGAGCCCATATGATCGTGCAAAAACTTAATAACCTTTGTCCAGTAAGCCTAAATATCCGGGCAAGACCAAATGAGATGTATAAACTTACCCAGTTGCAGGGGGCAAAGAGGGCAGGAGGAGTTGTATGACCGCCTATATTTCGATATTCTAAGCGGAGTAAGATAAGCTCTATGCAAGATGTACAGCTGAGTCACACGCTCTGAAAGTTTGGGCGAAGCCAACCTGGGGCCCTCCAAGATATCGTCCCAATCCATCTCATCCAGGGGACCCGTATCCACAGCCCTACGAGCCTGTATCCGGGTCACCTGATCCTCAACACCACGCAATTAGATGAGATAAGACCCTCATGCGTGTCGCCCAACAGCACCTCCAGCACAGGGATATCTTGTAAAACGGGAAATTGTGACAAGAATTGTGCATGTAATGCGTGACGCAACTGTGCGTATCGAAAAAACATATGCGGGGGGAGATCATACTCAGCTTTAAGTGATTGAAAGGAACGAACGCCTGAATCACAAAGCACCTGGCCCAGTATGCCCCTAGTTGCCCACAACTGACATTCCGAGATAGATAGAAGCTCTTGCAGGCCGGAGTTATGCCATAAAGGGGTCCTGGTGTGTATCTGGGGGTAATTTAACTTTTTTGCCGCTATCGTTTAGATCTTATTCATCACCATCGCTCGAGGCGAAGGACCACATTTTCGTAAAAGTACCTGCATAGGGGTATAAACAGCTTGAGGAGATCCATGACAAACTAAGGTTTGTTATCTAGTAGCCTCCAATTTATTAAAATAAAAAAAAATGGGAGAGCTGCGACGCAAGGTAATAAGATTGAAAATCTGGTATAGCCACACCCCCTTATCCGTAGGGTTTTTAAGTGATGCCCTTGTTAACTTATGGCGCTCGGGTCCCCAAACAAAGGGATTCAGGATATGGTCAATAATTTTTAATAATTTCAGGGGGATTGGGACGGGGGAGTGCCAAAAGGCATAAAGACATTTTGGTAGTAAAATCATTTTAATAAGATTCACCCTACCCATTAATCCCAATGGCAGCCTAGCCCATGTTTGAGAGCATTGTTTAAGCATATCAATTAGGGGTTCAATATTGTCCCGCACATAGTCTGTAGGAAATTTGGTAATCGTAACCCCAAGATACCGAATCGCCGCAACTCGCTGCAAAGGGAGGGAAGCAGTGGTGGGATTCAAAAATTTTAGTAACCAGTTCCGACTTTCAGTAAAGGTGTCAGATCTGTCCGCCGAAAATGTCGCAGTCCCGCTAAAAATTGCAGATCGCCGCCATTACTAGTAAAAAAAAAAAAAAAAAAGACATAAATCCTTCCCGTAGTTTGTAGACGTGATAATTTTGCGCAAACCAATCAAAATACGCTTATTGCGGTTTTTTTTAACCAAAAAGATTTAGCAGATAACAAATTGGCCTAAAATGATAAAAAAAATTGATTTGTGTGAGTTTCACCTCAGGGGTCTCATCATCCCCGTCGGGCAGCAGTAGGTCCCCCAGAAGCCCCTGTAGGGAAGGAGCTCCTGGTGGGAGATGGCCACGGAGAAGCCTTAAGGTGAGAAGGGGTCCCTGTCCAGGGCCCTGTCTCCAGGGGAGAAGGGGTCCCTGTCTCCAAGGGGAGAAGGGGTCCCTGTCTCCAAAGGGAGAAGGGGTCCCTGTTCCCAGGTTAGAAGGGGTCCCTGTCCCCAGGGGAGATAGTGTGGGGTATGGGATGGTGTGTGGGGGATGGGGTCATCTCACTCACCTTTACCAAGCTGCAGGACACTCATCCACAGTCACCGACCTGGGCTTCTTCCAGCAGCAGCATGGATGGGCAATCAGCTCAGAGGGTGACCTGTGTATGACAGGGGGGAGGAGGGGGGCTAGCCTTGCAGACATCCCTGCTGTGTCCTCCGGTTCTCTTAGTGCACCTGGCTGTGTGCTTCAGTTCATTCACTTGCGCGGGAGCCGACTGGGGGGGAGGGAGAGGGGGAGTGAGGTCGGGACTCTGGCTGGGGAGGAGAGGAGACTGTGCTGTTTAGTGGAGCAGGAAGGGGGGGGACTCAAGACAAGGAGCAGCCAGCGCGGAGGTGAGCAGGAAGCTTTGCTGTCCACCCCCAGAGACGGCTCTTTAATTAGCAACTGCCTATTTAAAGAGCCGTCTCTGCCGCTGCTCTCGGCTTCCACCGGTTCCACGAACTTGTAAAATGTTAGTAATAGGTTCGGTGGAACCGGTGAGAACCGGCTGAATCCCACCACTGGAGGGAAGCAGAAACTTTTGAGGGTGGGGATGGGTCCAGCGGTAATATTTGGGATTTAGACCAGTTGATACGTAGGCCTGAATGGGATCCAAACTGTTCTATTATACGCAACGCAGAGCATAGAGAATCATCCGTGTCTTCCAAGTATAAGAGCATATCGTCCGCGTAAAGACCAATCTTTTCAGTCAGGTCCAAATGACACAGTCCATGGACATCAGGGTGACACCGAGGTCGGGAAGCCAAAGGCTCCACAGCCAACGCATAAAGCAAGGGTGATAAAGGGCAGCCCTGTTTGATACCTCGGCCTAGGAGGAAAGAATCTGATGTCCATCCATTGACCGATATCCTGGCTACAGGTTTATAATAGAGAATATATTATATACATATATAGAAAATATATTATAATATGTAGAATAATCTTTGTAATCATTATATTGCATATACACTTTAAACAAAGTATGTATTTGACATAATGTAATGAAACACTTACAGTATCTGCCGAATGACACTTTAGAGTGTATGCCTGCCCATAACATTAAAAACAAGAAGCTGGATTGCTCTCATCCCTGCATTGGGGTGCCTTGTTGAGGAAAACGGATGACAGAAACTGAAGACGTATCATGTAAGCACGTTCTTATTGGTGTGTGCCCGTCAGCCAAAGGCTGAATGGGGACAGCTGAAACCCAAAAACGCTGGGAGATCTGCCAGGTAGGAAAGAGAAACAATCACCAAAAACCAAAAAGGGTTTATGTTTCACTTGTTCTAATGATAATAGAACAAGGATTTAAACACAGGGGACTGGGGTGGATTCTATCAATAATCAGAAATCAAATTTTTGGAAACTTTCCTGCATGCACTAGAGAGGTGTGTCATCCCAGTGGTAAATCCACACATTTGTTTGCTGGCTGCAGTGTGGAGAGGACGCCGTTATTTGAATCTGGTTTAATAACAAGATTGGCAGCGCTCACACTGGATACACCTTGCCTCTAGGAGATTGCTCCTGGCTCCTCCCGTTTTGAGGACTTCAGATGTCCAGTTAATTGTGGTCATTGACCTGGTCCAACAGCTGTGGTTTTTGCAATCTGTATATCAATCCATAATTGATGCTGCTGCATATGTCCGCCAGATAGATCCACACCACCAGATGTTTTTAATCCCTGTGCAGGCTTTCTAAGCTCAGTTATGATCTAACTCTAGTACCGCTTTGAACCACCACCCCTGAAGAAGGAGCAAGTATTTCAGCTCCGAAACATGTCGGGTTATATGTTCTAGCGATATGAGTTGTTTACTTCTGTCCTTTGCCTGCTTGCACAATGTTTTTTAATCTACTATTGTGTTTGTAAACTTAAAAAAATTTAATATTTTCATATTACTATTATCTATTTCTTAAAAATTTACGTGCCTTAAAAGTCCCGATTTAGGGGAACCTCAATTTTTTGCATTTCTATCAGGGATGTGGCACATTAAGCTCTAGGTCTTTAGCACCCCTTACCAATGATTAATGAGTATGTGATTGATCACTTGCAGACCGCTATTTAAAGGTTTTCCCTGAAGAAGGAATTCTGACTTGTGTCTCTGAAATGCGTCGGGCACTCACCTTCATTACAGCGGTATCTGTTTTGCCTCATGACATCATGAACTGTATACAGCTTGCCACATGTTTTTAACAAAAAAATTTTTGTATTCGTATTTCTCAATTTACATAATTGTATATGTTTGTTTCTAGCTATATATTATTTCTTGTGCCTCAAAAGTCCCACCCCAAGGGGAATTTCTTTCCGAGTTGTCCAGTAATATGCGTCTCCACCAAAACTACAATATCCGCTCTGTATGTTTTAAGACAACTAAAGATGGCGGAACGTTTCACTTTGTCCCGGAGGCCTCTCACGTTCCTCGTGAGAAACTTCACATTAGCCATCACAGCGTAAAAATAAAAAATAAAAAAACAGCATATGTGTGGGGAACTCCCAAGGCAGGTGTACACATCATATTATATTTAGAAAAGGCATGTAATATAAAAGGATCATTGTATCCATTAAGCAACCACAGCAAGTGCATAATAAGTGAATTAAACTGTGAGAAACCATAAAAAACAACAACTGACCCCACCCACCCTTCCCCCCACCCCGCTCTCCACAACCTCAACCGTGTGGGAGCATAATACCCCAACCCCATGAAAAGCAGGTATATAAAACAAAACATAAATGGGGCTATTGTATATGTGGTGTGGGGTGCTCTAAACAACAAATAAATAATAAATATATAACATATATCTATGTGTGAACCAAATCAACAAAAGTAAATATATATAACATATATCAATCTGTGAAGCCAATTAATAATGCAAATCAATTGGTGCATAAACATAAAAGTTCATAAATGTCCATAAATATTGTGCAGGTGAGTAGAATTGTATTCTATCCAAATAATACGTGTATCCACCACCGAGTGAAATTCATCCTTACCAAATGGAAATAAATAAGGTGCAACTATATTTTCTTGTGCTGAAAAAACCACCGTGTATTAAAGGAAAAAAAAGGACTAATAGTGTATTACCCTTGAGATTTATTCAAAAAACAGTTGATAATGCACTTACAATTTGATGTCTTGTATTCAGCATAAACATAGGCATATGAATTCCTGCAAAGGCTTGCGGACATTTATGAACTTTTATGTTTATGCACCAATTGATTTGCATGATTAATTGGCTTCACAGATTGATATATGTTATATATATTTACTTTTGTTGATTTGGTTCACACATAGATAAATGTTATATATTTATTATTTATTTGTTGTTTAGCGCACCCCACACCACATATACATTTACCTATATTCAAAAGCACTGAATACCGGGAGCAGCTTCAACACACTATCAGCGCACCCATCCCCCCTTACAACATAAATGGGGCTATTGCCTGAGCCCTTGACTAAACAGTGAAAAAAAATACCAGCTCCTCACAACTGTCATTGGCAATAGGGGGCGACCATACACTGGATTGCACCAAAATGGTTGTAGAACACGTGATATTGCACATGCAATTGATGGTAATAGAGCCATAGAAGCGTCACTCCTGCAACAAGGGTCCTATTCCTGTGCATAATAAATCAAAACTTAAAGAAGAATACCGTCAGGAGCAGGAACACTTTAACAAAATTAATTAGAAAATGTGGTGTCCACTAAAGTATAAAGTGGGATTCCATTCTCCATGACCAAAATTTCACATTGGTTCCCTGACCATTAAGTTAAAAAAGATATGCCTTATAGCAAAGTCAGGTACAATTTTGACACGCAGAGAGATTAGTAATAAATCTAGGATACTTCAGCAATAAGAAACAGTATTACATCTCTGGTAATCAGGCAGGATGATTGCGGTCAGCTTCCCGTTGATCCAACCTCTCCGAGGCCATAGAAGGGTCTACAAAAAAGATAGCTTTATCATCACCAATTACCCGCAGCCAAGCTGGAAACAGCATAGCATACTTCAAATGTGGCACACGTAGGCGCCTTTTAATATCTGTAAAGCGAGAACGAAGCTTTTGTACTTCCGCAGGGAAGTCTGGGAACGCCGCAATGCGGCCATTTAGAAAGGAAATATTGCCCCTGTCTCGGGTTAACCGTAATACAGCATCGCGGTCACGAAAATTAAGAAGTTTAGCGATAAGGATGCGTGGAGGGGAGTCCTCGGGTGGACGATGGGCTGGCATGCGGTGAGCTCTCTCCACTGCAAACGTGGTGGAAAAGGCTTCCCTGCTAAAGTGCTTTATCAATAAGTTCTCCAAAAATGTAGCAGCATCCGATCCCTCCGCACCTTCAGGCAACCCAATAAAACGCAGATTACTGCGGCGTGCCCTATTTTCCAGGTCGTCCTTCTACTGTGCTAATTGCTGGACCTGACGATGCATGGAGTCTGCAGCATGCTGAAGGGGGTGTAAAACATCCTCAGTTCTGCTAACTCTAGTCTCCGTCTCAGTCACCCTGTCTCTAAATTTAGCCATGTCTTGCCGGATAAGTAATACATCTGTTTTTACCTCCTCAATCTTAGTTGTGAGTATAGTTTGACAGGTAGCTATGGCCTCCAGGACACGGGCGGTATCTGTAGCGGGAGTCTCCGATGGAGCGGCATCATCTTGGACCTCTGTATCCCGATCCAGGTGGAGAAATTTATCGAGCTGTTGTACAGCCGCCATCCAGGCCACGCCCCCCCTAAAGGCCTTTTCAAATCTAACATGTTTCACTCTTCAAATAGAGCTTTGTCAGAGGTAAGAAAGTCAAAGAAAAATGAATAAAAACAGCAACCAAGAGTAGCTGACTGTCACATGGTAAAAATAAATGGCGTCTTTTGTTTGTAGTCCCTCTATTTATAACCTGATGATCTAAGATGGCCACCGCACATGCTCATTACTGAAGGGAATCCTATCCCCCATCTTGTGGAATAAAATTAGAACTACAAGTCAATCACCCAATATTGATTGCTCCTATTCCATATATCATTGTCCTGTATATTTATAAAATTCCTTTTGAGCAAACAGGGATCAAAAGTGAGTGTAGATTATTTTTCTTTCCTAAATACCAATATGATCCATACAAATATTAATGTTAAACAAGGCTCTTAGACAATAATCCAAAGATTTTTTAATTACATAGGAAAGGTAGAAATGTAAAGCCTTCATTAAGGCCAGATGGAGCTGGAGAATTAAGATGGAAGATCCATCTCCCTTCCAGTTTCAAAAGATGTTTATCTAGGTCACCCAGTTTATCTTGGGCCCTATTTAAATTATTCTATGGCCCAAAATGTTAATACCTCAGCTTTACCACCATGCTTTTCATGGACATGTCAAGCAGTTGGTCTATCTCTTTTTTGTGCAATTCCATTTACATGCTCCAATACTCATACAATAAATTAAAATTGTCGAACTGTCTTTTCCACATACAAAAAATAGGCATGGGTATCTCATAACATAAATGATTCCCCATGTACTACAATGGAAGAATGATTGCATTTTGATAATTTCTCAGTTTTGGGGTTCTATAATTCTTTAACAGTGGGAATATAAGGGCAAGCCATGCAATGTCCACATCTGTGGCTACCTAATGGTTGTTTTGGTAGCCATGTGGGAATCTTTGGATTTATTGTCTAATAGCCTTGTTTAATATTATTATTTGTATAGATCATATTGGTATTTAGGAAAGAAAAACAATCTAAGCTCACTCTTGATCCCTTTTTGATCAAAAGTAATTTTATATATTTCTAAGACAAAATCCAGACGGATGGTGGTCCTATTTTCCATCTGTCTGGCAGATCGGATACGGTAGGATCGGATGAAAATGGACAGGCAGTGTGTTTTCATCTGATTTCCCCATAAAAGAGAACAGGACTGTGTCCATGTCTGCTCAGTACAGCGGAGCGGACAGGACCTGTGATCCGCCTGCTCAGCGGGATCAGTGAAGTGACCCCACAGCTGAGCAAGTGAAATCCGACAAAGATGTAAAAAAAAAAATGTGAGGCTATTGCTTCTGGGAGATTTCCCTTAGGGGGGAAGCAAGTAGGAAAGGGGAGGTGCAGGACTTATGGGACTTTCACATTAATTTTGCTAGGAATGTAGGACTCTGGTAAAACCCATATAGGTACGGGCCATGCTTCCACCTGGCTCTCTGTTTGCAACTAAGCAATTTGCTGTCATCCTTGTGAGGAATGTATACATGTAAATCTATCAGTAAAAGAGTTAAAAGGCTTCCATTATAGGAATTCTTACTCCTAACCCTAAGTGGGAATGTCCTCTGGAAATTAACAGTGTCCCTGATCTTAAACCACACTAGTCCCAGTGTCACTAAACCAGTGCAGCAGGCCACAGTGTACATGATCACTAGCCAGTGTCAGTGATGTCAGACCAGTGTACACTAGCAACAGTGTTCCTTATCACCACCAGACCAATGTCACTGACGTCGGACCAGTGTACCATAGCAACAGTGTTTCTGATCCCCACCAGACTAGTGTCAGTGATGCCAGTTATGTTCCTCATCACTGCTAGACTGGTGTAAGTCAGCGGCAGTGTTACTGGCAGACCGGTGTCAGTGATGCCAAACCACTGTACCACAGCAACAGTGTTTCTGATCACCGCAAAACCAGTGGCAGTGATGTCAGACCAGTGTATACCAACAACAGTGTTCCTGATTATTGACAGATTATTGTGAGCAAGCAACAGTGTTTTTGATTGCCACCACACCAGTATAGGTGTCCGCAGCTCATTGTAAGCCAGCAATAATGTTGCTAATCATTACACAAATCAGTCACAACATTATCTGACCAGTGTATTCCACCAACAGTGTTTCAGGGTACACCAGTAACAGTGTTCCTGATCGCCACTTGATTAGTGTAAGTGTTTCTGATCACTGCCAGACTAGTGTCAGTGGCTCCAGACCAGTGTACACAAGTAACAGTGTGCCTAATCACCACAATACCAGTGGGAGCTGCAACAGTGTTTCTGATTACCACAACACCAGTGCCCCTTAGTGTGCAATTTGTAACTTAGTGGGCAGTTGCCAACTATCTAAATATATCTACTCCCCTATGCTATCAGTGTAAGGTCATTTTAGCCTAGTTTCTTTCTCTACCTCTGTACTTTATTATGTTAGTAAACACATCAGTTTTTACAATATTATTATTTTCAGTTTTTTTTTTTTAACTGGACGTTTGAAGGTCTACTTTTCCTGTACTGAGGGAATTGCTAAGATACAGGGATCTGTTCCTTTCACTGGTGAATTTCTATTATTTATACCACCTCACATGTGCTTTCTCACTCAATAGATCTGAGCTTAGTGTTTGCTCCTTTGAAGGTTGAGGTGAACAGTAACAGCTAGGAGTCCCATAGCAACGTCCTAGCAACAAGGCAGACATGGGATGATGCAATCACTGGGAGCTTTCAGTCAGGCTGCAGGAAGTACGTAAATGTCCTGCACCTATAGCAAGAGCATTTTAAAATTTTTGTAAAAGCTGCACAGTTTGTTTTTATCTTCAGGTACCCCTTATCTGCAAAGAGAGTTTTTTTGGTAAAGGTGAACTATGCCTATAAATGTAAGGATAAGTTGGATGTCAATGTCCGTTCTTCCATCCACCAAGACCACCAAGACAACCTCACTGCGTACATAAATTGAATCTACACATGGGAGGTTTGGATTTCAACAACCAGATGATGAAGCCCTACCTGGCAACCATAAGATCTGTTGACTGGTATAAAAACGTGTTCATCTACTTTTTCCAATTGGTCATTTACAGTCCTAATTTATCAGAAAGGCCTTGCACCTGAAAAGCATCACTCACCATCAGTAGACTGCATAAGAGACAGTGTTATGAGGCAGGTGGAAGCCTGCCGTGCAGAGAAGGCTTACTGTTGCCGGTGGGCGAAGCTTGGTTGGAAACCCGAGGTGAGTAGCACAGGCTAACCTGAGGTGCGGGGTCTAAGCATCCACCGGTCTTCACCAGGGCCTCTGATGGTGAGGATGGATTTGACTGTAGGTGGATACCAGGTCGCGGTCCCCAGGGTCGCTCCACCAGGGGGTAGCCGGTCAAGGTCCGAAGGTGGATGAGCCGACAAGGAGAATCCAGAAGAGTAGTCAAAACGAGCCGGGGTCAGGACAGGCAGCAAACAAGCGAAGTCAGGGACGAGCCAAAGGTCAACAGGTATCAGACAGGAAATCAACAGGAAGCAGGTTCAGAACACAGGAGAGCTGAAGACAACACAGCAAAGTGCAGTGCTGCTGAGCTGTTTAAATAAGGCAGGTTTGCCAATTATTGCAATTAGTCTGCTCTAGGTTAACCCTTTAGGTTTCAGACTCATGACAGCACATGCTCAGGAAGTGTTCCTAACAGACAGTTTCCTGATCCCCCCCCCCCCTCCCCACCTTACTGAAACAGGCTGAAACCCCACAAAAATGCAGTGTATGCTTCAAAGATGGAATAAGGCATTAGACACAGTACCATTACAGCCTGGCCTCTATTAAGTAGGCTGCTTCCGACACTACCACACATCACTATGATATTAGTGAAGGTATTGTAAAGATGTTTCTCATGTATCTGACTTCCTGTTACAGGCAGTCCCCGACTTACGAACATCCGAGTTGCTAACGACTCCTACTTACGAACGGGGGCCGCGGGACGAACGACTCCTACTTACGAATGGGGACGTGACGAACGACTCCTACTTACAAACGGCGGCGGCGCCCGCGTGACGTCACTGCCGGCTTCTTCCGGCTTCTTCTCGCTCCTGTGCTGGATAGCATCCATCTTAGTGCCTGCCACAACGCACGCTGCATGCACTGATTGCCCACACTGCCCAGAAGCATCCCACTGCACAGGCACTGGTGGAACTGTCTGGAAACTGGTGAGATTACATTACTCTGTATTGGGAGCAGGACCACTGTATAGTACTTGTACTTCTAGCTATGTTGAATGTAACTATCCTTCTGGGTCTCTTTTAGCCCTTGTCCTGGATCCCATGCTGCTGGACGGCTGCTGGACTGCTCTGAGGGTCAGGGACCACTGCTGCTGCATGCTGAAGACGCATATCAAACCGACAAGCCTAGACAGTGAGTGTTTTAACGCACTATAGTACTCTACCCCTTTTACAGTATTAGAATACATTGGTAGTTGGCTGGCGGCTACACTTTTTTTTTTTTGTTCTTCTTGTTCACTTCTAGAGCGCACGCACACCACTTCACATTTATTGGAACTGTCTGGAAACTCGTGAGATTACAGTACTCTGAACAGGTACAGTATTGGGAGCAGAACTGTATACCACTGTATTGTACTTGTACTTCTAGGATACTGTAGCAGGACTGTGTTGAATGCAACTATCCTTCTGGGTCTCTTTTAGCCCTTGTACTAGATCCCACGCTGCTGGACGGCTCTGAGGGTCAGGGACCACTGCTGCTGCATGCTGAAGACGCATATCAAACTGACAAGCCTAGACAGTGAGTGTTTTAACACAGTATAGTACCCATTAGAATACATTGATAGTTGGCTGGCGGCTACACTTTTTTTTGTTCTTCTTGTTCACTTCTAGAGCGCACGCACACCACTTCACATTTATTGTCTCTAACCTGCAATGATGCCAAAAAACAAATCTAATGCAAGTGCTGGTAATACAGCAAAGAAAAGAAGAACCATCACCATGGAAAATAAAGTAGAAATAATAAAGAGATCAGAGAAAGGTGAAACTCCATCATCCATTGGCAGAGCACTTGGCTACAATCGGTCAACAATTGCAACAATTTTAAAAGATAAAGCTAGAATAATGGACCATGTGAAAGGCCATACCCCAATGCATGCTACAATTATTACCAAGCAACGCAGTGGTTTAATTGTTGAGATGGAAAGGCTGCTGACAGTTTGGATAGAAGACCAAAATCAGCGTAATATGCCTATCAGCCTTTCTTTAGTCCAAGAAAAGGCTCGAAGCCTTTTCAAAGATTTAAAAGCTGCCCATCCAGCAAGTGAAGAGGATTTCAATGAAGAATTTGTTGCAAGTAGGGGTTGGTTCAATCGCTTTAAAGAAAGAGCTAATTTGCATGACATTAAAGTTCAAGGTGAAGCAGCGAGTGCTGATGTAAGTGCTGCAACTGATTTTCCCAAGATATTGGAAGAAATTATTGATGATGGAGGTTATTTGCCAGAACAAATTTTTAATGTAGACGAAACAGGCTTGTTTTGGAAAAAAATGACAGAGAGGACCTACATTTCAAAAGAGGAAAAAAGTGCACCAGGACATAAGGCATCAAAGGACAGGCTGACTATATTACTTGGGGGCAATGCATCTGGGGATTTAAAGCTCAAGCCTTTGCTAGTGCATCACTTCTTAAATCCGAGGGCACTACGTAATGTCACTAAGGCATCGCTTCCTGTTATTTGGAGGGCAAATTCAAAGGCTTGGGTGACAGTTGCACTCTTTGAAGAGTGGTTTTTGAACCACTTTGTCCCTGCCGTTGAACGTTATTGCATTAGCAAAAACATTCCCTTTAAAATTCTTCTTCTCCTTGACAATGCCCCTGGACATCCAAACACTTTAGCTGATATGCATCCCAATGTAAAGGTGGTATTTCTACCCCCCAACACCACATCACTTCTTCAGCCAATGGATCAGGGAGTTATAGCCTCCTTTAAGGCCTATTATTTACGAAGGACATTCTCACAAGCTGTCAGGGCTACCCAAAATAATGAGATGACCTTAAGAGGGTTCTGGAAGAACTATAACATTTATGATGCCATCAAAAATATTGCTGATGTTTGGGATGAAGTGAAAGAAACAAATTTAAGAGGAGTTTGGAACAAATTGTGCCCCCAATTCCCAAAAGAATTTCTGGGGTTTACAGATGAAATGATCACCAGAACCAGGCAAGCTGTGGTCGCTATTGGTAATCAACTGCAGTTGGACATCAGTGAAAATGATATCATCGAGTTACTCGACTCCCATGGCAACAAACTATCTAATGAAGACCTTATTGAACAAGAGCAGCAAATGATAGCATTTAGGGAAGAAAACCAGGACCTAGAAACTCCAAAATTGAAAAAAATTTCAACAAAACAGTTAGCTGAAGCTTTTCAACTCATTGAAGCAGGAATGGCAAAGTTAGAGGAGCAAGATCCTGATACAGAGAGGTTTACCAAAGTTTACCGTACAGTTACTGAAGGCCTGAGATGCTACAGGGTTATTTATGATGAGATGAAGAGAAGTGCTGTGCAAACATCCCTTGATGCCTGCTTCAAGAAACTGCCTCCAGCAGCTCAATCAGATTCTGATTCTATAATAGCAGTCCCATCCTCTCCAACAAGCCCATTAACCACCATCACCATTGTTTAAAGTTGTACTGTACTGTACAGTACAGTACAGTGTTTGTTTTGAAAATGTTTAAGCATTTACAGTACATGTATCTGCATCAAAAAGTAAATATGTTAAAACAAACATCTGTCTAAGTTGTATTTATTTCTTAGTTTTGGCTAGTACAGTACTGCATGGTGTGGGGTTAGAGCCACAATGAGGTTTGTACTGCTGTCTGTATCCTCATTAATTTTTTGGGCTGGAGTTACACTTAAAAAAGCACATGTTCCGACTTACAAACAAATTTGACTTAAGAACAAACCTACAGTCCCTATTGTGTTCGTAACCCGGGGACCGCCTGTATTTGCCTGTATCTGATCTCATCTGTACTGATCCTTTGCCTGTTTTTTCAACAACATTCCTGCCTGTTGCCAGGACCAACTTTTTTTCAAAATGTGGACCATACCTTTGCATGCACCTTGAACTGACTCTGCCTGCCCCCTGAACTGATCCTTTGAATGCTAATCATGTCTCTGTTTCTGCCTGGACTGAGCCTGGCTTGTTACTTAACCATGTTTCTGCCTGCTGCCTAGCCTGACGTTGTCCACTTTATTGAGCATGTTTCTGCTTGCTGCCTTGACCAATCCTTTTCTGTTTGCCACCGATGTCTCTGCCTGCCAGCAGTACTTACCCATCTGTATACCCCCTTTGCTACATTTCTTTTAGACTTCAGTTCCACCCATCCTCTGCGGACAGAGAATAGATTTTTATATTCTTTCCTCATTTTCCAAAAACTTGTGGCAAAAAAATGTGGCATTCAAAAGACTCACAATGCCTCTTAGAAAATAACATTTTGTGGGTGTTTCTCCTGTCCTAGCACTTTAGGACCTCAAGAAATGCAAGAGGTAGTCCAGAAATGAGATGCCTAATTTATGCCTCTTGAATGTTTGAAGGTGTTCCATAGATTTTAGATTTCTCTATGTGGGTAAGTTATAAAAAAGGTTCACAAATGTGGTATTCCTATACTCAGAAGGAGCAGCATAATGTGTTTTGAGGTGTAATTCAAAGAATGCTTTTGTTTTGTGTGAGAAATACTTTAATAATTGAACACTTTGTGTAAAAAAATACATTTCAATTTTCTTTTTGCATTTTCCAAAACATTGTGGCAAAAAAATGTGATCGTCAAATGACTCACCATGCCTCTTAGAATATTCTTTGGGATGTTTGCTTTCCAAAATGGGGTCAATTGGACGACCCGAAAATGGATGGTTCTCCTGTGCTGACACTACAGTCCATCCATTTAATATGAAAAATAGTCAGGAAATTAGATGTGTAATTTATGCCCCTGGAAAGCCTATAGATGCTCTATGAATTTTGGGCCTTCCTATATGGCTAGGATGTGAAAAAGTCTCACACATGTGGTATCCCCTATACTTGGAAGGAGTAACCAAAGGTGTTTTGGGGTGTAATTCCAAGTATGCTTAGGTTTTCACATTTTCCAAAAACATGTGGCAAAAATGTGATCTTCAAATGACGCACCATGCCTCTTAGGAAATACCTTAAAGTGTTTGCTTTCCTAAATTGGGTCATTTTTTGGGTGTATCTTTTGTCCCAGCACTTCAGGGCCTCAAGAAATGTGAGAGGTAGTCAGGAAATTAGATGTCTATTTTAGGCCCCTTGAATGTTTAAAGGTTCTCCTTGGATTTTGGGCCTCCTTATGTGGCTAGGCTGTGAAAAGGTCTCACATATGTGGTATTCCCAAACTCCAGAGGAGTAGCAGAATGTGGTTTTGGGTGTAATTCTAAGTATACGTATGCTGTATGTCGGAAATATCGTAATAACTGACAAATTAATAGGATCATTTTCTTTCCACCTTTTCCAAAAACTTGTGGCGAAAAATGTGATCTTCAAATGACTCATCATGCCTTTTGTGGTCATTTTGGAGGAGTTTCACCTTTCCTAGCCCTTCAGTGCCTTAAGAAAAGGTAGTCAGGAATTTAGACCAGTAATTTACGCTCCTTGAAAGCTTAAAGGTGTTTCTTGGATTTTGGATCTCTCTATGCATATGGCATGTGGCCACCATTGTTTTCCAGTACTGCCTTAACCCTCTTGGATATGGAGTTCACCAGAGCTTCCCATGTTGCCACCAGAGTCCTCTTCCACTCCTCCATGACAATATAACGAAGCTGGTGGATGTTAGAGACCTTGCGCTCCTCCACCTTCCATTTGAGGATGCCCCAAAGATGCTCAATAGGGTTTATGTCTGGAGACATGCTTGGACAGTCCATCACCTTTACCCTCAGGTCATCCTGGAGGTGTGTTTGGGGTTTATATCATGTTGGAATACTGCCCTGTGGCCCAGTCTCCGAAGGGAGAGGATCATGCTCTGCTGCAGTATGTCACAGTACATGTTGGCATTCATGGTTCCCATGAACTGTAGCACCCCAGTGGCAGCAGCATTCATGCAGCCCCAGACCATGACACTCCCACCACCATGTTTGACTGTAGGCAAGACACACTTGTCTTTGTACTCCTCACCTGGTTGCTGCCACACACGCTTGGCACCATCTGAACCAAATACGTCTTTCTTGGTCTCATCAGACCACAGGACATGGTTCCAGTAATCTATGTCCTTAGTCTGGTTGTCGTTAGCAAACAGTTTGCGGATTTTCTTGCACATCATCCTAGAAGAGGCTTCCTTCTGGGACGGCAGCTATGCATACCAATTTGATGCAGTGTGCGGCGTATGGTCTGAGCACTGACAGGCTGACCCCCCTTCAACCTCTGCAGCAATGCTGGCAGCACTCACACGTCTACTTCCCAAAGACAACCTCTGGATATGACTCTGGGCACGTGCACTCAACTTCTTTGGTTGACCTTGGAGAAGCCTGTTCTGAGTGGAACTTGTCTGTTATACCTCTGTATGGTCTTGGCCACTGTGCTGCAGCTCAGTTTCAGGGTCTTGGCAATTTTCTTATAGCCTATGCCATCTTTATGTAGAGAGTTGTAGAGAGTTATGTAGAGAGTTATTTTTCATGAGGTGCCATGTTGAACTTCCAGTGACCAGTATGAGTGAGAGTGCTAACACCAAATTTAACGCACCTGCTCCCCATTCACACCTGAGACCTTGTAACACTAATGAGTCACATGACACTGGGGAGAGAAAACGGCTAATTGGGCCCAATTTGGACATTTTCACTTTGGGGTGTACTCACTTTTGTTGCCAGCGGTTTAGACATTAATGGCTGTGTGATGATTTATTTTGAGGGGACAGATAATGTACACTGTTATACAAACTACAGTATTTATATATTTATATCATAGTTTATAAACTCTACTGTAAAACTTGCACACAAACTAAATAATATACACATTTTTTTTTATTCCAAAGAAATAAAGGATTAAAGTGTTTGATATGCGAGACATGTTAACAAAGTACCGACATCCCAGTTGAATAATCAATATGTGGTAGAAAAGGACTACCAAAAGAAGTGGATGGGGGCTCGAGGTGTTCGAGCCTTCATCCAGAAAATACATGAAGAGCCATGGATGAGCATAGAAAGGAAAGAAATGTAGGGAGGGGGAAAAAGCAAAGGCTGGGTAAAAAAAGGGGGGGACAAGAGACAGAAAATGAAGAAGAAAAGAGAGGGAGGGGAAGAGAAGGGGAACAGGAAGAAGGGAGAAGAAAAAAAAAAATATATAGAAAAAGAGGAAAGAGAAGAAAAAAGAAAAACAAAGAGACAAAAAATAGAAAAATGAGAAAAAGAGAAAGAAAAAGAAGAAAAAAAGGAAAAAAAGAAAAGAAGAACAGAACAAAGTTCCAAGAAAGAATATGAATGAGGGCTGGTGGGATTTTAATGGTACCGTAGAAAAAATCATAGAAAAGGTGATAAAATCAAGTATTTTTATTTATACATCATTAAAAACCAGGTAGGGGAAAACATTTATATATGTATAAAAACATATCAGCGGATACAAACAGTACAGTAACAAAGGTATAGACAATAAGTGATGATAGATTTATAGCTCATCCGGTGTGCAAGACCTCGGAGAATTAACCCAACATGTTTCGCAGCCTGTGTAGGGCTGCTTCTTCAGGGGTCTGTAACATGCTATATAAGAGGAGAGTTTTAATAAACCTATGTAGAAACAAGACAAGTAATGAATAAACAAATAAAATACAGCTTAATGGTTAAACATGCACATGCGGCTCCTGTGTGTACAATGCACAGCCCATCACCACAAATCATCACCCGGCAGTGCACCAAGGAGGGAGAGAGCCCGGGATCCCCACAATACGTCTTACCCACGGATGTGGAGGAGAAATAAGACAAGGGTAGTCAAATGGCGTAAGTGTTGTGAACCAGCCGAGGTACCCCGAGGGATACCAGTAGGGTTCAAAAAGTGAAAAGAGAGAGCACACCAAAAATTTCCAAAGGGATATCCAAGGAAAGTGTTTGCTAGGGCAAGTAAAAGTAAAAATAGAACTTAAAAGGCAATAAATTTACCTTTAATGGTACTGAATTATATATGACTCGATAATGAGACCGAGTGATTTGGAACCCTAAAGCTCCTATCTCTAAAGAGAGAAATATAGAATATATTAAGAGGCATAACTGATCCTGACAAAGAAGCAACTTAGAAGGACAAAAAACGAAAGGAAGGGAAAAGGGAAGGAAACCAGAGAACATAGAAAGGAGAGAAAAAAGGATGAAACAAAAGAAGCAACACAGGGAAAGAAAGAGATGGGGAGAAAGAATGTAAAGGGAGACAAAACACACAACAAGCGTTAAAAAAGGGGAGGAGAAAAAGGGGGTAGGAAAAAAGGGGGGGAGAGGAGGAAAAACAAAAAAGGGGAAAGCAAATGAATGAAAAGAAAGGAGACATGAAAGAGATGACTACCTCACAGAGAATGCTGATAAAATATGGAGAGGCCGATTGAGGAAGAAGCAAACAAGCGTCTATAGCTGCAGTGGGTAGTGTCTAATTGTCATGCTCGTTCTGAGGTACGCCAGAGGGAACCACCTATAGGTATCCAGATAGAGTTGACCAAGTAGCACAGAGCATCTAAAGGGAAGATACAAAAATAGTTTGAAATTGAGACATAGCCTCGGGGTTCGTATGATAGCAAACCTCCAGGCATGGCCATCAATCAGACAACAGACCTCCGGGCATGACAAGCAACACGTACTTACCCACATGTGTTCAGATGGAAAGCATGGCCTTCTCACAAGGGTATGAAACGCCAAACCTCCCGCTTATATACTACCTCAACCCGACGCCGGACGCATGTCATAGACATGCGCCACGGCGTGGGTCAGATCCTCAACGATGCGCGCACCGGAAGCGCGCATAGTGCTGCACTGGACTCGGCCGCATCACGCAGCCGCGTGCAGCCATGGAGAGCGGAAGTGGAGGTAATCATACCTCCACATCCCGCACCTCCATCCGAGGATCACACATCCGTGGGAAGCGAGAGGAGGAGCCAGGGCTCTCCAACCCATCACAGGGGCAAAGCAGACCAGGCGATCGGAGGGGTGGATGAGCGTGCATTGCAGATAGAAACAAAAGGAGCAAAAAAAGCATGTGAATGGATGACACACAGACAAAAAAAGAATTAACATATAAACAACAAAGTATACAAAGTCATACACCTAGTGCAACAATCAATGCAGCATACATGAAGCACTCCATTTAGCAATGACGTGGCGATCCGTGGCTGGGAAGAAGGGACGAAACAAAGGGGGGGGGGGGAAAAGGGGAGAAAACTACAGGAGAGGAAGGGAAACATCACCAGCCAAGGACCGTCGCGCTGTATACAGTATAAAGTATCACAAATTACCTTTCCACAAATACATCAACAATTTATGGAAATGGCCACAAGGGTCCAAAATGAGGATTGGTCAGGAACAAATCATGAAGAAAATAAATAAATATAGCTCCCAGGGAGCGGTTATCAAAAAAAGCCTTACAAAGGCACAATTCCGTCTATGGAATGAACAAGTTTTTAGGTTTTTATTTCTCCCAGAGTCTTTGTGGCCCCATCTCATGACCGCCAGGTGAAACAAGGGACCAACGTGCAAGGGGTAGGGGTCCCACCAGGTGTGAGTGGAGTAGTGTGTCTGAATACAAGAATGTAAGACAGTCTCTATCCAAGGAATGGTTTGTAGGTTAAAACCTCATTAATTCCTGGGGGTTTGATAGCATCCAGCAACTCAATCCAATAGGTTTCTTTTTGTAAGATGCGCTTGTCCCAATTACCCCCGCGGGGGTCTGGGGCAATGACATCAAGAACTGTGAATTTCACAGTTTTGTTATTGTATCCGTGATGCAAACCAATGTGCCTGGTAACACTCGTTTGTATGGTTCCGCCGTCAGAGTGGTAGATGTGATCCCCAATACGTTGGCTCAACTTACGAATCGTCTTACCGACGTAGAAGGCCCCACATTGACAGGTCATCAAGTAAACAACACCCTGCGTGTTGCAATCAGCAAAGTGATGAGGCCTAAAGTATCTACCATTGGGTAATCGGACCTTAGATCCGCAACGGATCCAGGGACATTTGTCACAGGATCCACAGGGATAGGTGCCTTTTTTTGAAAATTGGGGGGTGTTGTATGGTCTGTAGTGACTTTTTGTCAAGCGGTCACGAAAGGAAGTCGCGCGTCTGAATACCAGATTAGGTCTGGTACCTAGATATTTGGCCAAGATATGATCCTGGGTAAGGATAGGCCAGTGTTTGCTGAGAATCTTACGCAAGAGGTTGTCATGTGCAGAGAAGGTAGTAATAAATCTAACATTTTGATTGACCTGTTGGTTCTTGACTTTGTAGAGAAGTTCAGTTCTCGACCAGGACTTAGCCCGATTGTATGCTTTTCTGAGCAATTTTCTAGAATAGCCCCTCACAAGTAGGCGTTGTTGCAAGTGTTTGGCTTGTATTTTAAATTTGTGTTCCGTGGAACAATTCCTGCGAAGTCTTAAATATTGGGCATAAGGAATGCTATTTATCAGGGGGGTGGGATGGGCACTTGCTGCGCATAGGATCGTATTGCCAGCACTGGGCTTGCGATAAAGATCGGTATCAATAGATCCATCTGGCAAAAGGCTGATCTTCACGTCCAAAAAAGGAATCTCAAATTTATTGAAAGAATAGGTGAATTTTAGATTCATATTGTTATGATTTAAAGCTGCAAAAAAGAGCATCAGATCCTCTTGAGTTCCCGTCCAAATAATGAGCAGGTCATCAATGAATCTGTGCCAGATAAGTATATAAGGCAGCCATCTGTCCATATTTTCGTCAGAGAAGACCAGTCGTTCCCAAGCGCCAAGGTAGAGATTGGCGTAAGAAGGTGCGCAGCAAGTGCCCATCGCAACCCCCTGAATTTGCAGGTATATTTGATCAAGGAAGGTAAAATAGTTTCTGGTGAGTATGAATCTAAGGAGTCTGAGAACAAACTCCATTAGGGGCCAGGTAGTATGGTCCTGCTCTTTAAGGAAGGACTCAGCCGTCCGGATGCCCTGGTCGTGCGGGATACTTGAGTACAGGGCCTCAATATCTATGGCAACGAGCAGGGCATCCGGAGGGACATGAATCTCTTCCAAATGTTTGAGCAGGTCAGTGGTGTCTCGGATGTAAGACGGAAGTCTCACAACATGTGGTAACAGAAACGAGTCCACATACCTGCTGGCATTCTCAGTAAGTGATTGGTTTCCTGAAACAATTGGCCTACCGGGGGGGCGCTTAAGGTTCTTGTGTACCTTAGGCAAGGTATAAAAAGTCGGGGTCTTGGGGTGTTTGGTATTCAAAAAATTATAAGTGTCTCTGTCAATCAAACCGTCGGTGAAGGCATTTGAACATAATGATTTAAATTCATGGATGAAGTCCTGAATATAGTCGGAAGAGATAGGAAAATACCAATCTCGATTATTCAAGACCTCAAGGCACATGGTTTCATACTGGGAAGGGGACAAAACAACAATATTACCACCCTTGTCAGCTGGTTTTATCAGAATATCTTTATTGGTTTGAAGTTGCTTAAGAGCCTCTGTCTGCTCAGGACTTAAGTTGCTGGGTATGGAGGGCCACGTCGTTTGTTTGATTTCCAATGATACTCTTTGGACAAACGCCCAGATATTGGGGTTGGTCGTCAAGTCGGGGAATTTCTCCGACTTGGGCTTGAACTTGCCGACCTTGGAGGAAGAAACCAAGGCCGATGAGTTCGTTGCCTGGGAATCAATGGAATCTATAAAGGAGCACACTTTGGTGTTGCCCTCTTCATAAAGAAGAACCAGGTCTCGAAGTGCTCGGTTTTCTGCCATAGTGAGGTGCTTGGTCTGCTCCGCTAGTTGTTTCTCCTCCATTTTTTTTTTTCTGTCATCGTCATGAAGATATTTAAAGGTTAAATTACGAGCAAATAAGTGCAAGTCTTTAATAGTTTCTGACAAATCCAAAGGCCTGGCAGGACAGAAACCTAGACCGAGACCAAGCACCTCCCTATGAGCAGTAGATAATGCAAAGTCAGTCAAGTTGATGATATTGAAGTCATTAAAAGCAGTGGAATAGTTGTCTAGTGAGTTTTGGACTTTATGTAAGTGTCCAGGTTTCCCTGTTTTGCATTTCTCGGAGTTTGAGGGTTGGGTAACCCTAAAAAACCGTCATCTGTGGATGTGGATGCAGAATCGTCAGAGGGTGTGGTGGGTGTCAGACCTTTGTTTAGTATTTTTTGTAAAGTGGGTGCTAAGTTGGTCATGTGAGTAGGTGTTTTTAATTGTGCGTTAGTGTCCGGTTTTTTCTTGCTATTGCCATGAGATTGTGTAGGTGAGGGGCCTGTGCTACCTCGACCTCTTTTTTGTGATTTAGTGCGTTTGTTTGGAATAGAGTGACCTTGTCTAGAAAGTTGTGAAGTATGTGAAATGGAACTAGAAAGTGAAGAATCGGATTCCAAAACTTCATCTGTGCGATTCGAGTGGTGTTTCGTGTGTGTTTTAACATTCCGTGAGGTGCGTATTTTACTGTTCCATCTGTAAGCATAGCCTTCGGCGAAGGCTTGCTTGTCCTTTTGGAACTTGTTTTGTTTTTTCACAATAATTTCCTTATTCATAACTTCCAATTTATTTTTCACTTCCAACCAGTTGGTGGAAAAGGTTGGCAATTCAAAAATATGCTCAAATTGGGTATTCATTGCATCAACTTCTTTATCCAATGATATCATATCCAACTTGTACTGGACTACGAGTGATTTCATTAGATCTGTACTGCATTTATTGAGGATTTCTTCCCACTCCTTTTTGAAACTCTCAGAGGGGTCTCTGAGAGTAGGGAGGGTGTGAATTCTCAAGCCTTGAGGGCTAATATTATCATCTATGTATTTTTGAAAAAACTCGATGTGCCAGTACAAGTGTGATTTACGCTTGAGCAGACCTTGCATTTTATTCAAATATATTCGGAGGTCTTCCTCCGCTTTAGTCCGAGATCCACATGTGGATTGAATACCTGACATGAACCCCGTCCAAGCCACACCAAGCAGGTCCATGATTCCCAACAGCACAAGGTCTCGAGGCACCCACGGACAAAAGATGGCAATGACTCAAATAAGAATGGAGAAAAAAAAGAGGAAAGAAAAATTATTATGAGTAATTAGATAACCACTGCATGGGAGAGTTCAAAAAAGAGAGACCAATAACCTTAACAGTTTAGACTCTAAATAGAACAAATATTGCACAATATATTAGTTCAAACACTTCTGGCACTAAGCCAGAGAAAAAGAAGGCGCCCTCGGGTGTGTTATCCACCCTGAATTAACAATAAAGGATTAAAGTGTTTGATATGCGAGACATGTTAACAAAGTACCGACATCCCAGTTGAATAATCAATATGTGGTAGAAAAGGACTACCAAAAGAAGTGGATGGGGGCTCGAGGTGTTCGAGCCTTCATCCAGAAAATACATGAAGAGCCATGGATGAGCATAGAAAGGAAAGAAATGTAGGGAGGGGGAAAAAGCAAAGGCTGGGTAAAAAAAGGGGGGGACAAGAGACAGAAAATGAAGAAGAAAAGAGAGGGAGGGGAAGAGAAGGGGAACAGGAAGAAGGGAGAAGAAAAAAAAAAATATATAGAAAAAGAGGAAAGAGAAGAAAAAAGAAAAACAAAGAGACAAAAAATAGAAAAATGAGAAAAAGAGAAAGAAAAAGAAGAAAAAAAGGAAAAAAAGAAAAGAAGAACAGAACAAAGTTCCAAGAAAGAATATGAATGAGGGCTGGTGGGATTTTAATGGTACCGTAGAAAAAATCATAGAAAAGGTGATAAAATCAAGTATTTTTATTTATACATCATTAAAAACCAGGTAGGGGAAAACATTTATATATGTATAAAAACATATCAGCGGATACAAACAGTACAGTAACAAAGGTATAGACAATAAGTGATGATAGATTTATAGCTCATCCGGTGTGCAAGACCTCGGAGAATTAACCCAACATGTTTCGCAGCCTGTGTAGGGCTGCTTCTTCAGGGGTCTGTAACATGCTATATAAGAGGAGAGTTTTAATAAACCTATGTAGAAACAAGACAAGTAATGAATAAACAAATAAAATACAGCTTAATGGTTAAACATGCACATGCGGCTCCTGTGTGTACAATGCACAGCCCATCACCACAAATCATCACCCGGCAGTGCACCAAGGAGGGAGAGAGCCCGGGATCCCCACAATACGTCTTACCCACGGATGTGGAGGAGAAATAAGACAAGGGTAGTCAAATGGCGTAAGTGTTGTGAACCAGCCGAGGTACCCCGAGGGATACCAGTAGGGTTCAAAAAGTGAAAAGAGAGAGCACACCAAAAATTTCCAAAGGGATATCCAAGGAAAGTGTTTGCTAGGGCAAGTAAAAGTAAAAATAGAACTTAAAAGGCAATAAATTTACCTTTAATGGTACTGAATTATATATGACTCGATAATGAGACCGAGTGATTTGGAACCCTAAAGCTCCTATCTCTAAAGAGAGAAATATAGAATATATTAAGAGGCATAACTGATCCTGACAAAGAAGCAACTTAGAAGGACAAAAACGAAAGGAAGGGAAAAGGGAAGGAAACCAGAGAACATAGAAAGGAGAGAAAAAAGGATGAAACAAAAGAAGCAACACAGGGAAAGAAAGAGATGGGGAGAAAGAATGTAAAGGGAGACAAAACACACAACAAGCGTTAAAAAAGGGGAGGAGAAAAAGGGGGTAGGAAAAAAGGGGGGGAGAGGAGGAAAAACAAAAAAGGGGAAAGCAAATGAATGAAAAGAAAGGAGACATGAAAGAGATGACTACCTCACAGAGAATGCTGATAAAATATGGAGAGGCCGATTGAGGAAGAAGCAAACAAGCGTCTATAGCTGCAGTGGGTAGTGTCTAATTGTCATGCTCGTTCTGAGGTACGCCAGAGGGAACCACCTATAGGTATCCAGATAGAGTTGACCAAGTAGCACAGAGCATCTAAAGGGAAGATACAAAAATAGTTTGAAATTGAGACATAGCCTCGGGGTTCGTATGATAGCAAACCTCCAGGCATGGCCATCAATCAGACAACAGACCTCCGGGCATGACAAGCAACACGTACTTACCCACATGTGTTCAGATGGAAAGCATGGCCTTCTCACAAGGGTATGAAACGCCAAACCTCCCGCTTATATACTACCTCAACCCGACGCCGGACGCATGTCATAGACATGCGCCACGGCGTGGGTCAGATCCTCAACGATGCGCGCACCGGAAGCGCGCATAGTGCTGCACTGGACTCGGCCGCATCACGCAGCCGCGTGCAGCCATGGAGAGCGGAAGTGGAGGTAATCATACCTCCACATCCCGCACCTCCATCCGAGGATCACACATCCGTGGGAAGCGAGAGGAGGAGCCAGGGCTCTCCAACCCATCACAGGGGCAAAGCAGACCAGGCGATCGGAGGGGTGGATGAGCGTGCATTGCAGATAGAAACAAAAGGAGCAAAAAAAGCATGTGAATGGATGACACACAGACAAAAAAAGAATTAACATATAAACAACAAAGTATACAAAGTCATACACCTAGTGCAACAATCAATGCAGCATACATGAAGCACTCCATTTAGCAATGACGTGGCGATCCGTGGCTGGGAAGAAGGGACGAAAAAAAGGGGGGGGGGGGAAAGGGGAGAAAACTACAGGAGAGGAAGGGAAACATCACCAGCCAAGGACCGTCGCGCTGTATACAGTATAAAGTATCACAAATTACCTTTCCACAAATACATCAACAATTTATGGAAATGGCCACAAGGGTCCAAAATGAGGATTGGTCAGGAACAAATCATGAAGAAAATAAATAAATATAGCTCCCAGGGAGCGGTTATCAAAAAAAGCCTTACAAAGGCACAATTCCGTCTATGGAATGAACAAGTTTTTAGGTTTTTATTTCTCCCAGAGTCTTTGTGGCCCCATCTCATGACCGCCAGGTGAAACAAGGGACCAACGTGCAAGGGGTAGGGGTCCCACCAGGTGTGAGTGGAGTAGTGTGTCTGAATACAAGAATGTAAGACAGTCTCTATCCAAGGAATGGTTTGTAGGTTAAAACCTCATTAATTCCTGGGGGTTTGATAGCATCCAGCAACTCAATCCAATAGGTTTCTTTTTGTAAGATGCGCTTGTCCCAATTACCCCCGCGGGGGTCTGGGGCAATGACATCAAGAACTGTGAATTTCACAGTTTTGTTATTGTATCCGTGATGCAAACCAATGTGCCTGGTAACACTCGTTTGTATGGTTCCGCCGTCAGAGTGGTAGATGTGGTCCCCAATACGTTGGCTCAACTTACGAATCGTCTTACCGACGTAGAAGGCCCCACATTGACAGGTCATCAAGTAAACAACACCCTGCGTGTTGCAATCAGCAAAGTGATGAGGCCTAAAGTATCTACCATTGGGTAATCGGACCTTAGATCCGCAACGGATCCAGGGACATTTGTCACAGGATCCACAGGGATAGGTGCCTTTTTTTGAAAATTTTTTTACCCAGCCTTTGCTTTTTCCCCCTCCCTACATTTCTTTCCTTTCTATGCTCATCCATGGCTCTTCATGTATTTTCTGGATGAAGGCTCGAACACCTCGAGCCCCCATCCACTTCTTTTGGTAGTCCTTTTCTACCACATATTGATTATTCAACTGGGATGTCGGTACTTTGTTAACATGTCTCGCATATCAAACACTTTAATCCTTTATTGTTAATTCAGGGTGGATAACACACCCGAGGGCGCCTTCGTTTTCTCTGGCTTAGTGCCAGAAGTGTTTGAACTAATATATTGTGCAATATTTGTTCTATTTAGAGTCTAAACTGTTAAGGTTATTGGTCTCTCTTTTTTGAACTCTCCCATGCAGTGGTTATCTAATTACTCATAATAATTTTTCTTTCCTCTTTTTTTTCTCCATTCTTATTTGAGTCATTGCCATCTTTTGTCCGCGGGTGCCTCGAGACCTTGTGCTGTTGGGAATCATGGACCTGCTTGGTGTGGCTTGGACGGGGTTCATGTCAGGTATTCAATCCACATGTGGATCTCGGACTAAAGCGGAGGAAGACCTCCGAATATATTTGAATAAAATGCAAGGTCTGCTCAAGCGTAAATCACACTTGTACTGGCACATCGAGTTTTTTCAAAAATACATAGATGATAATATTAGCCCTCAAGGCTTGAGAATTCACACCCTCCCTACTCTCAGAGACCCCTCTGAGAGTTTCAAAAAGGAGTGGGAAGAAATCCTCAATAAATGCAGTACAGATCTAATGAAATCACTCGTAGTCCAGTACAAGTTGGATATGATATCATTGGATAAAGAAGTTGATGCAATGAATACCCAATTTGAGCATATTTTTGAATTGCCAACCTTTTCCACCAACTGGTTGGAAGTGAAAAATAAATTGGAAGTTATGAATAAGGAAATTATTGTGAAAAAACAAAACAAGTTCCAAAAGGACAAGCAAGCCTTCGCCGAAGGCTATGCTTACAGATGGAACAGTAAAATACGCACCTCACGGAATGTTAAAACACACACGAAACACCACTCGAATCGCACAGATGAAGTTTTGGAATCCGATTCTTCACTTTCTAGTTCCATTTCACATACTTCACAACTTTCTAGACAAGGTCACTCTATTCCAAACAAACGCACTAAATCACAAAAAAGAGGTCGAGGTAGCACAGGCCCCTCACCTACACAATCTCATGGCAATAGCAAGAAAAAACCGGACACTAACGCACAATTAAAAACACCTACTCACATGACCAACTTAGCACCCACTTTACAAAAAATACTAAACAAAGGTCTGACACCCACCACACCCTCTGACGATTCTGCATCCACATCCACAGATGACGGTTTTTTAGGGTTACCCAACCCTCAAACTCCGAGAAATGCAAAACAGGGAAACCTGGACACTTACATAAAGTCCAAAACTCACTAGACAACTATTCCACTGCTTCCAATGACTTCAATATCATCAACTTGACTGACTTTGCATTATCTACTGCTCATAGGGAGGTGCTTGGTCTCGGTCTAGGTTTCTGTCCTGCCAGGCCTTTGGATTCGTCAGAAACTATTAAAGACTTGCACTTATTTGCTCGTAATTTAACCTTTAAATATCTTCATGACGATGACAGAAAACAAAAAATGCTGGAGAAACAACTAGCGGAGCAGACCAAGCACCTCACTATGGCAGAAAACCGAGCACTTCGAGACCTGGTTCTTCTTTATGAAGAGGGCAACACCGAAGTGTGCTCCTTTATAGATTCCATTGATTCCCAGGCAACGAACTCATCGGCCTTGGTTTCTTCCTCCAAGGTCGGCAAGTTCAAGCCCAAGTCGGAGAAATTCCCCGACTTGACGACCAACCCCAATATCTGGGCGTTTGTCCAAAGAGTATCATTGGAAATCAAACAAACGACGTGGCCCTCCATACCCAGCAACTTAAGTCCTGAGCAGACAGAGGCTCTTAAGCAACTTCAAACCAATAAAGATATTCTGATAAAACCAGCTGACAAGGGTGGTAATATTGTTGTTTTGTCCCCTTCCCAGTATGAAACCATGTGCCTTGAGGTCTTGAATAATCGAGATTGGTATTTTCCTATCTCTTCCGACTATATTCAGGACTTCATCCATGAATTTAAATCATTATGTTCAAATGCCTTCACCGACGGTTTGATTGACAGAGACACTTATAATTTTTTGAATACCAAACACCCCAAGACCCCGACTTTTTATACCTTGCCTAAGGTACACAAGAACCTTAAGCGCCCCCCCGGTAGGCCAATTGTTTCAGGAAACCAATCACTTACTGAGAATGCCAGCAGGTATGTGGACTCGTTTCTGTTACCACATGTTGTGAGACTTCCGTCTTACATCCGAGACACCACTGACCTGCTCAAACATTTGGAAGAGATTCATGTCCCTCCGGATGCCCTGCTCGTTGCCATAGATATTGAGGCCCTGTACTCAAGTATCCCGCACGACCAGGGCATCCGGACGGCTGAGTCCTTCCTTAAAGAGCAGGACCATACTACCTGGCCCCTAATGGAGTTTGTTCTCAGACTCCTTAGATTCATACTCACCAGAAACTATTTTACCTTCCTTGATCAAATATACCTGCAAATTCAGGGGGTTGCGATGGGCACTTGCTGCGCACCTTCTTACGCCAATCTCTACCTTGGCGCTTGGGAACGACTGGTCTTCTCTGACGAAAATATGGACAGATGGCTGCCTTATATACTTATCTGGCACAGATTCATTGATGACCTGCTCATTATTTGGACGGGAACTCAAGAGGATCTGATGCTCTTTTTTGCAGCTTTAAATCATAACAATATGAATCTAAAATTCACCTATTCTTTCAATAAATTTGAGATTCCTTTTTTGGACGTGAAGATCAGCCTTTTGCCAGATGGATCTATTGATACCGATCTTTATCGCAAGCCCAGTGCTGGCAATACGATCCTATGCGCAGCAAGTGCCCATCCCACCCCCCTGATAAATAGCATTCCTTATGCCCAATATTTAAGACTTCGCAGGAATTGTTCCACGGAACACAAATTTAAAATACAAGCCAAACACTTGCAACAACACCTACTTGTGAGGGGCTATTCTAGAAAATTGCTCAGAAAAGCATACAATCGGGCTAAGTCCTGGTCGAGAACTGAACTTCTCTACAAAGTCAAGAACCAACAGGTCAATCAAAATGTTAGATTTATTACTACCTTCTCTGCACATGACAACCTCTTGCGTAAGATTCTCAGCAAACACTGGCCTATCCTTACCTAGGATCATATCTTGGCCAAATATCTAGGTACCAGACCTAATCTGGTATTCAGACGCGCGACTTCCTTTCGTGACCGCTTGACAAAAAGTCACTACAGACCATACAACACCCCCCAATTTTCAAAAAAAGGCACCTATCCCTGTGGATCCTGTGACAAATGTCCCTGGATCCGTTGCGGATCTAAGGTCCGATTACCCAATGGTAGATACTTTAGGCCTCATCACTTTGCTGATTGCAACACGCAGGGTGTTGTTTACTTGATGACCTGTCAATGTGGGGCCTTCTACGTCGGTAAGACGATTCGTAAGTTGAGCCAACGTATTGGGGACCACATCTACCACTCTGACGGCGGAACCATACAAACGAGTGTTACCAGGCACATTGGTTTGCATCACGGATACAATAACAAAACTGTGAAATTCACAGTTCTTGATGTCATTGCCCCAGACCCCCGCGGGGGTAATTGGGACAAGCGCATCTTACAAAAAGAAACCTATTGGATTGAGTTGCTGGATGCTATCAAACCCCCAGGAATTAATGAGGTTTTAACCTACAAACCATTCCTTGGATAGAGACTGTCTTACATTCTTGTATTCAGACACACTACTCCACTCACACCTGGTGGGACCCCTACCCCTTGCACGTTGGTCCCTTGTTTCACCTGGCGGTCATGAGATGGGGCCACAAAGATTTTGGGAGAAATAAAAACCTAAAAACTTGTTCATTCCATAGACGGAATTGTGCCTTTGTAAGGCTTTTTTTGATAACCGCTCCCTGGGAGCTATATTTATTTATTTTCTTCATGATTTGTTCCTGACCAATCCTCATTTTGGACCCTTGTGGCCATTTCCATAAATTGTTGATGTATTTGTGGAAAGGTAATTTGTGATACTTTATACTGTATACAGCGCGACGGTCCTTGGCTGGTGATGTTTCCCTTCCTCTCCTGTAGTTTTCTCCCCTTTTCCCACCCCCCCCTTTTTTTCGTCCCTTCTTCCCAGCCACGGATCGCCACGTCATTGCTAAATGGAGTGCTTCATGTATGCTGCATTGATTGTTGCACTAGGTGTATGACTTTGTATACTTTGTTGTTTATATGTTAATTCTTTTTTTGTCTGTGTGTCATCCATTCACATGCTTTTTTTGCTCCTTTTGTTTCTATCTGCAATGCACGCTCATCCACCCCTCCGATCGCCTGGTCTGCTTTGCCCCTGTGATGGGTTGGAGAGCCCTGGCTCCTCCTCTCGCTTCCCACGGATGTGTGATCCTCGGATGGAGGTGCGGGATGTGGAGGTATGATTACCTCCACTTCCGCTCTCCATGGCTGCACGCGGCTGCGTGATGCGGCCGAGTCCAGTGCAGCACTATGCGCGCTTCCGGTGCACGCATCGTTGAGGATCTGACCCACGCCGTGGCGCATGTCTATGACATGCGTCCGGCGTCGGGTTGAGGTAGTATATAAGCGGGAGGTTTGGCGTTTCATACCCTTGTGAGAAGGCCATGCTTTCCATCTGAACACATGTGGGTAAGTACGTGTTGCTTGTCATGCCCGGAGGTCTGTTGTCTGATTGATGGCCATGCCTGGAGGTTTGCTATCATACGAACCCCGAGGCTATGTCTCAATTTCAAACTATTTTTGTATCTTCCCTTTAGATGCTCTGTGCTACTTGGTCAACTCTATCTGGATACCTATAGGTGGTTCCCTCTGGCGTACCTCAGAACGAGCATGACAATTAGACACTACCCACTGCAGCTATAGACGCTTGTTTGCCTCTTCCTCAATCGGCCTCTCCATATTTTATCAGCATTCTCTGTGAGGTAGTCATCTCTTTCATGTCTCCTTTCTTTTCATTCATTTGCTTTCCCCTTTTTTGTTTTTCCTCCTCTCCCCCCCTTTTTTCCTACCCCCTTTTTCTCCTCCCCTTTTTTAACGCTTGTTGTGTGTTTTGTCTCCCTTTCCATTCTTTCTCCCCATCTCTTTCTTTCCCTGTGTTGCTTCTTTTGTTTCATCCTTTTTTCTCTCCTTTCTATGTTCTCTGGTTTCCTTCCCTTTTCCCTTCCTTTCGTTTTTGTCCTTCTAAGTTGCTTCTTTGTCAGGATCAGTTATGCCTCTTAATATATTCTATATTTCTCTCTTTAGAGATAGGAGCTTTAGGGTTCCAAATCACTCGGTCTCATTATCGAGTCATATATAATTCAGTACCATTAAAGGTAAATTTATTGCCTTTTAAGTTCTATTTTTACTTTTACTTGCCCTAGCAAACACTTTCCTTGGATATCCCTTTGGAAATTTTTGGTGTGCTCTCTCTTTTCACTTTTTGAACCCTACTGGTATCCCTCGGGGTACCTCGGCTGGTTCACAACACTTACGCCATTTGACTACCCTTGTCTTATTTCTCCTCCACATCCGTGGGTAAGACGTATTGTGGGGATCCCGGGCTCTCTCCCTCCTTGGTGCACTGCCGGGTGATGATTTGTGGTGATGGGCTGTGCATTGTACACACAGGAGCCGCATGTGCATGTTTAACCATTAAGTTGTATTTTATTTGTTTATTCATTACTTGTCTTGTTTCTACATAGGTTTATTAAAACTCTCCTCTTATATAGCATGTTACAGACCCCTGAAGAAGCAGCCCTACACAGGCTGCGAAACATGTTGGGTTAATTCTCCGAGGTCTTGCACACCGGATGAGCTATAAATCTATCATCACTTATTGTCTATACCTTTGTTACTGTACTGTTTGTATCCGCTGATATGTTTTTATACATATATAAATGTTTTCCCCTACCTGGTTTTTAATGATGTATAAATAAAAATACTTGATTTTATCACCTTTTCTATGATTTTTTCTACGGTACCATTAAAATCCCACCAGCCCTCATTCATATTCTTTCTTGGAACTTTGTTCTGTTCTTCTTTTCTTTTTTTCCTTTTTTTCTTCTTTTTCTTTCTCTTTTTCTCATTTTTCTATTTTTTGTCTCTTTGTTTTTCTTTTTTCTTCTCTTTCCTCTTTTTCTATATATTTTTTTTTTTTTCTTCTCCCTTCTTCCTGTTCCCCTTCTCTTCCCCTCCCTCTCTTTTCTTCTTCATTTTCTGTCTCTTGTCCCCCCCTTTTTTTACCCAGCCTTTGCTTTTTCCCCCTCCCTACATTTCTTTCCTTTCTATGCTCATCCATGGCTCTTCATGTATTTTCTGGATGAAGGCTCGAACACCTCGAGCCCCCATCCACTTCTTTTGGTAGTCCTTTTCTACCACATATTGATTATTCCAAAGAAATGTAACAGGATACATTTTAGTCTACATTTTGGAAGATTATTTAATTTTACAAAATACAGCATGAAGTGAATGTGTGTTTTGTTGATCACACAAGGTACAAAAGTGCAGCAATAATTAGTTCACAAAAAGTAGGAAACATCAACAATCAACAAAATTGCATACTTTAAAAAAGGGGGAGGGATCAGAAAAACAGGTTTTTTTTCAAACGTTTCCATCTTTTTTTCCTATATAGTAAAAAATAAAAAAACCAGTGGTGATTAAATACTACTAAAAGAAAAGCTCCATCTGTATGAAAAAAATAAAAACTTGGGTACAGTGTTGCATGACTGAGTTATTAACATTTAAATATAACAGTGCTGAAAATGGAAAAATAGCCTGGACACCAAGGAGGTTTAAAATGCTGGCCACCAATGGGTTAAAATAAAAATGTTGCTCTGTTAAAGAGGAAGTAAACTCCCCTTGTTTGTTTGTACCTATAGCTAAGTCTATTATAGGGCTTACCTATAGGTACTGGAAATATCTCCTAAACTTGCACCTTTTTGGAGATATTTACTGTATACTGCACAGATTACATCATCACCACTCTGAATGACTGCCCACCTGTGCCGTTTCTTCAGGGCCTGTGCAGTGACCGGCGGCTCCCGCACGCATGCACAGGAGTGATGTCATCACGGCTCCGGCCAATCACAGTGCTGAAGCCCGCGAACCCAGAAGAAGCACCGGGGAAGATGTCATCCGTGTCAGCAGGGGGCATATGCCTCTGAAGGGCTTCGTTCTATGGTAAGTATTTCATAATGAGCTAGTATGCGATGCATACTAGCTTATTATGCCTTTGTGTTGCAAGTTTTTTTTTTTTCTTCATGGGGGTTTACAACCTCTTTAAATGTCTCCTAATGCAGTGCTCAGCTCACCATGCCCTTTCTTTGACAATATCTAGCCTATTAGCCTTAAAATTGAACTTTATTGGGATTTTTTTAAGGTTCAGGTTTAAAAAATTTCAAACAGGATTCGGCAACCCTCCCTCCCCATGCAAATCAAGCCCAGGCAGATTTGTCCATCCCTATCAACCAAATCCTGTGAAAAAATTTGGAAGGAATATGCTTCAAAATCGATAAACAAGACATAGTAGTAATTGTAGTTGCATGCTTAATTATAAAAATATTATGTATTTATAGCACATAAAGGAGAACTGCAGGAACAAAACATAAAGGAAAAATGAATAGTCTATTAAGGCTACATTCACACCTGAGCATAGCGTTTTCCCGCGTTTTTACCGCGATTTTAACGCAAGTTTTACCGCGATTTTTGTGCAGGCGTTTTTAGATTGAATAGAGACCAATGGAAAACTCCTGTAATCTGCCCAAAAAGAAGCTCATGTACTTTTTTGAGCGTTGGGCGTTTTGCTCACAGCGTCAAAACGCTCAGATGTGAACAGGGGCCATTGAAATGAATAGGATTTGTCTTGTTGGGCGTTTTGAGAGCTAATCCTAGAGCAGAAAAACTCCCCAAAAATGCCCCAAAACGCCCACATGTGAACGGAGCCTCAAAGATAAAATACCAAAATCAGATTTTCCTGCAATACTTTGAAATCAGAGATGGGCTCAGGGGTGTTTGTGATCCTAGTCCCAACCCACCTGCCCGATCCCGCCAGGAAGCCAAAAGTGCACATCGCTAATTACAAGCAGTGAGGCATATCCGGATCCACAGCTGCACAGACCAGGAAATATCTCAATAGCTGTGATTAGCAGTGTGCAATGACGGCTTCCTGGCGGGATTGGGCAGGTGGGTTGGGACTAGGATCCCGAACACACCTGAGCCCATCTCTATTTGTAATCCAGAGATTTCCCCTGCAGTACTTTTTTCTGTTCACTTTCTCCTTTAGTAGAATTTCCTAAAACTTGATGTGACTGCAGAAACTAGTACTTAAGACCTTGGTGTTTTTTTAGGCTTTTGTTTTATGATTTCCTGATTGCTTTTAAAACACATCACATGACCAATGGATCAGAGAACACCTTGGTAGTGGTGTTTGCACCCACTGCAATTGTTTTAGGCTTCTTCATTTATTTTATAGCTTTTAGGCCTCTTGCACACGATACTCCTGTTTGGGCATCTTGTGGCTTAAAAATGCTCAGTACAGCTTTTTGAGCTAAAATACAGCCCATTAATTGTAATGTGCCTATGCACACAGGCGCTTAAACAAGCGCTGTGTATTCTTCAGTAAGAACAAAATAGAAAAATCTGCATTTTTGGTCAGTAATTTAAGCCTCAATACTCGCGAATACACGCGAATACTCTCAAATACTCGCAAATACATACAAGAAAAAAGGTCTGGAAAAAAGTAGATGCTCAAACAGGAGTATTGTGTGCAAGAGGCCAAAAGGAGATGCTCAAACAGGAGTATCGTGTGCAAGAGGCCTAAGGGAGCAGAATAGAAGGGAAAGAGCAGAGGGAATCTTTGTCTTATGTATCTAGTTTAAATAGTTTCCTGTAACATGAGAAACTCAAACAATTCTGTCAATATTTGGTAATAATCCCTGATGTTCTTGGATGAATATATTTAGGTAATTAAACAGATTTGAAAGAATCTATTACAATAGCAATTTCATTTAAATTGACATCAAATCATATGTTACCTTGCATATAAAGCAAACAGCATCATTTGGTCAAAAACGATCATTACATTATGACATAAACTAGATTTACAATGTTTATATGTTATGTTCTGCCTCATATAGCTGCATAATGAAAAGGCGTTTTGCAAAGAAAAAACATCAATAAAAAGAAGTAATTAGAAAATCTAAAGTAACTATCTGCTATCAGCCTTAGAGGTATTTTTAGAAGAGATTTCCCTGATTACATAACATTGTAGCAAACCAACAAAATGCTGGACTCTATTATACTGTTCCTGTGTAAACATCTTTCCTTATTTTAGAGATCAAGTGCACTTTCAGATTAAAGTAGAACTATAGGTTAAACTTATTTTTTTTCATTTTGGATAGGGTAGGGGAGGGTTATAACCACTGTCAGTTGATTTTTTGCTATCTGTGTCCCATTGGGGAGATTTCCCTTGATTTCATGTCTCATAGCCAAACCAGGAAGTGAGAGGAAATCCCTGCAAATTAAGGGAATCCATTGGGGACCCAAGGTCACCAGAACTAGTGTTCCCATTGGAAGATTTCCCCACCTATTACCTTTCTGGGGACAATCCAAAATGTAGGATTTTCTTTTACTTTCACTTTCAATGATAATGAACCCTTGCCTTTAGTTGTACTTTAAATTCTAGATACATCAAAACAAAATTAGGGCAGCGCGGTGCTGTAGTGGTTCAAATCCCAACCGCGACACTACCTGCTTGGAGTTTGCATGTTCTCCCTGTGCCTGCGTGGGTTTCCTCCGGGTACTCAGCAAAGACATGCTGGTAGGTTAATTGGACCTTGTATAAAATTGGCCCTACTATGTATGTATGAATGTGAGTTAGGAACCTTAGATTGTACGCTCCTTGAGTGCAGGGACTGATGTGAATGTAAAGCACTGCGTAAATTGACAGTGCTATATAAGTACCTGAAATAATAAATAAAAGGTGTGCAAAGTCTTACAGTTTGTTTTCTTTAGAAACCATCTACAATCTATGCAAAAAAAGCTTCTCCTTCCCTGCCAGGATGATGTAGAGAAGGACCCTAGCTCTCTGTCTGGAAGTAATGATCTCTCTACAGAGTTCTGATGCATCCCCTGTTGACTTTCCCTGCTTGACCTCTCCAATCAGCAAGGAGCATGAACATAGCTGATTGGGGAATTCTAGTTCTGACTCTGCAAGGGGGATCTAAAAACAATGTTATTTAGCTAATTTAAAGTTCAATTGGGCGTTCATTATTTTTAAAGGATAAGTTCACCTTAGTTAACATTGTTACATGTTCCACCAGTTTTTATGGCGGAACATGTAACATGTTCCCAATGCTGAAGCAGTTGCACGATTCCCCCCTTCCCTGTGACAGCAATGCGGGGAGAAGTTCCCTGTGCTAGCTGTCAGTTTTTTAAATCAGGGCTGCCCATCTGGCCGCGTCATTCATACACAGAGCTCTGTGCTATCTGATGCACGCTGCACACTGATTGCTTTTGTGTTTGTGCTGTGCAGTGAGCCTGTTTGGGCTCAATAAGGGTTAATGAGCTCAGGTGTAATAGGTAAAACTCCCAGAATGCTTGGGGAAGGGGCTCCACTCTGGAACCAGATATCTGTGAATGGCAGACTGGGGGGCAATAATACCTCTGAGTAGTGATATTAAGTCTGTGTGACTAAAAAGCCTCTATGTATTTCTGTGTGGCTGTCAGGTGTTTGGGCAGTGGTAGGCTGTGGGAGAAAAAATAGTCAGGTTCCTGAGATTTTGTAGTTAGATGGCCAAAAAAGGGATGGGTTTATTTTCTATTTTGTTTTATTTTACCTGTTTTGATACCTGTGCTTTGTAACCTCAGACGTGTAAATAAACCATAGTTTTATTTTGACAAAGATCCTGCTGTCTGTTCATGCCTACTTCACTGAGCTGTGACCCATCCAGGGGGTCCTGCACACCCCACTACTGAGCTAAGGGATTGTTTGTCAAGCACATAAGCTGGACAAACTTTCTCAAAGACTAACATCATTTGAAATACATGAGGTCACCCTGGCTGAATATCATAGACTAATAATTATCCCAAGAGGATTATGAGTATGTATTGTTCCTACTTTATTTGCACAAAATGAGGACTTTAAGAGCAAGTTTACTATGATCAATAATGAATGCTCCATTGATTTAATCATGTTAACAGTACAGTTTTTACAAATGGAATGTATTTCTCTGGCACAACAAATATCAGAACCGGACACAGTTGAGTGAACTGATGAGCCAGGAGGAGATGATAAAGACAAAACAAGCATGTGAGGATAAACTGCAGGTTGACAAAAAAAAAAAAACACTGAGGCGTTAAAAAGATCCAAATTGGAGAGAGATCAGGAAGATTATAGCAACAATGGAGTATATAATTGGACAGTAAAAAACAGAATATACTGCGCTTAATCAGACAAACAAAATCAGACCACGATAACAGCTGCCAGCATAAAAAAGTTGTTGTACCCCAACCTCAGACAGAATTAAAACAAAGTATGCAGCGCTTGATACAGTGATCATAAAAACCAATCAATGTTACTACTGATGATATTGCATAATTATAGAGAGTCTATGGAAGAAAGGAGTCCAATAGGAGGTCCAAGATGCGGGTGAGAAGATCAGAATGGATAGCCTCCACCAAACACCAGTAACAGTGGCCTCTTACCAGAAATGTGTGATCCCCATTACAGGGATCTCAGTACACATTGACAGTGTAATGTTCTGGTACCTCTGGTACCCTTGTTCCATATTTCTCTCTTACTAAATTGCGTCCCATCTTGTTATCCAAGAGACGCATACACCTTTAAGACCGGATGACATCATTGCTGAGCGCCGCTATGAGCGGCTATTTCAATCGCCGGCTTTCTCTCACTCATTGCTCGTTCAAACCACATGTTCACCGCACCTTCTCCTGTGAAGTCGGAGCTGCTGACATTTCCCTTTGCTGAACTGAAGCCGGAACCTCGCTGCTGATCCGTATCTCGCTACGGGATCACCTCTCTCTAAGGACACTGTTACTACTAACCTATCTAAGTGATAAGTACCCCACAGGGGATTCTTACTAACCAATCTCCTACTGTCATCTACTGCAATTACCAGGACTATCTGTATCTATCTATTTACTGTCATCTACTGCAATTACCAGGACTATCTGTATCTATCTATCTACTATCATCTGCATAGACAGTTAGCTCTTGGGACTACCTTCAACTATCCTTGCACTAGGTTACTCTGTCTAAAGTATACTCCATCTGTGTCCTTACCATCTGCACTATACTTGACATCAGAACCTATCTGCTTACCATCACCTGCAACTCTCCTAATACTACTCTTAGTGCTCACCATACAATTGCCTGTCTCTCATCTATACATTCTCATATATTCTATCCCTCCATTAAACATCTGATTGAGTATATGTATATTGTATAACAGGCTGTGCACTGTGATGAAGTCCTGAGAGTTGGATATGTTTGTTCAACAGAATCTCTACAAGGCTACTGAGTGTAATAATTCTGCAGCTGTAAATCCATCCACTAACAAAAACGCATGAACGTTACAGATTGAACGAGCCTTTAAAAAAAATATGGATTCAGCAGAATTACCCACTCATGTACTACAATTAAAACAGCAAGTAGATGCATTGATCCTTGCACTTACAGAGGTACAAAACGAAAATCAGACCTTGAGACAGCAGGTTGGCCGTCTCACACAGCTTTCTGCTGCTCAGCCCCGTGAGCCTAAGATAAACCCTCCTCTAGTGTTTTCTGGTGATCGGAGCAAATTTCGTGAATTTAAAAACGCATGTCGATTGCTTTTTTGTTAAAACCTCTAACCTACACCACTGACCAAATTAAGGTTTGTACCGTCATCTCCTATTTAACGGGTGAACCCCGGGCCTGGGCAGACGCTCTCTTTGAAAAGGATGATCCACTCCTTAATTCTTACCCTCTATTTCTAGCACAACTCGCTAGTTTATATGAAGACCCCAATAAGCAGAGTACCGCTGATACCCAATTACGGGCCTTAAAACAAGGAAGGAGACCTGTTGAAGATTTCGTGGCAAATTTTAAAAGATGGTCCCCTGATTCAGGGTGGAACGACACATCTTTACGAACGCAGTTTAGACTCGGCCTATCTGAGGCCGTTAAAGACGAGCTCGCCCGAGCGGATTTACCTGGCACTCTAGAGGGACTGATACAGACCAGTATCAATATTGACAGACGACTACGAGAAAGAAAGGCTGAGAAGATGGGCTCACCATTTTCCAGTCCTTCTCGGATGTTGCCTGCTGACCCTACTCCTATGGAAGTAGGAATGATACGCCCACCTCTGACCCTTTCTGAACGTGCCAGGAGGAAAACCGAACATCTTTGCATGTACTGCGCATCCCCGAATCATTTGATAAGCGGCTGTCCCCTTGTCCGCAGAAAAGAGGGTGAGTGTTCAAATATCTTGCTAGGGGGACTCACAACTTCCTTTTCTAATCCTTATCTTTTTGTTCATTTAACATTGCAGTGGGACCAAACTAGGATCACCACCAAGGCTATGATCGACACAGGATCTTGTGGAAACTACATTGACATTTGTTTTGTCTCCCTTAATAAAATACCTATTGTTTCAAAACCCAAACCTGTCTCCGTTAGTTTTATTAACGGTACCCCTTTATCCTCTGGTCCTATCACCAGTCAGACACAGGCACTCCTTGTAACTGCTGACGAGTCTCATGTGGAGACCACCACCTTTGATGTATTAACTTCACCACATTTTCCAATCATTTTGGGACTTCCCTGGTTACACATACATCAACCAATCATCGATTGGAAAACAAGAACGCTAGCTTTCTCTTCTCATTATTGTGAAACGACGTGTAATCTCCCTACACATGATAGGATCCTGTCTGTAGTGCCGGACGACATTATACCCAAGTGTTACCAGTATTTATCGGAGGTTTTCCTTGAGAAAAACGCTCAAATGCTACCTCCCCATAGGGACTATGATTGTTGTATCGATTTACTCCCTAATAGCAAGTTGCCTTTCGGACATGTTTATCCTCTCTCGCAGGATGAACTCTCTCATCTTAAGGAGTATCTGGATGAGAACTTGGCAAAAGGATTCATCCGACCTTCTACTTCCTCCACTGCTGCTGGACTCTTCTTTGTTCGCAATAAAGATTCTAGCCTTAGGCCTATCATTGATTTCAGACAATTAAATGCCATTACAATAAAGGATCGTTATCCTTTACCTCTTATTCCTGAACTTATCGAACAGGTGCGTGGAGCTTCTTTCTTTTCAAAATTGGACCTAAAAGGGGCATACAATTTAATTCGAATCCGTAAAGGGGATGAATGGAAGACGGCATTCAGAACCAGATACGGACTGTTTGAGTACCTTGTAATGCCATTTGGGCTATGTAATGCTCCCGCAGCCTTCCAACGGTTTATAAAAGAGATATTCAGAGACTTGCTTGATGTTTGTGTTGTAGTATATTTGGACGATATACTTATCTATTCTCATTCCTTACCTGAGCACATAAAACATGTGAGACTTGTGTTGTCAAGGGTACTTGCACATAACTTATATGTTAAATCAAAAAAATGTTTGTTTCATAAAGAGGAAGTACTATTCCTAGGATATATTATATCTAAAAATGGAATCAAAATGGACATGAGCAAAATATCCTGCATTCTGGATTGGCCTGTACCAACCACTCGCAAAGCATTACAAAGGTTCCTAGGATTCTCTAATTACTATAGGAAATTCATTAAGAACTTCTCTGCGATTGTGAAACCTCTCACAGAACTTACAAGCATGAAGAAACCATTTAATTGGTCAACAGAAGCAAATGGAGCATTCTGTCTGCTGAAATCAAGCTTTACTACTGCCCCCATACTATGCCATCCAGACCCATCCCTTCAATACATCTTGGAGGTAGATGCGTCAAATATGGCAGTAGGAGCAGTTCTCTCACAACGACCAACAAACACCTCACCTCTTCACCCAGTTGCTTTCTTCTCAAAGTCATTAAGCAGCCCCGAGGTGAACTACCCAGTAGGTGAGAAGGAGTTACTAGCCATAAAACTGGCGTTAGAGAATTGGCGATATCTACTTGAGGGCACTCAATTACCAATCCTGATATATACTGATCACAAAAACCTTCAATACCTTCAGACTAATAGAACTCTTTCCCACCGGCAGGTACGGTGGTCTTTATTCTTTCTAAGATTTAATTTTTTAGTGACTTACACGCCCGCAGACAAAAATAAAAAAGCGGATGCACTTTCACGACTAGCCGAGAAAGATTGTACCGAGGTTCCCTCAGTTCCTATAATACCACTTGAACGTATTATCGGTGTCGTTCGCTCCCTGAAGGAAGAGATTTTGCACAGCATAGGACTGGACTCACCTCCACCACAACTAACTACTGACGCAGAAGGCTTCCTCTACTACAATGATAAATTATACATACCCCCTACTATGCGAACCAAGATCTTGGAATTGTCGCATGATGTACCTATGGCAGGACATATGGGTATGACTAAAACTTTCAATCTACTTACTAGGCAGTTTTGGTGGCCAGACATGAAGACAACCGTAAAAAAGTTAGTTTCATCTTGTGATATCTGTGCAAGGTCTAAAATTGACAACACGAAACCATCGGGGTTACTTTGTAGTTTACCGATACCCCAGGTTCCGTGGGAAGTGGTATCCTTAGACTTCATAGTGGAACTACCACCTTCCAAAGGATTCAACACCATCTTGGTGTCAGTGGACCATCTAACCAAGATGGCACATTTCACTCCTATTCGAAAACTACCTTCATCCAAACAAACAGCGGAATTGCTTTTGAAACATGTCTTTAAGTTACATGGTATTCCAAAAACACTGCTGTCTGACCGTGGTTCACAATTCATCTCAAAGTTTTGGCTAGCTCTATGTCAGATACTACGAATAGAGCGTAAACTTACTTCTCCCTACCACCCTCAGACCAACGGACAGACAGAGAGAGTTAACCAGTGCATTGAACAGTATCTGCGTTGCTATACTTCGTATCTACAGGACGATTGGGCAGATCTCCTCCCGCTAGCGGAATTCGCCCATAACAACGCGACTCATAGCACTACTAAACAAAGTCCATTTTACCTAAATTATGGGTTTCATCCCACACTCCTTCCTCCATGTATCTTGCCATCAAGTAATCCAGTGGCATCTGATTATCTTGCCCAGATAAAGGATTCTCTGGGATTACTCAACAATACCATATCCCATGCTCATAGCCAACAAAAGAAGTACTACGACCTCCGTAGGAAACCCTCTCCCCAATATGCCATTGGGGATCTTGTTTGGCTTTCTACAAAAAATCTGAGATTAAAAATCCCTAGTAAAAAACTTGGACCTCTATTTCTGGGACCTTTCCCAATAGAGAAGCTTATTGGAAAAGCTGCAGTACAACTCACATTACCAACGGACCTCAAGATACATCCCATCTTCCATGTGTCGCTACTAAAGCCCCATGTTCCTAACAAAGGAATAAGGCCTACTATCTCACCTCCACCTCCTGTACAAGTGGAAGGTGGAGAAGAATTTGAGATAAAAGAGATTTTGGATTCCCGTTTCCATAGAAGAAGACTCCAGTATCTTGTACGATGGAAGAACTATGGGCCCCAAGATGACACCTGGCTGGATACCTCCGATATACATGCCCCTAGACTGATTCGCAATTTCCACTCGAAATATCCAGAAAAACCAGTTCTAGAGGCCTTCCGGAGCCGGCCTTAAGGGGGGGGGGTACTGTAATGTTCTGGTACCTCTGGTACCCTTGTTCCATATTTCTCTCTTACTAAATTGCGTCCCATCTTGTTATCCAAGAGACGCATACACCTTTAAGACCGGATGACATCATTGCTGAGCGCCGCTATGAGCGGCTATTTCAATCGCCGGCTTTCTCTCACTCATTGCTCGTTCAAACCACATGTTCACCGCACCTTCTCCTGTGAAGTCGGAGCTGCTGACATTTCCCTTTGCTGAACTGAAGCTGGAACCTCGCTGCTGATCCGTATCTCGCTACGGGATCACCTCTCTCTAAGGACACTGTTACTACTAACCTATCTAAGTGATAAGTACCCCACAGGGGATTCTTACTAACCAATATCCTACTGTCATCTACTGCAATTACCAGGACTATCTGTATCTATCTATTTACTGTCATCTATTGCAATTACCAGGACTATCTGTATCTATCTATCTACTATCATCTGCATAGACAGTTAGCTCTTGGGACTACCTTCAACTATCCTTGCACTAGGTTACTCTGTCTAAAGTATACTCCATCTGTGTCCTTACTAGTGTTGAGCGAACACGGACTGTATTATTCGTGTTCGTACCGAATAATTGGATTTTTTGTACCCGAACACGGACACGGACACTTTACTGTATGTTCGGGTAAAAATCCGTGTTCGGTCGTTTTATTTCCGGGTTTTGCATGCTTTGGCGCTCTTTTCATGGCGGGCTTTCAACAGCCAATCAACAATCGTTTAACTGGTGTGCCTTAAGCCATCCCAGCCATGCCTGCAAATGTCTCAGTAGCTGTGATTGGCCGTCTGAAGCATGTGACCAAGTCTTTGTAAGTTCGAGGCAGCCGCAGCGGCGTCATTATGCTGCTTAGATTCAGGGACAGAGCACACATCAACGTGCTGGCTGCTGATTAGGGAAAGATAGGCAGGAAAAAACCATTTGTGTCCGGATAGAATTGAGGGACAGGTCGGAGTGTTTAGGCAGGGCGAGTTGTAGGCATTTTAGGGATAGAGTCTGCTGAATTATAGGGTCAGTGTCTTCTACAAACTACAATCGATATTGCTGTGTGGGGGGTGGGGTCTGCACTCAATCCTGATCTACGATCTCTTCTCAATCCTGTTAGGGACAGAGTCTGCTGAATTTTAGGGAAACTGTGTTCTACAAACTACAATCGATATTGCTGTGTGGTGTGGGATTGGAGATAGGCAGGTGTCAGTGATCCACATCCATTTTTCTGTGTGTGAGCTGCAGTGAACACAATCTTTTTGGGCTGCAGTGAACACAATCTTTTTGGGCTGCAGTGAACACAATCTTTTTGGGCTGCAGTGAACACAATCTTTTTGGGCTGCAGTGAACACAATCTTTTTGGGGTGCAGTGAACAAAATCTTTTTGGGGTGCAGTGAACACAATCCTTTTTGGTGTGCAGTGAACACAATCTTTGTGGGGTGCAGTGAACAAAATCCTTTGTGGGGTGCAGTGAACACAATCTTTTTGGGGTGCAGTGAACAAAATCCTTTTTGGGGTGCAGTGAACAACATCCTTTTTGGGGTGCAGTGAACACAATCTTTTTGGGGTGCAGTGAACAAAATCCTTTGTGGGGTGCAGTGAACACAATCTTTTTGGGGTGCAGTGAACACAATCTTTTTGGGGTGGAGTGAACAACATCCTTTTTGGGGTGCAGTGAACAAAATCCTTTTTGGGGTGCAGTGAACAAAATCATTTTTGGGGTGCAGTGAACACAATCTTTTTGGGGTGCAGTGAACACAATCTTTGTGGGGTGCAGTGAACACAATCTTTTTGGGGTGGAGTGAACAACATCCTTTTTGGGGTGCAGTGAACAACATCCTTTTTGGGGTGCAGTGAACACAATCTTTTTGGGGTGCAGTGAACACAATCTTTGTGGGGTACAGTGAACAGAATCTTTGTGGGGTGCAGTGAACACAATCTTTGGGGGGTACAGTGAACACAATCTTTGTGAGGTGCAGTGAACACAATCTTTGTGGGGTGCAGTGAACACAATCATTGTGGGGTGCAGTGAACTCAATCTTTGTGGGGTACAGTGAACACAATCTCATACTTCTGAAGGTTTGAGGGTGCTGCCTGTTCCATACTCCCCCTACTCCTCATCTAGCCTTTTAGGGGTACAAACAATAGTAATTGGGGCCTAGTGTGGTTGTGTACGTGTGATATACATACACTTTTTTGGGATCATATTTTCTATTCCGCTATTTAATCAAAAACCTTTGGGGATCAGTTAAATTGGGGGATAGTCTGTGTTGGTACGTGTGAGAGAGATCCACCTTTCCAAGTTGTTGGGGTTCATCTCATACTTCTGAAGGTTTGAGGGTGCTGCCTGTTCCATACTCCCCCTACTCCTAGCCTTTTAGGGGTACAAACAATAGTAATTGGGGCCTAGTGTGGTTGTGTACGTGTGATATACATACACTTTTTTGGGATCATATTTTCTATTCCGCTATTTAATCAAAAACCTTTGGGGATCAGTTAAATTGGGGGATAGTCTGTGTTGGTACGTGTGAGAGAGATCCACCTTTCCAAGTTGTTGGGGTTCATCTCATACTTCTGAAGGTTTGAGGGTGCTGCCTGTTCCATACTCCCCCTACTCCTAGCCTTTTAGGGGTACAAACAATAGTAATTGGGGCCTAGTGTGGTTGTGTACGTGTGATATACATACACTTTTTTGGGATCATATTTTCTATTCCGCTATTTAATCAAAAACCTTTGGGGATCAGTTAAATTGGGGGATAGTCTGTGTTGGTACGTGTGAGAGAGATCCACCTTTCCAAGTTGTTGGGGTTCATCTCATACTTCTGAAGGTTTGAGGGTGCTGCCTGTTCCATACTCCCCCTACTCCTAGCCTTTTAGGGGTACAAACAATAGTAATTGGGGCCTAGTGTGGTTGTGTACGTGTGATATACATACACTTTTTTTGGATCATATTTTCTATTCCGCTATTTAATCAAAAACCTTTGGGGATCAGTTAAATTGGGGGATAGTCTGTGTTGGTACGTGTGAGAGAGATCCACCTTTCCAAGTTGTTGGGGTTCATCTCATACTTCTGAAGGTTTGAGGGTGCTGCCTGTTCCATACTCCCCCTACTCCTAGCCTTTTAGGGGTACAAACAATAGTAATTGGGGCCTAGTGTGGTTGTGTACGTGTGATATACATACACTTTTTTGGGATCATATTTTCTATTCCGCTATTTAATCAAAAACCTTTGGGGATCAGTTAAATTGGGGGATAGTCTGTGTTGGTACGTGTGAGAGAGATCCACCTTTCCAAGTTGTTGGGGTTCATCTCATACTTCTGAAGGTTTGAGGGTGCTGCCTGTTCCATACTCCCCCTACTCCTAGCCTTTTAGGGGTACAAACAATAGTAATTGGGGCCTAGTGTGGTTGTGTACGTGTGATATACATACACTTTTTTGGGATCATATTTTCTATTCCGCTATTTAATCAAAAACCTCTGGGGATCAGTTAAATTGGGGGATAGTCTGTGTTGGTACGTGTGAGAGAGATCCACCTTTCCAAGTTGTTGGGGTTCATCTCATACTTCTGAAGGTTTGAGGGTGCTGCCTGTTCCATACTCCCCCTACTCCTAGCCTTTTAGGGGTACAAACAATAGTAATTGGGGCCTAGTGTGGTTGTGTACGTGTGATATACATACACTTTTTTGGGATCATATTTTCTATTCCGCTATTTAATCAAAAACCTTTGGGGATCAGTTAAATTGGGGGATAGTCTGTGTTGGTACGTGTGAGAGAGATCCACCTTTCCAAGTTGTTGGGGTTCATCTCATACTTCTGAAGGTTTGAGGGTGCTGCCTGTTCCATACTCCCCCTACTCCTCATCTAGCCTTTTAGGGGTACAAACAATAGTAATTGGGGCCTAGTGTGGTTGTGTACGTGCGAGATACATACACTTTTTTTGATCATATTTCCTATTCCGCTATTCAATAAAAACCTTTGAGGATCAATTGAATTGCGGGATAGTCTGTGTCGGTACGTGTGAGAGAGATCCACCTTTCCAAGTTGTTGGGGTTCATCTCATACTTCTGAAGGTTTGAGGGTGCTGCCTGTTCCATACTCCCCCTACTCCTCATCTAGCCTTTTAGGGGTACAAACAATAGTAATTGGGGCCTAGTGTGGTTGTGTACGTGTGATATACATACACTTTTTTTGGATCATATTTTCTATTCCGCTATTTAATCAAAAACCTTTGGGGATCAGTTAAATTGGGGGATAGTCTGTGTTGGTACGTGTGAGAGAGATCCACCTTTCCAAGTTGTTGGGGTTCATCTCATACTTCTGAAGGTTTGAGGGTGCTGCCTGTTCCATACTCCCCCTACTCCTCATCTAGCCTTTTAGGGGTACAAACAATAGTAATTGGGGCCTAGTGTGGTTGTGTACGTGCGAGATACATACACTTTTTTTGATCATATTTCCTATTCCGCTATTCAATAAAAACCTTTGAGGATCAATTGAATTGCGGGATAGTCTGTGTCGGTACGTGTGAGAGAGATCCACCTTTCCAAGTTGTTGGGGTTCATCTCATACTTCTGAAGGTTTGAGGGTGCTGCCTGTTCCATACCCCCCCTACTCCTCATCTAGCCTTTTAGGGGTACAAACAATAGTAATTGGGGCCTAGTGTGGTTGTGTACGTGCGAGATACATACACTTTTTTTGATCATATTTCCTATTCCGCTATTCAATAAAAACCTTTGAGGATCAATTGAATTGCGGGATAGTCTGTGTCGGTACGTGTGAGAGAGATCCACCTTTCCAAGTTGTTGGGGTTCATCTCATACTTCTGAAGGTTTGAGGGTGCTGCCTGTTCCATACCCCCCCTACTCCTCATCTAGCCTTTTAGGGGTACAAACAATAGTAATTGGGGCCTAGTGTGGTTGTGTACGTGCGAGATACATACACTTTTTTTGATCATATTTCCTATTCCGCTATTCAATAAAAACCTTTGAGGATCAATTGAATTGCGGGATAGTCTGTGTCGGTACGTGTGAGAGAGATCCACCTTTCCAAGTTGTTGGGGTTCATCTCATACTTCTGAAGGTTTGAGGGTGCTGCCTGTTCCATACTCCCCCTACTCCTCATCTAGCCTTTTAGGGGTACAAACAATAGTAATTGGGGCCTAGTGTGGTTGTGTACGTGTGATATACATACACTTTTTTTGGATCATATTTTCTATTCCGCTATTTAATCAAAAACCTTTGGGGATCAGTTAAATTGGGGGATAGTCTGTGTTGGTACGTGTGAGAGAGATCCACCTTTCCAAGTTGTTGGGGTTCATCTCATACTTCTGAAGGTTTGAGGGTGCTGCCTGTTCCATACTCCCCCTACTCCTAGCCTTTTAGGGGTACAAACAATAGTAATTGGGGCCTAGTGTGGTTGTGTACGTGTGATATACATACACTTTTTTGGGATCATATTTTCTATTCCGCTATTTAATCAAAAACCTTTGGGGATCAGTTAAATTGGGGGATAGTCTGTGTTGGTACGTGTGAGAGAGATCCACCTTTCCAAGTTGTTGGGGTTCATCTCATACTTCTGAAGGTTTGAGGGTGCTGCCTGTTCCATACTCCCCCTACTCCTAGCCTTTTAGGGGTACAAACAATAGTAATTGGGGCCTAGTGTGGTTGTGTACGTGTGATATACATACACTTTTTTTGGATCATATTTTCTATTCCGCTATTTAATCAAAAACCTTTGGGGATCAGTTAAATTGGGGGATAGTCTGTGTTGGTACGTGTGAGAGAGATCCACCTTTCCAAGTTGTTGGGGTTCATCTCATACTTCTGAAGGTTTGAGGGTGCTGCCTGTTCCATACTCCCCCTACTCCTAGCCTTTTAGGGGTACAAACAATAGTAATTGGGGCCTAGTGTGGTTGTGTACGTGTGATATACATACACTTTTTTGGGATCATATTTTCTATTCCGCTATTTAATCAAAAACCTTTGGGGATCAGTTAAATTGGGGGATAGTCTGTGTTGGTACGTGTGAGAGAGATCCACCTTTCCAAGTTGTTGGGGTTCATCTCATACTTCTGAAGGTTTGAGGGTGCTGCCTGTTCCATACTCCCCCTACTCCTCATCTAGCCTTTTAGGGGTACAAACAATAGTAATTGGGGCCTAGTGTGGTTGTGTACGTGCGAGATACATACACTTTTTTTGATCATATTTCCTATTCCGCTATTCAATAAAAACCTTTGAGGATCAATTGAATTGCGGGATAGTCTGTGTCGGTACGTGTGAGAGAGATCCACCTTTCCAAGTTGTTGGGGTTCATCTCATACTTCTGAAGGTTTGAGGGTGCTGCCTGTTCCATACCCCCCCTACTCCTCATCTAGCCTTTTAGGGGTACAAACAATAGTAATTGGGGCCTAGTGTGGTTGTGTACGTGCGAGATACATACACTTTTTTTGATCATATTTCCTATTCCGCTATTCAATAAAAACCTTTGAGGATCAATTGAATTGCGGGATAGTCTGTGTCGGTACGTGTGAGAGAGATCCACCTTTCCAAGTTGTTGGGGTTCATCTCATACTTCTGAAGGTTTGAGGGTGCTGCCTGTTCCTCATCTAGCCTTTTAGGGGTACAAACAATAGTAATTGGGGCCTAGTGTGGTTGTGTACGTGTGATATACATACACTTTTTTTGGATCATATTTTCTATTCCGCTATTCAATAAAAACCTTTCTAGGGCAAGATCTTAAATTACAGAAATATGAGGAGACCGTCAAATAAGGGCCGTGGCCTGGGTCGTGGTGCTGCTGGTAGAGCTCCTGTTGCAAGGAGAGGACATGGTCGATCTGTGCCAGCTACACGCACAAGTGAAACACCTTCCTCAAGTGTGAGTAGGCGACAGAACCTGCATCAGTATTTGGTAGGGCATCAAACGCCCCTAGAAGTGATGAGGCCAGAACAAGTTGAGGCGATAGTAGATTGGTTTGCTGCTGACAGTGCCTCCAGTTCCTTCACATTGTCTCCCACCCAGTCTACTGCAGAAAGGTCAGAGTTGGCACCTGCAGCCAATGTCCAACCGTCTTTCACCTCACCCCCTTGCAAATCAGGCCAGCAGTCTGAGCCCCAAGCCATACAGCAGTCTCTTATTCTTTTTGAGGACTCTGTCAGCAGGGTTTCCCAGGGCCATCCACCTAGCCCTGCCCCAGAAGTGGAAGAGATTGAGTGCAGCGATGCCCAACCACTTATTTCTCAAGATGAGTACATGCAAGGATCATCGCAGCACGTCTCCGATGATGACGAAACGCAGGTGCCAACTGCTGCGGCGTTCAGCATTGTGGAGACCGACAAGGAGGGCAGGGGTGAAGACTGGGTGGAAGATGATGTGGAGGACGATGAGGTCCTCGACCCCACATGGAATGAACGTCATGCAGGTGACCTGAGTAGTTTGGAGGAAGAGGCGGTGGTCGCACAGAGCCACCAGCACAGCAGAAGAGGGAGCAGGGTGCAGAAGCGGAGCGGCCGTGCCCTAGACACTACGCCCGCTACTGCCCAACGCAGCAAGGGAACGAGCGCACCAAAGTCAGCTCAAAGGAGTTCTCTAGCGTGGAAGTTCTTTAGAAAATGTGCTGATGACAGGACACGAGTGGTTTGCACCCTGTGCAATCAGAGCTTGAAGCGAGGCATGAACCTTCTCAACCTGAGCACAACCTGCATGATCAGGCATCTAAGTGCAAAGCACGAGCTGCAGTGGAGTACACACCTTCAAAACCAAGAAACGTCTCTGGCTCATCCTGCTTCCTCTTCTGCTGCAGTCTCGGCCGCTCCAGCCACATCTGTAGTGATACCGGCACCTGCCACCCCGCAAACAGACGATCTGTCAGCAACACCACCACCTGGGTCACCAACAACCATCTCCACAATGTCCCGTGGAAGCGTTCAGCTTTCCATCTCCCAAACACTTGAGAGGAAGAGGAAGTACCCCCCTACCCACCCGCGATCCCTGGCCCTGAATGCCAGCATTTCAAAATTATTGGCCTTTGAAATGCTGTCATTCCGTCTGGTGGAGACGCACAGTTTTAAAAACCTTATGTCGGTGGCTGTCCCACGGTACGTCGTGCCCAGCCGCCACTACTTTTCCAGGCAAGCCATCCCTTCCCTGCACAACCAAGTGGGGGAAAATATCAGGTGTGCACTGCGCAACGCCATCTGTGCCAAGGTCCACCTAACTACGGATACGTGGACCAGTAAGCACGGTCAGGGGCGTTATATCTCCCTAACGGCACACTGGGTAAATGCAGTGGCGGATGGGCCTGAGGCGGATAGCAATTTGGCGCATGTCCTTCCACCACCGAGGATTGCAGGGCGCTTCAGTTTGCCTCCTGTTCGTAACTCCTCCTACTCCGCTTCCTCATCCTCTACCGCCTCCTCATCCGGACAGCGTAACACCTTCACCACCAACTTCAGCACGGCCAGGGGTAAACGACAGCAGGCAGTTTTACAACTTGCCTGTTTGGGGGACAAACCACACACCGCGCAGGAGTTGTGGAGGAGCATGGAACAGCAGACAAATGAGTGGTTGCTGCCAGCGAGCCTCAAGCCCGGCCTGGTGGTGTGTGATAACGGGCGAAATCTCATAGCAGCTCTGGGCCTAGCCGGTTTGACGCACATCCCTTGCCTGGCGCATGTGCTGAATTTGGTGGTGCAGAGGTTCCTTAAAAACTACCCCGATATGTCAGAGCTGCTGCAGAAAGTGCGGGCCGTTTGTGCGCACTTTCGGCGTTCTCACCCTGCTGCTGCTCGCCTGGCAGCGCTGCAGCGTAACTTCGGCCTTCCCGCTCACCGCCTCATATGTGACGTGCCCACAAGGTGGAACTCCACCTTGCACATGCTGGAAAGACTGTGCGAGCAGCAGCAGGCCATAGTGGAGTTTCAGCTGCAGCACGCACGCGTGAGTCGCTCTGCGGAACAGCACCACTTCACCACCAATAACTGGGCCTCCATGCGAGACCTGTGTGCCTTGTTGCGCTGTTTTGAGTACTCCACCAACATGGCCAGTGGCAATGACGCCGTTCTCAGCTTAACTATCCCACTTCTATGCCTCCTTGAAAAAACAATTCGGGCGATGATGGAAGAGGATGTGGCACAGGATGAGGAGGAGGAGGAGGATGAAGAGGTAACATTTCCAAGGCTTTCAGGGCAGTCATTCGCAAGGGGCTCCGAGGGTGGGTTCCTGCACACGCAAACGCCAGGGACGCAATTGTCCAGCAGGGGCACAGTTCTGGAGGATGAGGAGGATGAGGAGGAGGAGGAGCTGGAGGAGGAGATGGAACCATGTTCACAGCAGGGTGGCACCCAGGCCAGCTCATGGCCATCACTGGTGCGTGGCTGGGGGGATACAGAGGACACGGACGATACACCTCCCACAGAGGACAGCCTTTCGTCGCCTCTGGGCAGCCTGGCACACATGAGCGATTACATGCTGCAGTGTCTCCACAACGACCGCCGAGTTGCCCACATTCTAACTTGTGCTGATTACTGGGTGGCCACGCTGCTGGATCCCCGTTACAAGGACAACGTACCGTCCTTAATTCACTCACTGGAGCGCGATCGCAAGATGCGCGAGTACAAGCGCACGCTGGTAGACGCCATGCTGCTGGCATTCCCATCTGACAGCGGGGCCACAGTGGAAGCACAAGGCAGAGGAGGAGGAGGAGGAGGTCGCCAACGCAACCAGGGCACCGCCAGCACCTCAGAAGGCAGGGTTAGCATGGCCGAAATGTGGAAAAGCTTTGTCAGCACGCCACAACAAACAGCAGCACCAGCAGCTCAGATGGAACGTCTTAGCAGGAGGCAGCATTTTACCAACATGGTGGAGCAGTATGTGTGCACACGCCTACATGTAGTGAATGACGGGTCTGCCCCCTTCAACTTCTGGGTCTCCAAATTGGGCACATGGCCTGAGCTTGCCCTTTACGCCTTGGAGGTGCTGGCGTGCCCTGCAGCCAGTGTATTATCTGAACGGGTATTTAGCACGGCTGGGGGCGTTATAACAGACAAGCGCAGCCGCCTGTCCAGAGACAATGTGGACAAGCTCACGTTCATTAAAATGAACCAGGCATGGATCCCACGGGACTTTTCCGTACCTTATGCAGAATAGCAATGGATACCGACCTTACCCACCCATTGTTCCATTTTTGCTCTTTCTCACTCTTTTGGGGTGTACCCTCATTTAAAATTTTTGAAAAGAAGCAGTGTTGGCTACCTCGTCCTCCTCCTCAGGGCCAGATTAATGTAGGGGCTATTGGAGCTGCAGCTCCAGGCCCCTACCTTTTATATAGGCCCCGGGTTGGCCATATTCACTGTTACCGCTCTTCTGTCACTTGTAAACACAGAAGTCTGGCTTCTATGCTCGCTTCCCCAGGCAGCACCCTCAGAACCTCCCCACACAGCGTGAAGGCCGGACAAGGAGGGACAGTTGGCGATGCATGGATGTGTTTATGGGCTTCAGAGACAGCATCCCATGTTGAATTAGGCATGCATGGCTGCACCCTTCCTCCTCTGGGTGCATGGCAAGGCACGGCCCTTAAGGCCCTTCAAAATCCTCAGCACCAAGCCCATGATGCTGTTAATCCGGCCCTGGTCCTCCTCCACCGCCGCTTCCACCTACACCGCCCATAGGTGTGCGCAGCCTATTGCATTAAGGTGTGCACCCCAAAGTTGAAATACACATGCATGTGTTTGCCAGCAGGGAGAGTAATGTATCGGGGCCATGTACCTGTAGGCAAGGAGAAATAGAGCAGAGCAGGTCCCAGGGAGATCTTTCCCATCTCCTCACTGGCAATGCTATGTGCCCTAGGTGATTAGGGTGTGCCCAGGCACACCCAGCACACCCTGTGCGCACGCCTATGTCACCGCCACATCCACCACCACCTCAACCTCCCTCCTACTCCATATGGGCCTCGTCCTTCAGAGATGAAGAAGAACATTGTTTTATTTTTCTGTTTTTTTTTTGTTGTTTTAAGTTATTTCCCTATCCACATTTGTTTGCAGAGCACTTGCCATGCTCTTAATTACGTTTTGCTGCCATTTGCAGCACTCTAGCCCTTTCCTTTGGTGTTTTAGAGCCATTTTAGTGCCTTAAAGTTCGGGTCCCCATTGACTTCAATGGGGTTCGGTGTCCGGGAAAAGTTCGGTAAAAGTCCGGGACACGGACCCGGACTTTTTTTTAAAGTTCGGCCGAACCCGTCGAACACGGACATCTAGGTGTTCGCTCAACCCTAGTCCTTACCATCTGCACTATACTTGACATCAGAACCTATCTGCTTACCATCACCTGCAACTCTCCTAATACTACTCTTAGTGCTCACCATACAATTGCCTGTCTCTCATCTATACATTCTCATATATTCTATCCCTCCATTAAACATCTGATTGAGTATATGTATATTGCATAACAGGCTGTGCACTGTGATGAAGTCCTGAGAGTTGGATATGTTTGTTCAACAGAATCTCTACAAGGCTACTGAGTGTAATAATTCTGCAGCTGTAAATCCATCCACTAACAAAAACGCATGAACGTTACAGACAGGAAGTCATCTCCTTTCACACTAGGTCAGACCAAATATCACCTCCACAGGAAATGCCTCTAGGTGTATAAAGCCAATCCTCTCATGGACATATTAATATCACCATCGGCACATGTAAGAAGAAAAAACTCCTCATGGTGCAGTATAGCTTAACACAGGTAATATTTAATGGAAAAAGCCAATAAAACACTCAGATTTAAGTAGATAAGCCAGGCATCAAGGTAAATATCATTTGTTAGTTCACTCTAAAAATATAACACCAGACAAATTTCATTTTTGTTAGAACTTATCTATTGTTTTAGAAGATACTTTTTTTCTATTTAAAGACAGTTATTATTTACAGCTCATTGGTACAGCAATGGGTTCTAACCTAGCCCCCCATATAATTACTTTATGGACAATGCATTAATATACCATTCCAAACTATTTATCCAACACTGTACCTGTTGGTGCAGATTTATCGATGATACATTCGCAGTATGGGAGGGTCACATGGACACATTGCTTATATTCAATATGTATCTAAATTCTTTAATAACTGGGTTAAAATTCAATATGTCTATGAGCAGGACAAAAATACCTTTCTTAGATACTTCAAAAATCCATGACCAATCTATCACCAGTGACTTATATACTAAACCTACCGATCATAATCAATCATTATTATACTCTAGTTTTCACCCTCCAGGTGTTTTTAAATCTATTCCTGCAGCCAGTTTTCACAAATATCTTGTATTGTTAGTGATTCCAGCACACATGATGTTAGATTGGATGAAATGGAGAACAAAGTCTGACAGCAAGGTTATCCTCATAGAGAAATAAAAAAGGCTAGAAATGCTCTTACTTAGGTAAAAATGAAACAGTCGTGTCCCTGGAGGTTGCCTTTCATCTCCCAATTCCATCCCTTCTCTAATCATGTGTTTAATATCATTAGGAAACACTGGTCTATTTTAACCAGTGGATATCCCTCTGTATAGGAATTTTGTTCTCCACCTTTACCTTCCTACCGCAAGGGATATACTATTAATATGATAAATTAGTTAAAGCAAATCATTTTTATCCACCAGTTCCACCTAATACATTTTTAGGTCCTCAGAATTTTGGTTCTTATACTTGTCTTAGTTGCATGCATTGTAATAGTATGATAAAGGGTAAATCCTTTTCCCATCCACATCAGGGCTATAATATCAATATTAAGAACCAATATACATGTCAATCTTTCTATGAAGTTTACCTTATAAAATATCCTTGTTGTTTGTTACATAAATGAAAAATGACACAAAAGGTGAAGGATAGAATTGGTAGGCATAAGTACTTCATAAGGAATAAACTTACTAAACTTCCCTTAGCTAGACACTTTGTGGAGAAGGGTCATTGCATTTCACAATTAAAATGTATGATAATAGATGGAATACCTAGAAATAGACGAGAAGGCAACAGCGCATTAACCTTGAGAAAACGAGAAGTGTATTGGATACATTGTTTAAATACACTACATCCTTATGGGTTGAATTCTGATTTTTAATAGAACCATTTTCTTTAATAGATTTGGTTGACAGATGTATATAATAGTTTTGGTTGTATGATTATTATAAATTAATTTTAATTACAGGTGTTTTCTTGCAGTGTATCCTGTTTGAGTGGAGGAGTTCAATCACACCTGTTTACCCATCACTTTGTACATTCCATATGCTATTCAATTGTCTTCTTTCCATGTAATTGATTAATTGATTCCAGATGCCTATTTGGTTATATATGACACACAGTAGTTATTCATTGTTAGATGTGTTCTACTCTGAGGAAGGGCGTTATTGGTGCAGCCCAAAACTGTTAATAGGGAACACTTTTGTTACTTTTTTGGTATGATTTAATTTTCTTTAAATACATTTTATGTTGAAGCAATCCTTCTCTTGGATTTTGCTATATATGGCCGGTGGGATGGCCTGATTGCTCGGCACTTCAAACCTACTGTGTTGCACTTCACCTATAACTTTGCGATATATATATATATATATATATATATATATATAGTTGATGTTTTGCTTGCTGCCACTTTTAAATAAAATGGAAGTATCAACCTTATAGAGGGAACACCCATAACTATAAATGTCCCACTCCATGTAGCAGGTAAAATAAATTAGTGTATAGCTTAGGGAGCTTCACAGCACATGTGCAACATTATAGAGGGTGGCTTCTGCTTCAGAAGGAGTAGGCATTTTAGAACATAAAGAAGGCTGGGAAGGAAGGTATTTTATTTTTTTACACTGAAAGGCAAAATTATCCCTCAACTGCCCTATTGTGCTACAAGCATTTTGTCTAATGCTTTTAGCCAAATATTTTTTTCTCAGAGAATAGGTGCAGGAAGTCCCAATCCCCACGCCAATTCTTTGCCCCCAACGCCACCTCCCTCAGAGGAGAGGAAGTAAACAGCTCCAAATAATAGATGAGGTCAAGGCTCAGAATTGCGTATGACACAAGTCGCAAAGCTCAGGAATGTGTAACACACAGAGTACAGAACTCACGAGTGTATAACACACAGGGCAGAGGGGTCAGAGGGAGGTGTGTATTGTGCAGTGCTGAGGAGTACCTATTGCACAGTATGCAGAAAAAAAATCAGCACGAGGTACAGTACTTACATTCAAAGTGAAGTGCCTCTTGTGCTACTTGCTGCTGTTTTAGTTGAAATTTGAAGTCCTCTGTCCCCGTGAAAAGTCTCTCAGCTCTATTAACCCTTGCAGCACTGGAATATCCCAGCAGAATATAGACAGGGCACTAACAGTTTGTCTAAACCTACCTTTAAAAAGAACATAGCCAAAGACTACTTGGTAACGAGAAAATGTTGAGACAATAAACAGTTTGGTCGGCATTGTGTAACTATAATACTATACTATACAGTATATATACTATACTGTATATACTATACAGAGCAGGAGACTAAAATGTATGGAATGTAGTGGTTTAAAGTAGGGGTGGACCGATATGTTTTTTTTCAGGGCCGATACTGATAACGTATCGGTATCGGCCGATATGGGCCGATATTTTGTACATTTAACGTTTTGAAAAATAAAGACAATTTTTAACACAAATCTGGTACTGAACATGTTAATTTTTGTTTAATGCTTAATGGCTGGCTGGCTTGCTGGCACCCTGTGGTGGGTGGCTGGCTGGCACCCTGTGGTGGGTGGCTGGCTGTCTGGCACCCTGTTGTGGGTGGTTGGCTTGCTGTCTCCTTGTGGTAGATGGCTAGCTGGCTGGCACCCTGCAGTGGGTGGCTTGCTGGGTGTCACCCTCTGATGGGTGGCTGGCTGGCACCCAGTGATGGGTGGGTGACTTGCTCAGGGCTTGTTGGTGGCTGGCACAGTGCCTGTGGGTGGCTGGCTCACTGGTACAGTGCCTGTGGCTGGCTGGTACAGGGCCTGTGGATGTGGGTGGCTGGCTGGCACTGGGCTGCTGTGGGTGGGACTAGTCCTGACTCCAGACGAGGTTGTCCAAGGTGAGGGAGGCAGCCTGAGAAGGCAGAATGACGTCACAAAAATATCGGCAATATCGGCCATTTCCGGGGAAAGTGCATATCTGCCCCCGATATATAGGCATTGCCACTAAAATGTATTTAATGTGCAGTACAGCATACATAATGTAGGGCTCAGGAATATGTAATGTTACATAGTTACATATTTTGTGAGGTTGAAAAAAGACATCAGTCCATCCAGTTCAACCTATGATGTGCGTGTGTTTGCTGTTAACCGTACATTGTATACCCCTGTATGTTGCTCTCTTTAAGGTGCCCATCTAATAATTTTTTTAAACTATCGATGCTCCCTGCTGATACTACTGCTCGTGGAAGAGAATTCCACATTCTTACTGCTCTGACAGTAAAGAACCACTTACGTATTTTAAGGTTAAACCGTTTTTCCTCTAGTTTTAGGGAGTGGCCATGTGTCTTATTGTATTCCCTTTCTCTAAAAAGTTTGTTCCTTATGCTAGGGTCATCACCAGTATAGTATTTGTACATTGATATCATATCCCCTCTCAAGCGTCTATTCTCCAGAGAGAATGAGTTCCATGCTTGTAGTCTTTCCTCATAGCTGAGGTCCTCCATTCCCCTAATTATTTTTGTTGCCCTTCTCTGGACTCTCTCCAGTTCCAGCACATCCTTCCTGAGGACCGGTGCCCAGAACTGGACGGAATACTCCAGATGTGGCCGGACCAGAGTCTTGTAGAGTGGGTGAATAATCTCTTTATTTCTGGAGTGAATCCCCTTTTTTATACATGCCAGTATTCTGTTGGCTTTGCTTGCAGTGGCTTGACATTGCATGCCACTGCCAAACCTGTTGTCCACTAGTACCCCAAGGTCCTTTTCCATCTTAGATTCACCCAGAGGTTCCCCCCCTAGTGAGTAGCTTGCTTTCGTGTTCTGACGCCCAAGTGCATTGCTTTACATTTTTCAACATTAAACCTCATCTGCCATGTAGTTGCCCACCCCATTATTTTGTTCAGGTCTGCTTGTAAGGTTTCCACATCCTGCATAGAAGATATTGGCATGCTTAATTTAGTATCATCCGCAAATACCGAGATTGTGCTAGATATCCCCTCCTCTAGGTTGTTTATAAATGAAACAGGATTGGTCGCAGGGCAGAGCCTTGGGGGACCCCACTTTCCACAACCCCCCAATCCGAGTACTCCCCATTTATCACCACTAGACTCACCCCTAGAGCCAGTTCTCTATCCAGGTACTCGTCCTATGGTCCATACCTATGTACCTTAGTTTGTACAGTAAGCGTTTGAGGGGAACGGTGTCAAATGCCTTTGCAAAGTCCAGATATACCACATCCACAGGCCTTCTTTTATCTAGATGGCCACTCACTTCCTCGTAGAAGGTTAATAGATTGGTCTGGCAAGAACGATTTTTTCATGAATCCATGCTGATTGCTACTAATAATACAGTTTTCATTACTAAAGTCTTGTATGTAGACTCCCCCTCCAAAATCTTTCAGACTACAGATGTTAGGCTGACAGGTCTATAGTTACCCGGGATATATCTCGGCCCTTTTTTAAATATTGGTACCACGTTGGCTTTTTTCCAATCAGCTTGCACCATACCCTTCTGTAGACTATCCTTAAAGATCAAGAATAATGATCTGGCTATCACTTGGCTGAGCTCTTTAAAGCGGAGTTCCGGGCACAGAAGTAATTTTTTAATAAACATACCCACGGGACAGTCAGGGCTAGCACATTCCACAATGGCTAGCCTCTGATCTGTCCCGGTTCACACTTACCTTTTAGAAGAAATACTTACTTATAAAATTTCTTCCACAGCGTTTCCATCTCTCTTGTGGGCAGCTGAAGCCGGCGCGGTCCTCTTCTGTGTCTTCTTCCGCGTCTTCTTGTCCCAGAATGCGCCTGCACCGGCCCCTCTCGTCACTTCCGGTGCAGCGCCGCATTCCTCCACAGCTTCTGGGCATGCCCAGAAGCTGTTAAGCAAGGGAATGCGGCGTCGCCCGGAAGTGACGAGCGGGGCCGGTGCCGTCGCATTGATTCCTGGGAGCGATGACGTTCAGCTCCCAGGAATCATCGCGAGACAGGAAGTGACGGGGTGAGCCGCGGCGCTGAGGGAGGAAGTACTCTGAGGTGAGTATTTACGATCTTCAATTACAAGGTGAGTAAACAAAAAAAAAAAAAAAAAATAACTATCCAATTCCTTTTCAGGTAATGTCGAACTAGCGGAGGGGCACAAAAAAAAAATATCGTTTTTGTGCCCAGAACTCCGCTTTAAGAACCCTCGGGTGCAAGCCATCCGGTACCGGTGATTTATTTATGTTAAATTTCTCCAATTTAGTTCTTAGTCTGAAATATATATAGAGAAGATTCAGCGCTGAATAAACAAAGACATAAGACCAGCAGCTAACACTCAAGGGTAATCCAACACCTTCAATAAATAAGTATATAATAGTGTAGCGCAGTCTAATAGCAATAAATAACAATCTTTTTAAAAGCCAATAATAATAAAAAACATATAATGGATAAAAAGAAGTTCATAAGGTGGTAAAAAGACGGTAAAAACAAAGTCCACTAGTGATCCGGTGAATAGACAATAAGTGTGACTTCAGTGCTCATAAGATCCCGTCACCCGGCATTATCTGCCTCTCACCTCCAGAACTTGACCCCACAGGGTCAAAAAGCATGAAGCAATCTCCACGATGTAAAGCCAATGAACTCAGTAAACCGGACCACAGCCTCCAGCAAACGCCTGCACTGATGATTTATGGGGTAAAGGGTACACCTTCCCAATCCACTCCGAATCATAAAAATAGAAGGAAACAATCTAGTGCTCTCTGTTGCGGCAATAACACTTTATTTTGCTCAAAAATATTGCACTTACATGAATCCCGAATATTGCAGGCATAGATAAGGAGAGCGAGCAGCGTGCTGGATGGTGCCTGGTTCCTGGTTCCCGAGTAGTTTGTTGGCCGTAGGACCGTGTGACCAATCCCCCGTACGCGTTACGTCAAGTGGGCGTAGACTTCTTCAGCGGGGATGCTGATAGGTCAATGGTCCGGTTCTTTATACACTAACTGGGTGCCGTCTCCTACGTCATGTCCGGCGTTTCACCATCGCCATGGAGACTGTATACTTCTCCAGACAGGAAGCGGAAAGGCATACCCGATCGGAATGTTTACTTGGCAGAAGCCTAAGCTACATGTATTGCCACGGAGATAACAACTCATCTCCAATCACAGAACGATCTTTTAACATAATAGGCTATAATCCCTACATTTATAAGGATAGATGTTGCCTCACGTTTGTTTATTACTAAAAAAACCTCTTCTTTACAACTTTTCAAACTTTAATCAATCACTGATTTCTATTATGGTCAATCGGACCTAACGGCCATAATAGCAACCAAGCACCAGGTGGCAGCACTTTGCTTACTCTTAAAGGAGACAATGCCACATGCAATAATATACATAAAAACCACATTACAATATATACAATTAAATACATATACCCTAAAATTTTATAATAAAACATTATAAATCTAAAATCAAGTAAAATCAAATGAAAATGACCATAAAAACTCATCTGTCAGAAATAAAACAATTAAGATCAAAATCAACATTCAAACCCAAAGGAGTTAAAACCTTAGCCTCGTAAATCCAAAAGGATTCACGACGACTAAGTTGTCTTATAAAATTACCACCCCTCCAATGGTAGCTGACTTTTTCAATCCCCCAGAATTTTAAAGTGCTTGGATTTTTATGGTGGTAATTTTTAAAGTGCCTAGAAACACTATGGGTAGTAAGTCCCTTACGTATGTTGTTAACATGTTCTCCAACTCTTACATGTAGAGCTCTTGAAGTGCGACCAATGTATTGTAACCCACAGTCACACTCTAACATGTAAACCACGCCTTGCGTGGCACATGTTATTAAGTTCTTAATATCGTAACTTTTTTGTGTGACTGTGGATACAAAATTCTTGCGCTTTTTAATGTTTTTCCTACAACTTTTGCAAGTTGCGCACTTCCCACATGCATAGAACCCTGCCAAGAAAGGGAAAATACCACTGTTTTTTACCCGGGGTGGGTCAACTACTCCTGGGGCTACTTTGTCTCTTAAGGAGGGGGCTTTCCTGTAAACAAATTTGGGCTGTTCTGACAAGACAGGGCCCAAAATCCTGTCCTCTTTAAGAATAGCCCAATGTTTACGGACAATTTTCTCAACTTTTTTGTGTTGAATGTTGAAGTCCAAAACTAGTCGAAACTGTGTATCAGTTTCCTTAGAACGGGAGTTCTCCAAGAGGCGATTTCGGTCTGTATTCTTAACCCATTCAAGTTCTTTCTTTACATCTTTTTTGTCATACCCCTTTTCCAAAAATCTTCCTGTTAGGGTGTTGGATTGTGCAATAAAATCATCCTCGGAGGTACAATTGCGCCTTAAGCGCGTAAATTGTCCGCGAGGGATATTGCACAACCACTGTCTGTGATGGCAACTGTCAAGGGGGATAAAAGAATTTCTATCTGTGGGTTTAAAATAGTTACGAGTTTTAAAACCGCCAACTATTTTAAACCCACAGATAGAAATTCTTTTATCCCCCTTGACAGTTGCCATCACAGACAGTGGTTGTGCAATATCCCTCGCGGACAATTTACGCGCTTAAGGCGCAATTGTACCTCCGAGGATGATTTTATTGCACAATCCAACACCCTAACAGGAAGATTTTTGGAAAAGGGGTATGACAAAAAAGATGTAAAGAAAGAACTTGAATGGGTTAAGAATACAGACCGAAATCGCCTCTTGGAGAACTCCCGTTCTAAGGAAACTGATACACAGTTTCGACTAGTTTTGGACTTCAACATTCAATACAAAAAAGTTGAGAAAATTGTCCGTAAACATTGGGCTATTCTTAAAGAGGACAGGATTTTGGGCCCTGTCTTGTCAGAACAGCCCAAATTTGTTTACAGGAAAGCCCCCTCCTTAAGAGACAAAGTAGCCCCAGGAGTAGTTGACCCACCCCGGGTAAAAAACAGTGGTATTTTCCCTTTCTTGGCAGGGTTCTATGCATGTGGGAAGTGCGCAACTTGCAAAAGTTGTAGGAAAAACATTAAAAAGCGCAAGAATTTTGTATCCACAGTCACACAAAAAAGTTACGATATTAAGAACTTAATAACATGTGCCACGCAAGGCGTGGTTTACATGTTAGAGTGTGACTGTGGGTTACAATACATTGGTCGCACTTCAAGAGCTCTACATGTAAGAGTTGGAGAACATGTTAACAACATACGTAAGGGACTTACTACCCATAGTGTTTCTAGGCACTTTAAAAATTACCACCATAAAAATCCAAGCACTTTAAAATTCTGGGGGATTGAAAAAGTCAGCTACCATTGGAGGGGTGGTAATTTTATAAGACAACTTAGTCGTCGTGAATCCTTTTGGATTTACGAGGCTAAGGTTTTAACTCCTTTGGGTTTGAATGTTGATTTTGATCTTAATTGTTTTATTTCTGACAGATGAGTTTTTATGGTCATTTTCATTTGATTTTACTTGATTTTAGATTTATAATGTTTTATTATAAAATTTTAGGGTATATGTATTTAATTGTATATATTGTAATGTGGTTTTTATGTATATTATTGCATGTGGCATTGTCTCCTTTAAGAGTAAGCAAAGTGCTGCCACCTGGTGCTTGGTTGCTATTATGGCCGTTAGGTCCGATTGACCATAATAGAAATCAGTGATTGATTAAAGTTTGAAAAGTTGTAAAGAAGAGGTTTTTTTAGTAATAAACAAACGTGAGGCAACATCTATCCTTATAAATGTAGGGATTATAGCCTATTATGTTAAAAGATCGTTCTGTGATTGGAGATGAGTTGTTATCTCCGTGGCAATACATGTAGCTTAGGCTTCTGCCAAGTAAACATTCCGATCGGGTATGCCTTTCCGCTTCCTGTCTGGAGAAGTATACAGTCTCCATGGCGATGGTGAAACGCCGGACATGACGTAGGAGACGGCGCCCAGTTAGTGTATAAAGAACCGGACCATTGACCTATCAGCATCCCCGCTGAAGAAGTCTACGCCCACTTGACGTAACGCGTACGGGGGATTGGTCACACGGTCCTACAGCCAACAAACTACTCGGGAACCAGGAACCAGGCACCATCCAGCACGCTGCTCGCTCTCCTTATCTATGCCTGCAATATTCGGGATTCATGTAAGTGCAATATTTTTGAGCAAAATAAAGTGTTATTGCCGCAACAGAGAGCACTAGATTGTTTCCTTCTATTTTTATGATTCGGAGTGGATTGGGAAGGTGTACCCTTTACCCCATAAATCATCAGTGCAGGCGTTTGCTGGAGGCTGTGGTCCGGTTTACTGAGTTCATTGGCTTTACATCGTGGAGATTGCTTCATGCTTTTTGACCCTGTGGGGTCAAGTTCTGGAGGTGAGAGGCAGATAATGCCGGGTGACGGGATCTTATGAGCACTGAAGTCACACTTATTGTCTATTCACCGGATCACTAGTGGACTTTGTTTTTACCGTCTTTTTACCACCTTATGAACTTCTTTTTATCCATTATATGTTTTTTATTATTATTGGCTTTTAAAAAGATTGTTATTTATTGCTATTAGACTGCGCTACACTATTATATACTTAGTTCTTAGTCTATCTACTGTTACCCACGACGGTACTTCCTGAGGTGTATTATTTAGTTTAGCATGTAATGTAAAACACATTGTACAGAGTGCAGTATTCAGGAGTAGGGTTGAGCGGACACCTAGATGTCCGTGTTCGACGGGTTCGGCCGAACTTTAAAAAAAAGTCCGGGTCCGTGTCCCGGACTTTTACCGAACTTTTCCCGGACACCGAACCCCATTGAAGTCAATGGGGACCCGAACTTTAAGGCACTAAAATGGCTCTAAAACACCAATGGAAAGGGCTAGAGTGCTGCAAATGGCAGCAAAACGTAGTTAAGAGCATGGCAAGTGCTCTGCAAACAAATGTGTATAGGGAAATAACTTAAAACAACAAAAAAAAACCAGAAAAATAAAACAATGTTCTTCATCTCTGAAGGACGAGGCCCATATGGAGTAGGAGGGAGGTTGAGGTGGTGGTGGATGTGGCGGTGTCATAGGCGTGCGCACAGGGTGTGCCTGGTGTACCTGGGCACACCCTAATCACCTAGGGCACATAGCATTATCGCTCTGTTTGCCAGTGAGGAGATGGGAAAGATCTCCCTCGCACCTGCTCTGCTCTATTTCTCTTTGCCAGCAGGGAGAGTAATGTATCGGGGCCATGTACATGTAGGCAAACACATGCATGTGTATTTCAACTTTGGGGTGCACACCCTAATGCAATAGGATGCGCACACCTATGGGCGGTGTAGGTGGAAGCGGCGGTGGAGGAGGACCAGGGCCGGATTAAGAGCATCATGGTCTTGGTGCTGAGGATTTTGAAGGGCCTTAAGGGCTGTGCCTTGGCATGCACCCAGAGGAGGAAGGGTGCAGCCATGCATGCCTAATTCAACATGGGATGCTGTCTCTGAAGCCCATAAACACATCCATGCATCGGCAACTGTCCCTCCTTGTCTGGCCTTCGCGCTGTGTGGGGAGGTTCTGAGGGTGCTGCCTAGGGAAGCGAGCATAGAAGCCAGACTTCTGTGTTTACAAGTGACAGAAGAGCGGTCACAGTGAATATGGCCAACCCGGGGCCTATATAAAAGGTAGGGGCCTGCATGGAGCTGCAGCTCCAATAGCCCCTACGTTAATCTGGCCCTGAGGAGGAGGATGAGGTAGCCAACACTGCTTCTTTTCACAAATTTTAAATGAGGGTACACCCCAAAAGAGTGAGAAAGAGCAAAAATGGAACAATGGCTGGGTAAGGTCGGTATCCATTGCTATTCTGCACAAGGTACGGAAAAGTCCCGTGGGATCCATGCCTGGTTCATTTTAATGAACGTGAGCTTGTCCACATTGTCTCTGGACAGGCGGCTGCGCTTGTCTGTTATAACACCCCCAGCCGTGCTAAATACCCGTTCAGATAATACACTGGCTGCAGGGCACGCCAGCACCTCCAAGGCGTAAAGGGCAAGCTCAGGCCATGTGCCCAATTTGGAGACCCAGAAGTTGAAGGGGGCAGACCCCTCATTCACTACATGTAGGCGTGTGCACACATACTGCTCCACCATGTTGGTAAAATGCTGCCTCCTGCTAAGACGTTCCATCTGAGCTGCTGGTGCTGCTGTTTGTTGTGGCGTGCTGACAAAGCTTTTCCACATTTCGGCCATGCTAACCCTGCCTTCTGAGGTGCTGGCGGTGCCCTGGTTGAGTTGGCGACCTCCTCCTCCTCCTCCTCCTCTGCCTTGTGCTTCCACTGTGGCCCCGCTGTCAGATGGGAATGCCAGCAGCATCTCGTCTACCAGCGTGCGCTTGTACTCGCGCACCTTGCGATCGCGCTCCAGTGAGTGAATTAAGGACGGTACGTTGTCATTGTAAAGGGGATCCAGCAGCGTGGCCACCCAGTAATCAGCACAAGTTAGAATGTGGGCAACTCGGCGGTCGTTGTGGAGACACTGCAGCATGTAATCGCTCATGTGTGCCAGGCTGCCCAGAGGCGACGAAAGGCTGTCCTCTGTGGGAGGTGTATCGTCCGTGTCCTCTGTAGTCTCGCATGGAGGCCCAGTTATTGGTGGTGAAGTGGTGCTGTTCCGCAGAGCGACTCACGCGTGCGTGCTGCAGCTGAAACTCCACTATGGCCTGCTGCTGCTCGCACAGTCTTTCCAGCATGTGCAAGGTGGAGTTCCACCTTGTGGGCACGTCACATATGAGGCGGTGAGCGGGAAGGCCGAAGTTACGCTGCAGCGCTGCCAGGCGAGCAGCAGCAGGGTGAGAACGCCGAAAGTGCGCACAAACGGCCCGCACTTTCTGCAGCAGCTCTGACATATCGGGGTAGTTTTTAAGGAACCTCTGCACCACCAAATTCAGCACATGCGCCAGGCAAGGGATGTGCGTCAAACCGGCTAGGCCCAGAGCTGCTATGAGATTTCTCCCATTATCGCACACCACCAGGCCGGGCTTGAGGCTCGCTGGCAGCAACCACTCATTTGTCTGCTGTTCCATGCTCCTCCACAACTCCTGCGCGGTGTGTGGTTTGTCCCCCAAACAGGCAAGTTGTAAAACTGCCTGCTGTCGTTTACCCCTGGCCGTGCTGAAGTTGGTGGTGAAGGTGTTACGCTGTCCGGATGAGGAGGCGGTAGAGGATGAGGAAGCGGAGTAGGAGGAGTTAGGAACAGGAGGCAAACTGAAGCGCCCTGCAATCCTCGGTGGTGGAAGGACATGCGCCAAATTGCTATCCGGCTCAGGCCCATCCGCCACTGCATTTACCCAGTGTGCCGTTAGGGAGATATAACGCCCCTGACCGTGCTTACTGGTCCACGTATCGGTAGTTAGGTGGACCTTGGCACAGATGGCGTTGCGCAGTGCACACCTGATTTTTTCCCCCACTTGGTTGTGCAGGGAAGGGATGGCTTGCCTGGAAAAGTAGTGGCGGCTGGGCACGACGTACTGTGGGACAGCCACCGACATAAGGTTTTTAAAACTGTGCGTCTCCACCAGACGGAATGACAGCATTTCAAAGGCCAATAATTTTGAAATGCTGGCATTCAGGGCCAGGGATCGCGGGTGGGTAGGGGGGTACTTCCTCTTCCTCTCAAGTGTTTGGGAGATGGAAAGCTGAACGCTTCCACGGGACATTGTGGAGATGGTTGTTGGTGACCCAGGTGGTGGTGTTGCTGACAGATCGTCTGTTTGCGGGGTGGCAGGTGCCGGTATCACTACAGATGTGGCTGGAGCGGCCGAGACTGCAGCAGAAGAGGAAGCAGGATGAGCCAGAGACGTTTCTTGGTTTTGAAGGTGTGTACTCCACTGCAGGTCGTGCTTTGCACTTAGATGCCTGATCATGCAGGTTGTGCTCAGGTTGAGAAGGTTTATGCCTCGCTTCAAGCTCTGATTGCACAGGGTGCAAACCACTCGTGTCCTGTCATCAGCACATTTTCTAAAGAACTTCCACGCTAGAGAACTCCTTTGAGCTGACTTTGGTGCGCTCGTTCCCTTGCTGCGTTGGGCAGTAGCGGGCGTAGTGTCTAGGGCATGGCCGCTCCGCTTCTGCACCCTGCTCCCTCTTCTGCTGTGCTGGTGGCTCTGTGCGACCACCGCCTCTTCCTCCAAACTACTCAGGTCACCTGCATGACGTTCATTCCATGTGGGGTCGAGGACCTCATCGTCCTCCACATCATCTTCCACCCAGTCTTCACCCCTGCCCTCCTTGTCGGTCTCCACAATGCTGAACGCCGCAGCAGTTGGCACCTGCGTTTCGTCATCATCGGAGACGTGCTGCGATGATCCTTGCATGTACTCATCTTGAGAAATAAGTGGTTGGGCATCGCTGCACTCAATCTCTTCCACTTCTGGGGCAGGGCTAGGTGGATGGCCCTGGGAAACCCTGCTGACAGAGTCATCAAAAAGAAAAAGAGACTGCTGTATGGCTTGGGGCTCAGACTGCTTGCCTGATTTGCAAGGGGGTGAGGTGAAAGACGGTTGGACATCGGCTGCAGGTGCCAACTGTGACCTTTCTGCAGTAGACTGGGTGGGAGACAATGTGAAGAAACTGGAGGCACTGTCAGCAGCAAACCAATCTACTATCGCCTCCACTTGTTCTGGCCTCATCACTTCTAGGGGCGTATGATGCCCTACCAAATACTGATGCAGGTTCTGTCGCCTACTCACACTTGAGGAAGGTGTTTCACTTGTGCGTGTAGCTGGCACAGATCGACCACGTCCTCTCCTTGCAACAGGAGCTCTAGCAGCAGCACCACCACGACCCAGGCCACGGCCCCTATTTGACGCTCTCCTCATATTTCTGAAATTTAAGATCTTGCCCTAGAAAGGTCTTTATTGAATAGCGGAACAAAAGAACAACAGTATCGCACGGGTGTATCTCACAGTCAAATATGCAAACTATGCCGCAATTTAATGTTTTTTACACCAAAAGGGTGTGTATTGAATAGCGGAATAGGATAAAAAACTGTGTATCTCACACGTACAAACACAGACTAGGCCCGATTAAATTTTTTCCTACCCTAAAGGGAGGATGAGGAAGAGGAGTATGGAACAGGCAGCACCCTCAAATCTTCAGAAGTATGAGATGAACCCCAAAAACTTGGAAAGGTGGATCTCACAGGTACCGACACAGACTATTCCGCAATTTAATTGAGCCACAAAGGTTTTTATTTAATAGCGGAATAGGAAATATGATAAAAAAAAAGTGTATGTTTTTCACACGTACAGAAGCACACTAGGCCCCAATTACTATTGTTTGTACACCTAAAAGGATGGATGAGGAGGAGGAGGAGGAGTATAGAACAGGCAGCACCCTCAAAGCTTCAGAAGTATGAGATGAACCCCAAAAACTTGGAAAGGTGGATCTCACACGTACCGACACAGACTATTCCGCAATTTAATTGAGCCCCAAAGGTTTTTATTGAATAGCGGAATAGGAAATATGATCAAAAAAAAGTGTATGTTTTTCACACGTACAGAAGCACACTAGGCCCCAATTACTATTGTTTGTACACCTAAAAGGATGGATGAGGAAGAGGAGGAGGAGGATTATAGAACAGGCAGCACCCTCACAGCTTCAGAAGTATGAGATGAACCCCAAAAACTTGGAAAGGTGGATCTCACACGTACCGACACAGACTATTCCGCAATTTAATTGAGCCCCAAAGGTTTTTATTGAATAGCGGAATAGGAAATATGATCAAAAAAAAGTGTATGTTTTTCACACGTACAGAAGCACACTAGGCCCCAATTACTATTGTTTGTACACCTAAAAGGATGGATGAGGAGGAGGAGGAGGAGGAGTATAGAACAGGCAGCACCCTCAAAGCTTCAGAAGTATGAGATGAACCCCAAAAACTTGGAAAGGTGGATCTCATACGTACAGACACAGACTATTCCGCAATTTAATTGAGCCCCAAAGGTTTTTATTGAATAGCGGAATAGGAAATATGATCAAAAAAAAGTGTATGTTTTTCACACGTACAGAAGCACACTAGGCCCCAATTACTATTGTTTGTACACCTAAAAGGATGGATGAGGAGGAGGAGGAGGAGGAGTATAGAACAGGCAGCACCCTCAAAGCTTCAGAAGTATGAGATGAACCCCAAAAACTTGGAAAGGTGGATCTCACACGTACCGACACAGACTATTCCGCAATTTAATTGAGCCCCAAAGGTTTTTTATTGAATAGCGGAATGGGAAATATGATCAAAAAAAAGTGTATGTTTTTCACACGTACAGAGGCACACTAGGCCCCAATTACTATTGTTTGTACACCTAAAAGGATGGATGAGGAAGAGGAGGAGGAGGAGTATAGAACAGGCAGCACCCTCAAAGCTTCAGAAGTATGAGATGAACCCCAAAAACTTGGAAAGGTGGATCTCACACGTACCGACACAGACTATTCCGCAATTTAATTGAGCCCCAAAGGTTTTTATCGAATAGCGGAATAGGAAATATGATTAAAAAAAAGTGTATGTTTTTCACACGTACAGAAGCACACTAGGCCCCAATTACTATTGTTTGTACACCTAAAAGGATGGATGAGGAAGAGGAGGAGTATAGAACAGGCAGCACCCTCAAAGCTTCAGAAGTATGAGATGAACCCCAAAAACTTGGAAAGGTGGATCTCACACGTACCGACACAGACTATTCCACAATTTAATTGAGCCCCAAAGGTTTTTATTGAATAGCGGAATAGGAAATATGATCAAAAAAAAGTGTATGTTTTTCACACGTACAGAAGCACACTAGGCCCCAATTACTATTGTTTGTACACCTAAAAGGATGGATGAGGAGGAGGAGGAGGAGGAGTATAGAACAGGCAGCACCCTTAAAGCTTCAGAAGTATGAGATGAACCCCAAAAACTTGGAAAGGTGGATCTCACACGTACAGACACAGACTATTCCGCAATTTAATTGAGCCCCAAAGGTTTTTATTGAATAGCGGAATAGGAAATATGATCAAAAAAAAGTGTATGTTTTTCACACGTACAGAAGCACACTAGGCCCCAATTACTATTGTTTGTACACCTAAAAGGATGGATGAGGAGGAGGAGGAGGAGTATAGAACAGGCAGCACCCTCAAAGCTTCAGAAGTATGAGATGAACCCCAAAAACTTGGAAAGGTGGATCTCACACGTACCGACACAGACTATTCCGCAATTTAATTGAGCCCCAAAGGTTTTTATTGAATAGCGGAATAGGAAATATGATCAAAAAAAAGTGTATGTTTTTCACACGTACAGAAGCACACTAGGCCCCAATTACTATTGTTTGTACACCTAAAAGGATGGATGAGGAAGAGGAGGAGGAGGAGTATAGAACAGGCAGCACCCTCAAAGCTTCAGAAGTATGAGATGAACCCCAAAAACTTGGAAAGGTGGATCTCACACGTACCGACACAGACTATTCCGCAATTTAATTGAGCCCCAAAGGTTTTTATTGAATAGCGGAATAGGAAATATGATCAAAAAAAAGTGTATGTTTTTCACACGTACAGAAGCACACTAGGCCCCAATTACTATTGTTTGTACACCTAAAAGGATGGATGAGGAGGAGTATAGAACAGGCAGCACCCTCAAAGCTTCAGAAGTATGAGATGAACCCCAAAAACTTGGAAAGGTGGATCTCACACGTACCGACACAGACTATTCCGCAATTTAATTGAGCCCCAAAGGTTTTTATTGAATAGCGGAATAGGAAATATGATCAAAAAAAAGTGTATGTTTTTCACACGTACAGAAGCACACTAGGCCCCAATTACTATTGTTTGTACACCTAAAAGGATGGATGAGGAAGAGGAGGAGGAGGAGTATAGAACAGGCAGCACCCTCAAAGCTTCAGAAGTATGAGATGAACCCCAAAAACTTGGAAAGGTGGATCTCACACGTACCGACACAGACTATTCCGCAATTTAATTGAGCCCCAAAGGTTTTTATTGAATAACGGAATAGGAAATATGATCAAAAAAAGTGTATGTTTTTCACACGTACAGAAGCACACTAGGCCCCAATTACTATTGTTTGTACACCTAAAAGGATGGATGAGGAGGAGGAGGAGGAGTATAGAACAGGCAGCACCCTCAAAGCTTCAGAAGTATGAGATTGTGTTCACTGTACCCCACAAAGATTGTGTTCACTGTACCCCACAAAGATTGTGTTCACTGTACCCCACAAAGGTTTTGTTCACTGCACCCCACAAAGATTGTGTTCACTGTACCCCACAAAGGTTTTGTTCACTGCACCCCACAAAGATTGTGTTCACTGTACCCCACAAAGATTGTGTTCACTGCACCCCAAAAGGATTGTCTTCTCTGCACCCCACAAAGATTGTGTTCACTGTACCCCACAAAGGTTTTGTTCACTGTACCCCACAAAGATTGTGTTCACTGCACTCCAAAAGGATTGTCTTCACTGCACCCCACAAAGAATGTGTTCACTGTACCCCACAAAGGTTTTGTTCACTGCACCCCACAAAGATTGTGTTCACTGTACCCCACAAAGGTTTTGTTCACTGCACCCCACAAAGATTGTGTTCACTGTACCCCCCAAAGATTTTGTTCACTGCACCCCACAAGGATTGTCTTCACTGCACCCCACAAGGATTGTCTTCTCTGCACCCCACAAAGATTGTGTTCACTGTACCCCACAAAGGTTTTGTTCACTGTACCCCACAAAGATTGTGTTCACTGCACTCCAAAAGGATTGTCTTCACTGCACCCCACAAAGATTGTGTTCACTGTACCCCACAAAGGTTTTGTTCACTGCACCCCACAAAGATTGTGTTCACTGTACCCCACAAAGGTTTTGTTCACTGCACCCCACAAAGATTGTGTTCACTGTACCCCCCAAAGATTTTGTTCACTGCACCCCACAAGGATTGTCTTCACTGCACCCCACAAGGATTGTCTTCACTGCACCCCACAAAGATTGTGTTCACTGTACCCCACAAAGATTTTGTTCACTGCACCCCACAAAGATTGTGTTCACTGTACCCCACAAAGATTTTGTTCACTGCACTCCAAAAGGATTGTCTTCACTGCACCCCACAAAGATTGTGTTCACTGTACCCCACAAAGGTTTTGTTCACTGGACCCCACAAAGATTGTGTTCACTGTACCCCACAAAGGTTTTGTTCACTGCACCCCACAAAGATTGTGTTCACTGTACCCCACAAAGATTGTGTTCACTGTACCCCACAAAGGTTTTGTTCACTGCACCCCACAAAGATTGTGTTCACGGTACCCCACAAAGGTTGTGTTCACTGCACCCCACAAAGGTTTTGTTCACTGCACCCCACAACGATTGTGTTCACTGCACCCCACAAAGATTGTGTTCACTGTTACCCCACAAAGGTTTTGTTCACTGCACCCCACAAAGATTGTGTTCACTGTACACCACAAAGATTGTGTTCACTGTACCCCACAAAGGTTTTGTTCACTGCACCCCACAAAGATTGTGTTCACTGTACCCCACAAAGGTTGTGTTCACTGCACCCCACAAAGGTTTTGTTCACTGCACCCCACAAAGATTGTGTTCACTGCATCCCACAAAGATTGTGTTCACTGTACCCCACAAAGGTTTTGTTCACTGCACCCCACAAAGATTGTGTTCACTGTACCCCCCAAAGATTTTGTTCACTGCACCCCACAAGGATTGTCTTCACTGTACCCCACAAGGATTGTCTTCACTGCACCCCACAAAGATTGTGTTCACTGTACCCCCCAAAGATTTTGTTCACTGCACCCCACAAGGATTGTCTTCACTGCACCCCACAAAGATTGTGTTCACTGCACCCCACAAAGATTTTGTTCACTGCACCCCACAAAGATTATGTTCACTGTGCCCCCCCAAAGATTTTGTTCACTGCACCCCACAAGGATTTTCTTCTCTGCACCCCACAAAGATTGTGTTCACTGTACCCCCCAAAGATTTTGTTCACTGCACCCCACAAGGATTGTCTTCACTGCACCCCACAAGGATTGTCTTCACTGCACCCCACAAAGATTGTGTTCACTGTACCCCACAAAGGTTTTGTTCACTGCACCCCACAAAGATTGTGTTCACTGTACCCCACAAAGGTTGTGTTCACTGCACCCCACAAAGGTTTTGTTCACTGCACCCCACAAAGATTGTGTTCACTGCACCCCACAAAGATTGTGTTCACTGTACCCCACAAAGGTTTTGTTCACTGCACCCCACAAAGATTGTGTTCACTGTACCCCCCAAAGATTTTGTTCACTGCACCCCACAAGGATTGTCTTCACTGCACCCCACAAGGATTGTCTTCACTGCACCCCACAAAGATTGTGTTCACTGCACCCCACAAAGGTTTTGTTCACTGCACCCCACAAAGATTGTGTTCACTGTACCCCCCCAAAGATTTTGTTCACTGCACCCCACAAGGATTGTCTTCTCTGCACCCCACAAAGATTGTGTTCACTGTACCCCCCAAAGATTTTGTTCACTGCACCCCACAAGGATTGTCTTCACTGCACCCCACAAGGATTGTCTTCACTGCACCCCACAAAGATTGTGTTCACTGTACCCCCACAAAGGTTTTGTTCACTGCACCCCACAAAGATTTTGTTCACTGCACTCCAAAAGGATTGTGTTCACTGCACCCCAAAAAGATTGTGTTCACTGCAGCCCACACACAGAAAAATGGATGTGGATCACTGACACCTCTCCTATCCCACACCACACAGCAATATCGATTGTAGTTTGTAGAACACACTTTCCCTAAAATTCAGCAGACTCTGTCCCTAACAGGATTGAGAAGAGATCGTAGATCAGGAGAACTAAGTGCAGACCCCACCCCACACAGCAATATCGATTGTAGTTTGTAGAACACACTGACCCTATAATTCAGCAGACTCTATCCCTAAAATGCCTACAACTCGCCCTGCCTAAACACTCCGACCTGTCCCTCAATTCTATCCGGACACAAATGGTTTTTTCCTGCCTATCTTTCCCTAATCAGCAGCCAGCACGTTGATGTGTGCTCTGTCCCTGATCTAAGCAGCATAATGACGCCGCTGCGGCTGCCTCGAACTTATAAAGACTTGGTCACATGCTTCAGACGGCCAATCACAGCTACTGAGACATTTGCAGGCATGGCTGGGATGGCTTAAGGCACACCAGTTAAACGATTGTTGATTGGCTGTTGAAAGCCCACCATGAAAAGAGCGCCAAAGCATGCAAAACCCGGAAATAAAACGACCGAACACGGATTTTTACCCGAATATACAGTAAAGTGTCCGTGTTCGTGTTCGGGTAACAAAAATCCAATTATTCGGTACGAACACGAATAATACAGTCCGTGTTTGCTCAACACTATTCAGGAGTATTGTCCAGGGGCTATTAATACTTCACATACAAAGGTAAAATGTATGTAACATATTGTACAACATACAAAGTATGGCGGTTCTTGGTATATAATATACACAGGCATATTACAAAATCCCCACTGCTGCACCCTGTATGCTGTGCCATACATTAAATACTCTTGGTCACTGAACTCTGTATGCTTTCCTGCCCCCTCAGCAAACTTCCCTTGTCTTCCCCAAGCAAAAAAAAACACTTCCATCAAGTATCCCCCCAAAGTAAGCCATCAATTGCTCACCTCTGCACACCTCTTTGCTTTCCCCATCAATACCTAATCCCTTTCCTCAGATACCAGTATCTGAGGAAAGGGATTTAGGAGTAATTATTTCAGAAGACTTAAAGGTGGGAAGACAATGTAATAGAGCAGCACGAAATGCCAGCAGAATGCTTGGATGTATAGGGAGAGGTATAAGCAGTAGAAAGAGAGAAGTGCTTATGCCGCTGTACAGAGCACTGGTGAGACCTCACTTGGAGTATTGTGCGCAGTACTGGAGGCCATATCTCCAGAAGGATATAGATACTCTAGAGAGAGTTCAGAGAAGAGCTACTAAACTAGTACATGGATTGCAGGAAAAAAACTTACCAGGAAAGGTTAAAGGACCTTAACATGTATAGCTTGGAAGAAAGAAGAGACAGAGGGGATATGATAGAAACTTTTAAATACATAAAGGGAATCAACTCGGTAAAGGAGGAGAGCATATTTAAAAGAAGAAAAACTACCACAAGAGGACACAGTTTTAAATTAGAGGGGCAAAGGTTTAAAAGTAATATGAGGAAGTATTACTTTACTGAGAGAGTAGTGGATGCATGGAATAACCTTCCTGCAGAAGTGGTAGCTGCAAATACAGTGAAGGAGTTTAAGCATGCATGGGATAGGCATAAGGCTATCCTTCATATAAGATAGGGCCAGGGACTATTCATAGGATTCAGATATATTGGGCAGACTAGATGGGCCAAATGGTTCTTATCTGCCGACACATTCTATTTTTCTATGTTTCTATAATACCCTGTCTACAGCTCAACTCTGTGCCCCTCCATCCACAGCTCGCCCTTTACCCCGACCAATGGCTCACCCTTGCACCCCTATTCACAGCTTACCTATGCATCCCCCCTATTGAAAGCTCACCTCTTCTTCTCCTCATCCACAACTCACCTATTCTGCCCTGTCCACAGCTCAGCTCTGTACCCCTGCCCAGAGTTCAACTCTGCACCTATGTCCACAGTTCACCTTAGCACCCCTGTCCACAACTCACCTTTGCGCCGCCTGGCAACACTTCACTGCTGCACCCAGCCATACACAGCTTACACCCTCAAAAATTATCCTCTGCATCACTATTTATAGCTTATCTCAATGGCATTCACTTCTGCGTAATGTCACCCCTTCCCAGCTGTTGCCTCTGCACAAATCCCTCTTCCTTCCTAGCTCTCATCTCTGCACAAATGTCCCTCCTTTCCAGCTCTTCCTGCTGCACAATCCCCCCACCCCCCTCAGATCTCACCTCTGCACCAACCCCACTTTCTGTCTCAACTCTCACAAATCCCCCTCCACAGCTTCCTCAACTCTTCACAAATGGCCCAGCTTTCTCACCTTTCACATACACACACCACTTTCTCAACTCTGACAAATGCACCCCCCCCCAACCCCCACACAGCTCTCTTACCTCTTCACAAATTCAGCTCAAACCCCACAGCTCTCTTACCTCTTAAGAATATCCCCTGACCCCCCTCCCCCACAAAACACACAGCCATCTCACCTCCTCACAAATGCAGAATGAAGCGGGCATCGCTCTATTAGATATGCTTGTTTTTTTTTTTTTGTAGTGCAGTCTGATGCAGCTGAATCTTTCTGAACAGTAGCACAGAGCTGAGGAGGAGTTCCACAGCACTTCACTCAGCTCTGTTCTACAAAGTTCTGACAGGCAGCAGGCAGGGAACAAAGCTACCTCCCAATTCCCTACATTAAAAAAACTGAGGCGGGTTGCAGCATCAGGACCCAGGGCACCCAAGAGCAAATTTGGGGCATGTGCCCTGGGTGCCTGCCGCTAGTACACAGAAGCTGATAAAGGAAGTGAGTGAGAAAACATCCTCTACCAGCTTCTGTGTTATGTGACAAATTGAAGAGGACAGGGCTGCCAGAGGTAGGCAGAACAGGGTTATGCCATGTTCCAGCTGAAAAAAAAGCCTGCTTATAGCCATCGGATACATTAAGGGATAATAAGACTAGAAATATGAAGCAGTCACATAAGAAAGCATTGCAGAAGTTATTTTTAAAACCAATAGCTAATATTATTACTATATAAACATTGATACTAAAACAATACTGTATAAAAGCCTGCCTTACAAATCAAAACAACTTAATCTTTGAAGCGGAGGTATTGCGGTGTAAAATAGAAGGAAAAACACCAATACTAGAGAACCTACTTGCAGGCCAAGTATAGCAACAGCTAAACAAAAAAACAAAGTCCTTTTCTCCCTATGTCTCCATGGATATCTGCAAAATAGAGATGTATTTTAATTTTCTTTATTGGATAAACGATGCAATGAAGTAATGTCTTCAAAACACACAGCCTAAATGACAGCAGAATGCAACAACTCTACCACTGAAAAAACAATTAGAAACATGTACAGAGGGAAACAATTGGTTCTCTTTATTCAAAAAATGATCTCCACAAAAAAAATATATATTTATGTTTTTCTTATATGTTTATCTGAGATAGGTAGAATTGTTTCTTTTTTTATCTAACCCCCACATGATGGAAGGTAAAACAAATTCTAGTACATGAACATAGTTTTGCAAAATTGACATGTGCTTGTAAAACCGTACATATTGCAACTACTTGGTGTACCCAGGTGGATTATTCCTGTTTTTTTCCCCAGAAAATATAGGGTTTTCATTTTGTGGTGAATGGTAATAGATAGCTCTGTTTTGTTTAAATTACTGTATTTTCTGGCGTATAAGACTACTTTTGAACCTCAAAAAAATCCCCCAAAAATGGGGGGTCATCTTATACGCCGAGTATAATATCTCCAAGGTAACCTAAGTATGAGTATTACCAGTAGATGTAATCTCTCAAGACGCTGGCTGTGTGGGAATCCTGCACCGGTATACCATATGTACCTTAGCTTCGGCTACATACAGTGTACTGCGCTGAGCCAATCAGGGAGAGCGATGTATTCTATTATTGAATGCAAAGCCTGCTTGGATTGGCGGAGTAACATCAGCCCGCCTCTCTGACTCTGCCAATCTGAGCAGGCTTTGCATTCAATAATAGAATACATCGCTCACTGTGATTGGCTCAGCGCGGTATACTGTATGTAGCCGAAGCTACGGTACATACGGTATACCAGTACAGGATTCCCGCACAGCCAGCGTCTTGAGATTACATCTACTGGTAATACTTAGGGTACCTTGGAGAGATTTACATGTATTACAGTACTTGGGGTACCTTGGAGATCTATGAGAAATCTGATGTTTTTCAATGGTGTTGCCTTGCTTCGGAATGGGGGGTAGTCTTATACGGCGAGTATAGCCCAAAACCTATGTTTTAACTTGAAAATTAGGGGGGCCGTCTTATACGTCCAGTCGTCTTATACGCCGGAAAATACGGTAATATTATAATAATACAATAATGAGCAAGGCAAGAAAAATCTGCTGCTTACTAGATGTCCATGGTCATCACTATCACAGCAAATGGCCATGCAATGCTTTTAGGGTTAATAAAGCTAGCCCCCAGCTGATGGATCACCACTATTCTAGAGCAACAGCCGCAATGACATTCAGAGATAAAAGGCAGGAAGTAATTCCATAGTGTAAAACTGCATTGGAAGAGTTTATTGAACATAAAAACATATACACTTACACGTTCTGAAAGCCAAAATGGCTTCAGAGAGCAAATAATACATGTATATATAGCAGTCCTATGGGCTGCCCTGGATCCGTTCCAATCAACCAAACATTTGCCATGTATTATGATGTCACTCCTGAAGGCCCTCAGCCTTCGGGCGACTTTGCACATTGCATTTGCACATTGAACATTTTTTTCACTTTCTTTTTTTTGAGCCTATATTTTTATGGACACAATTTATTCATTTTTATATATGTATTGTTTTTCACTAAATATCTTATGTTTGTATTGAAGATGTACACACATGGTTTTTACTTATTAGAGTTTAACACTGCTGTTAACCACTTGCCGACCGCCGCACGACTATCTACGGCGGCGGTCAGCCCCTCACAGGCAAACTCACGTAGGTCTACGTCGCTCGCCTGTGAGGGTTTAGGGAGCGAGCGCGCGCCGCCGGAGGCGCGCTCCCGCGTGGTCACGGACCCCCCCGCGCGTGTGACCGGCGGACCTGATCGCCGCCGGCCACTCTGCGATCAGCGGGGGAGAGGGAGGAAGTCAGGCAGCTTGTGTAAACAAGCTGCCTGTCATTCTCCTCTCTGTATGAGAGATGATCACATGGATCTACTATGTAGATCCATTGATCACTCTGCATACAGTTGAAGCCACAGCCAATCACAGTTAGAATCACGCCCCTAGGGACACACACAGCCCCTCCCTCTCAAATAAAGTTAACCCCTTCACTACCAGTGTATTTTTACAGTAACAGTGCATATATATAGCACTGATTACTGTAGAAATGTCACTGGTAACCCCAAAAGTGTCAAAAATGTCAGTCAAGGGTCCGATCTGTCCGCCGCAATGTCGCAGTACCGAAAAAAAAATCGCAGATCGCCGCCATTACGCGTTAAAAAAAAAAACAACAAAAATGACAAAAATCTTTCCCTTTGTTAGTAAACGCAATAACTTTTGCGCAAACCAATCAAAATACGCTTTTTGCGATTTTTTTACCAAACATAGGTAGCATAAAACAAATTGGCCGAAAATATAAAAAAATTTTGATTTTTACATTTTTTTTGGGGGGAATTTCATATAAAAAAAAGGGAAAAATATTGCTATTTTTGCAAAATTTACGCTCTTTTTTTGTTTATAGCGCGTGATCAAAAAATCGCACAGGTGATCAAATACCGCCAAAAGAAAGCTCTGTTTGTGGGAAAAAAAGGACGCCAAATTTGTTTAGGTACAGCGTCGCACGACCGCGCAATTGTCCGTTAAAGTCACGCAGTGCCGAATCGCAAAATACCCTCTGGTCGTTTAGCAGCCAAATCCTCCGGGGCTTAAGTGGTTAAATATCTGATACAGCACTGCACTGTTGTACATATATTTACTTTTGGGCCTAGTATCACAAGCTTTTTTTGGTGTTAGCAACTACGGGTAGAGGATATACCTAAGCGCAGAGATTTTTTGGTTAAAATAGACTGTGCACTTTGCATGTGCAGTTGCACTTATTTTCCCCAGAACTTAGTGAATGTGCTTATTTTATATCATTCAGTTATGTTCAAGTTTTTTTTTCCCCCCTGCACCTAAATACCTGATTGAGTATTCTTTACAAAGTGAAGTTTCATCACATTTTCTAAGCTCTAAGAAAATGAGTGCATCTGCACTTGCAAAGTGTACAGTCTGTTTGCTTTTAGTAAATCAAACTGGTAATATTTATAACATTTGTAAAATTGATGTAATCTTTTTAAACTGGGTGTAATTATTGTCATTGTGCACTCTAAATTCAATTCTGAAGCTCTGTGTTTTGCAATATTGAGTGATTGGCTTGAGCCCCAGCCTCAGATAGCATTGAAGCCTCTTATGAAATGAGTCCTTTTTTCAGACATAAATAGCGTTACTATGGTTTGGTAACCTTCACAGTGTATAAAGAGGTTAACATTCTCAGAGTCTCAGCTATTAGGTGTATATTGTGCTGTTAGCAGCTGGTGAGTTATGATCATTGGGGCACATGTTATGCTCTATGTACTAGGGGTGGCACATATTGTATTACAGATAAGGGGTAGCAAATTATTTTTTTTGTAAGTGGTAAATGAGAGAGATTTAGGATTAGCTGTGTAATTTATTTGTAGGTGCATGTGTATGGTTTCGAGGAGTAAATGTGTGTGGTTTTTTTGAATGTACATAGTTTAGAAAAGTTTATAAATGACATTGTTCTATAGTAGTTGAGATTTTTCTTGTAATAGCAGCTTTGTAAGATACTAAAAGCCATCCTTCTATTGCATCTCAATATGGAACAACAAAAACGGTATTGCTTTATAATCAGTTTGATTGGGGCTGTAATGGGAAACAACATATATCTGCATTATAAAATCACTTCCTTATCACATTACGCTTAATGTAAATTTGATTAAAATGTGATTGGATACATAATAGTATCCATTACATTAATGATAAAACAAATAAAACAAACGGAAAAGATTTCAAATTAAAAACAAAACTGGTACAAGGTATTAATTTACAAACACTTTGTTAATGAAAATGTTTTATCAATAAAGACTTTACCTTAACTAAAGTCCCATTTAACAAGAATGCATCTGAATTAAGCTTGTTTTTAAAAAGCATAAGTAATTCAGCAGCTTTGTCCTTTCTTATTAAGAACTCAAGGCAAATGTAAAAAAAATACTGAACCTATTTTTTTTAAACTATGTTATGTGTAATTAATTTTTTATACATCTTTTATTAACTTGTTAAAAGCAAACATACCAAGCGTGCACCTTGTGGAAAATACTTAAATGCCAGGGCAAAGGGGAGTTACGCCTCTCAAGAGCCCCGATGCATGGAGTGCGTTAGCTCTTAGAAGAAGTTAGGGAATACAGATGTCAGTCCAAAATGGTAATTACAATATAAACTGCATGCCCATGTCAGAATAGGGCTGTGCGATGACTAATACCATTGCAGTCCAATCAACTAAATAGGCTGGGCCACTGACAGCCAAGCTGGGAAAAAAGGGTCAGGATGATTCTGGACCTTATTCATCCCAGAAATTGGACTGGATATGGGAATGAAAAAAAATCCAGTGCACATTGTGAAAGGCTCGTAGTGTACAGTGACATGAGAGTTGCTGAAAATATGCATTCCTGCATGGACTGGGGACTGGTGATAACGCAATCAAGGGGTGACCAACACAATCAAATTTGAAACTTCTGTTTATGTCCTTGCTAGCAGTGTATGCTGAGAATTAAAGAGATAACAGTGAGGAGCAAGGATTTGAGAAAAAAAGTTCTGGTGTTTCAGTGGTTTTCAATAGCACAAAATGTGTCGTTTTAGCAAAATGTGGTCTGTATCTGGTATATTATACGATGGGTTCAATCTGCAAGGTGAAATATGCAATATAAAACATTGTCTTGTTTTGGATATTCACCTCTGTATAAAACCCAAACAGCTAAACACATAAATAAAATACATACAGATATGGACTTGTTTACTATTGCAACATATTTGAACATACAGACATTAGATCTTCACAGTGCAAATGGTGCCTATAGAAAAAGTGATATACTTAAAAAAAAAAACACAAGAAAATGTTGCCTTTTTAAGCATTTATTTAACTAAAATATCATATAAAGGTTATTGGAGAGACAAATTGTGACTGGTCCCAAAAGCCAGTCATTGTCTATTAAAGTAATGTGACTTTATAGGAATAGATCAGCTAGTAATGAAGGCAAGCAAAAATAATAAAATCCATTGATTTATTACAAAGAATTATCATAAAAAGTCCAACATGGACAGAAAAAACATCAGCAATACAGTTACATGATACAACGCATGTGAGGATAATCTCAAGAAGGCGTCCAATATTCAACGCGTTTCGCAGGCTGTTGGAGCCACATTAGCTTCTTCAGGAATATGGACAGAGATACATCTTCCACAACTTTAATGATAAAGAATATATATCAGAGAAATGATAAAATAGCAAAATAGCAACACATCTAATGCTAAACCAATGGCATGTACATATTGCTTTATATAACAGTTTAACTCATTTATGTACCAGCTTACCATACTTTGACAGATGATAACAGCACAATACAAGATCCTGATGGGTAAATCGCAGGGCAGGCGACCATTAGTTCAGGCTAAGAGTACCCGGGAGCTAGAGAGCCTCTCTCCGGATTCTGGCCATATACCACAGGCTGGACCGACTTAATCCTCATGGACTTGTCCCATAGCGGGATAAGGGAACTTCCGTTTGGGCCACTCTAGGAATTGAATGGATATAACAGTGTATCAATATCAGGTCTTCCTTTGCATGCTCCCATCCTGTCATGTTTAATATGCATAAAAAAGGGATAGAGTATTCAGGGGCTGAATGGTACCCTATAAACATTACTCACTTCCACTATAGTAGAGGGATAAATGGTATCTACAAACCCTATACAATGCCCAAACAGCTAAACACATAAATAAAATACATACAGATATGGACTTGTTTACTATTGCAACAT